>NC_056523.1:299813579-299904707 GCF_019175285.1 Sceloporus undulatus | reverse complement strand
GGGTTGCCTGTGTCTGCGCAGAGGTTGTCCAAATGGGTGTCTGGTACTATCCACCTCTGCTACGAACTGTTAGGCAAACCTCTCCCTGGCAGGGTTCGGTCCCATTCCACAAGGTCAATGGCAGCATCCTCTGCTTTCCTGTCGGGGATTCCCTTGGAAGATGTCTGCAAGGCTGCTGTCTGGTCCCAACCTCTAACTTTTATTAAACATTATAGGTTGGACACCAGGGCCATTCGAGACGCAGCTTTCGGGAGGGCTGTGCTGGTTTCAGGGTTGCATTGACTGCACTACTGATGTTTGTGTTTACTACACTTGTACAGTTGACACTGTTTACATTTGTTCAATGTTGGTTTGCACAAGTTCCATGGGATCGGTCTTGCATGACCTCTGTTCCCTTCTCAGGTTTAGCAACGCTATTGCTATTTGATCTGTGCATGAACAAGAAGACTGACTCTTTTATGGTTCAAGGTGTTTTATTGCAATAAATATACCTTTGCTTTACCATAACTTTGGTTTCAGGACACTCCCTCCGCCGCATACCTTAGCTTGTCAGTCTAAACCCATTTGTATGATTCGCAGAGACCATGAAGAAGGAGGACAGGTTGCTTACCTGTAACAGTATTTCTTCGAGTGGTCATCTGCGAATACATACAAATCCCACCCGTCCGTCCCCTCAGTGTCCTGTTCTCATTGGCTCTTTCCATCGCCTGCTTGGCGGAAAAATTGCGGAACTGGGGAAAAGAGCGGGAAGGCAGGGGCCTTATAACGGGTGGGCGGAGTTACCGCCAAAAAGTTTCAATATGTTGCAGAGTAAACTGCCCAGTGATTCCAGTAGGTTCCGAGCAGCACTGCGCAGGCGCAGTGAAACCCATTTGTATGTATTCGCAGATGACCACTCGAAGAAATACTGTTACAGGTAAGCAACCTGTCCTTCTCCAGCACCACATTTCAAATAAGTTGATTTTACTCCTATCTTCTTTCTTGACTGTCCAGCTCTTACATCCATACATGGTAATAGGGAATACAATGGCTTATATGATTCTAGCTTTTGTGCTCAGTTGTAAATTTTTGCATTTTAGAACCTTTTCTAGTTCTTTCATAGCTGCCCTCTCCATTCTTAATCTTCTTCTGATTTCCTGGCTGCAGTCCCTGTTTCTATCAATATTTGATCCAAGGTATGAGAATTCTTTTACTATTTCTATTTCTTCATTATCTAGATTGAATTTGGGTAGATTGGTCATTATTTTTGCTTTCTTTATGTTCAGCAGTAAGCCTGCCTTTGCACTTTTTTCTTTGATCTACCTTAGTAGTTGTTCCAGGTCTGTGAAGTTCTCTGCTAGTATTATGGTGTCATCAGCATATCTCAGATTACTGAGATTTCCTTCTCCAATTTTCACTCCTCCCTCTTCCATGTCCAAGCCTGCTTTCCTTGCAATATGTACAGTATGTACACCCCCACTACATGAGTTGAAATCAAAAGTTCAAGAGTAGACAGTTTCATCTACGCAAGATAGAAAAAAATGGTGAGGGCAGCGTGGCCTTCAAACTCTTGAGAGAAAGGATCTTACCCAGTGCTAGGTATTAGCATGATGTCTTTCCACTGTGACATCGTGGCAGAAAAATCAAGGACAATTAATTGGTAAATGAGTGCCAATAGCCACTAGGTGGTACTAGTGTTATTCTATAAAATACATCTCCTCTGACAGTTCTGATGTTGTATTTCTGTACAAAAATTGCTACCATTATTAATGCTACTTTTTGAACAGCTATATTTTTTCCACTAATTACAGGACTGCACTGGGTACACACTGTGAGCCAGTGCAGGCAGATTGATCGGAATCCGTTAAGTGGTAAATTGTTAGTTTTGGTAATGCCTCAGCCCTGTTTTCTGCAAAACAAAGATCCTTTGAGGTCTTCATTTTGTGGGTGTGATGCTGCATTTCAGTCTTTCCAACAAAAGATTAAATATGTGCTAATTTGACCAGATTAATAAATATAGGCCCTCCCCAGCTGACCACAAAGCAACCCATAGAGATCAGCATAACAGCTTCTTCATAGGAATGAAAATACAGGAACAATTTTAGTTGTATTTAACAACATGCTCTATGGAAAATCAGATTTTGAAAAACTGATCTCCCCACCAATTTTTATACAGTTATTTCTTTGTCCTCAATTTATTTTTTTCTTTAGCTCTAGTTTTATTTCCCTCACCTTTATTCTGCAGTGTTTAAGCAGTAATCTTAACCTGGTTTGTACCTCGTGCATTGGAGCGCTAAAAATGAGCGAGGATATAGAGCTATTTTAAAATATGTGAGATTCACGCTATTTACTTATATATTTATTTACTGAAATGTTTTTATCCCATCAATGATTTAGAGGTTTCAGGGTAGAGCACAATAAAAACATCTTGACTGATTTTAATGATGTAAACAATAAAAATATTCTCAAAGTCTAAAAATGAATTAAACAATGTAACATGTTAAAGGAAGACTGACTAAACTGGTTGCAATAGTTTAAAAGTATTTCAACCATGGGTTGATTGAGGATTTTCTTAGGCAAGAAACACTCAGAGGTGGTTTTGCCAGTTCCTTCCTTTGAAAAATATCCTATGGCAGCTGATATTCATTGTTCATTGCCTTTAGAGTATTTTCAGCCCTAAGTATAACCTGTTAGATCTCAAAAAGGATGGAGCAAGCTTGATTTCTGCTGCTCCAGGTTAGCATACAATACACCCTTCCTGCTGGATATGGGGTTTCTGAATTAGTATCTGTCATTGAGCATTTTTAAGAGATGTCATGATGACTTCTGGAAAACTAGGACACTATGCATGCAAGGAGTCATGCTGATCTAAGGCTATGTGGAAGACCTAGATAGGAGTAAACACTAAGTGGGTGTGCTGATCACTGTCCCTCTCCCAGGCTCTTCACATTTCTTCTCACAATGGAAACAAAAAGAGTGCCATTGCAAAAGCAGTCAAAAACCATATCTTCCATGTTGTGTTTCTATGTTCCATCCAGGGATTGTTTCAAATCCAATCAATGTTTGACCCCTCTGGAGTTAAAGCCATCAGCCAATCTGGACTCTTTGCCAAGTCCATAGAAAACCATTAAAGCCTTGTTACACTGTGTGGTACATCAAGCACCCCTTGAGGGTATCAAATAGGATAAAAATATCTGCCCCTACCATGTCTATTTTGCTCACAAATTGTGTACACAGAAGGTCCTGTGCACCCTCTCTGTAGCCCTCAGAGGTTGTGTGGGCCACTTTCCATCTTCCATAGAACCTTATCTTCAGGATGGTAATTATCACCCTCCTGATTTGTCATAGAATCATAGAATAATAGAGTTGGAAGAGATCACAAGGGCCATCCTATTCAACTTTCCATACTTTTCTTTCTGTTAGCCTTGCATGGTTCTGAAGGCTGCACTAGTTTTGTATGTGTGCATGCAACTTTGCACGCTCCTAAATAAAAACCCACATATTCATTGAAAGGTCCAAAACACACTGTGGAAATAATCCTGTTTGAGTCTGCTTTAACTGCCCAGGTTCAATGCTAGGTAATTTGGGGAATTCCATTTTTGTGAGACATTTAGCCTTCTCTGACAGAGAGCTCTGGTGCCACAATAAACTACAGTTCTCAGAATTCCCTAGCACTGAGCCAGGGCAGTTAAAGTAGTCTCAAACAGGATTACTTCTGCAGTGTGTTTAGGACCAAAGTGGAATCTCTCTGCGGTTAGTACTGGTATATTTAGGTGAAAAGATCACCAAAGTTACCCTCCTCTAGCTGACCTCTTTTTGAGGTGTAATTTCCCCAAAATTGCAAGGAGATACTGACACTACTGATGAGGGACCCCCAATGCCCCTCCACCTTTTAGGATAACATCCAAAGACTAGGACATGGAGCAATGGGTTCAGGAAAAACTAATTCATTATAAATATTATGAAGAACTTCCTGATGGTAACAGTGGTTCGACAGTGGAACATCAGAGAGTGGTAGAGTCTCCTTTTGGAGGTTTTTCAACAGAGGCTGAATTGCCATCTGCTGGGGGTGCTTTGATTGTGTATTCCTGCATGGCACCGGGTTCAAGTGGATGACTCTTGCAGTTTCTTCCAACTCAATGATTCTAAAAGCTTTGGTAAACAAAAAGGCTTAATGTCAGCATCTTCCTCACAGAGTCTCAAAGGTGTTACAAGATCCCTTTGCTTACTGTACAGGAAGAAGTGCATCTTCAAGTACTGGGTGTGTGTGAACAAAGGATTTAAGGATGTAAGTATCATGCCCAGGAAACTGGACTTAGATTTTGAGTCTGCGAATAATATGAAGAAAGGAACATCTGTAGTTCAGTGGTTTGTACCCTCCAGCATTTCACAAACAAAAACTGGGCCACTTGAGATCATGTAACCTCAGAGCGTGGTTAAGATGGCAAAAGTTATTAATGAGGAAGAACACACAACCTAGAAGGGACTGCAGCAGTTTGCATGAGCTTACTAGGAAGAGAACAAATTTGTGCCCTCTTTTTCCTTCCCTCTTGCTGAGTTAACTGTATGCAAACTACTTGTGCATTTTGAAATTAGTTTGCAGGAACTGAAGAAAGCTGAGGACAAAGGGAGAAGAGGATAGAGAAACTGGGACCCCTTAAAGTAACTGCAAAAATGAGACAACAGAAGATTAGTCAGGACTTTCCCTGCCAAATTGGGACAATTGGAGGATATGTTGTTTTAAGTTAACTAGCGCTGCTGCCACACTGCAGAGTAAATGCAGTTTGACACTGCTATAACTGTCATGGCTCCATTCTATGGAACCCTGGGATTTGTAGATTGTTGTGGCACTCAGCTCTCTGACAGAGAAGGCTAAATACCTCCTAAAACTACAAATCCCAAAATTCCATATCATTTAGCTATGGCATTTAAAATGGTATCAAAGTACATTAATTCTGCAATGTAGATTCAGCAGGAGTCTCACTGAGTGAAAGTCACATGGCAGATGGCTCTTTCTAGCACAAAAATGTATGGGTAAAGCTGAAGCTGTAGGTATCAATGGTGAGAACTTGGTGTAAGCAAATTCAGGACTGATAGAACTACAGTTATCACTGCTGCCTAAGTTAACCTTAAACTACTGCATAGTTTACTTGTATGCATGTTAGTAAATAGTGTTGTGGTTGAAACAGCTATGTCCTGTTTATACTCTGAAGCAATGTGATTCATTTATGATCCTGTGGCAGTTTCTATAACCCTACAACACAGCTCTTATGTATTGCTGGTGTGTGTTTAGTTTAGGCAAATCTGTTGTTGACACAATCTGCCCTTGCAGTTATAAACTTCCCTGGAAATCAGGTCTTTGACGCAGATGAGAGCTCTTTTAGTGCAAAATAAAAGAGAAAGAAAGAAAATTCTTATGCAATATAGGAGCAAATCATGATCTCTGGCCTGTTGTTGTTGTGTGCCTTCAAGTTCTGACTTACGGTGACACTAAGGCAAGCCTTTCACAGAGTTTTCCTGGCAAGATTTGTTTAGAAAGAAACAGTGGGTTTCAATGGCTAAGCAGGGATTTGAACCCTAGGCCTGTTACAGACTGCAAAAATAAAGCTGCTTCAGGTCTTTTTGGAGGTATGCTGTTTAAATGATGCATGGATCCTAAGAATCTGGAAGCGGCACCAAAGCTGCACTCCAGTGCTTAGGAATGGAGTGTGGCTTTGGCGGGACCTCCGGACTCTTAGGACCCATGCATCATTTAAATAGCTTACCTCCAAAGAGACCCCAAGCAGCTTTAGTTTGGCAGTCTGTAACAGGCCCTAGTCTCCAGAGTCATAATCCAATGCTCTAACAAACTTCTGACTGATCTGTAGCAGCTTTGGTCAAAATCTTGTCCTCTGTCCAGCAAGCCCAATTTCTCTTTGCTAAATTAGCCTTTTAGGGGATGCTATCTCAAGCATCTCCCCCCCATCCCCCTGCTAAGTCAGTTTCGGAGGATTTATGGAAGGTATCCTAGTGTTGAAGGTCCAGATGAACCCATATGAGTGCCACTGTCCACAGAAAAGGATGTGGCCCCTACACTAGGAGAACAAAAATAAGGATTAAGGATAGCAGAGATTTAAAGCTAATAGGAGGGGAGATCTGCCTAGTATTCTCCTCAATGATTGCTCCTAGGGTCTTGAACTCTTTTCTTAAGGAGATTAAACTGCCACCCTCTTTGTTGTTTCTTTCTTGGCAAGCAGAGACTTTGAAACAAAAATGCCACAGGCTGTTGGGAACTGTCTGCCTTTAGCAGTGTGTTGTGCTGCTTTTTTAAAAACTTATTTTTGTATTGTTTATATTTGTTCATGATGTTTTTGTATGGTTTTTAATGCTATAGATAGTTCAATTGAATAACAGTAACAATAAATTGTCACCCTCATGGCAAGGATTCTGAGTTTAAGGAGCTGGGAAATACTCGCTTCAAGGATATCATTGCTCTCTCCACAATGATCTGCTTTCATCAGCTTTCCTGTTAATAGTTTGAGACAATGTGCTTTTAATAAATTAGTGGACTTCTTTAGTAAAATCTACTGGGCAAGTTCTAATCTAATGGGAGTTGTTGTTGTTGTGTGCCTTCAAGTCATTTCCGACTTGTGGCAATCCTATCATGGATTTTTCTTGGCAAGATTTATTCAAAGGAGGTTTGCCATTGCCATCCACTGAGGCTGAGAGCACAAACTATTTCAGATAGTCTATACTGCACTGATTTGGGAACTTAAAATTATAGACGATCGTTTTTTGCCTGGACACACAGATTCTTTCTCATTAGAATCAATGGAAGCAGAAATAAAAATAATCTGTCTTCAGGGGTGAAGGAATTGCCTTAATAATAATAATAATAATAATAAAAATTCTGTCCCCACAAATGAAATTTTCCCTTAGTCCCAAAATTCCTAGCATTGCAGTAATTTAAAATGTGAGTTGAACTTTTTAGGCATTCAAAGTTTAGGCAGTGAAAGAAAAGGGGCAGGCAAAGTTATCAAAGTGTGAACAGAGCAAATAGAAGAATTCCAGGTGAGAACATTTTCCAGTGTCTCACTGTCTGCAGTGCTAGAAATTTGGGGACTGAAAGAAAATTATTGGGGGGGGGCAGAATTCTTCTTTTGGGGGAGATGTCCCCATTTTACCTCCACTGGTAGTACTAGTTAAAAGAGGTACAAAGTTATGATAAGCAGTATTTATTTTTATCCCACATTTCTCCTGATAATATTGATTCAAGGTGGCTAAGATTTGTTCAGAGGAGGTTTGCCATTGACTTCCTTTGTGGCTGAGAGTTTGAGAGTTGCCCAAAGTCACCCAGTCGGTCTCATGGCCAAGTGGGGGATCAAGCCCTGGTCTCCAGAGTCACAGTCTAACATAGTAGCAGACTAGTAATAATAGTGTACTTATAAGTAGTAGCATATTTGTTACCAAACTTATTTCAATAGGGCAGCCAGAGCCTGGAATGATGTGTTTTTGGATTATAGTTCCAGAAATCCCCAAAGACCTTGGCAACTGTGGATTCTGAGAATTGTAGGACTCCCCTCAAAAGACAAAACAACTCCCTCCAAAAAATAACAACAACCCATTATTCCATGCTCTGGGATATTATCAATCTCCAGACTTAAGTGTTGGAAGTGTGCTTATCATAGCCATTGAATGGGATCCATTGCATAAAATTGAGTATTAAACACCTTTTGACTTGTCCAGATATTTTCAGTCATGCTTCTTAGAATTAATGGGCATTCAGTTAGATGTTTAGTTCTGATCCAGCAAACTTGATAAGTTAGTTGCAGCTAACTTGTTCAGTGGAACTAACTTTACCTGGATTTGATTATCCTGATTCACTCTGTTCCATTCTGCAGATGACATGTGTTGCAGATTAACAGCTCATGATCTGGAAACATTCTTGACTGTTTTTCACACCATGGTCTGTTAATCTGCAGCACATTTCACCTGCAGCACATTTCTGGCTGACAGAAATAAAATATCCCGCTATGAACCATACTATAGTTAGAGAATATTTCTGTTGCTCTAAATAGTATTTATACAATCTTCATCTGACAGCAAAGGAATATGTTGCAGCCAAAAGCTCTTCAAAAGGCAACATAAGCATGAAGCTAGCCAAAAATGATATCATGTTGGCTAGGTTTTCCCTTTTTATTATCAAGCAGCCAGTTTTCTGGGCAAACAGGATGCTGATACAAAGTACCCTGTAGGCGGGAATGCATCAAAAGACTAACTGGACCAAAAGGATGTATTTTAATGATGTGTTTTAACTAAAAGGAAAAGAACCAATCTGCTGATTTAGGTTGCAACCCAATGCATACTCTTTTTGTGAGTGAGTCCCATTGAACACAGCAGGGCCTACATTTGAGAAGGCGTGCACAGGAGGGCACTGTTGGGCCCAAGCAACACAGGATGCTCAATCACTTATATTTTCCCCTTGGCAGCCATTCAGAACCTCTCTCCTCCTCACTCCTGCTGCTTCTCGATATGAATGGTAAAAAAAGTGTGTATTTCTCTTTTCTGTGCAAGCAGGGATGAAAAAGTTAAAGCTTGAAAATTTCAAGGCAACTTGCAATCTATCATGTACATCCTTACTTGGTAGTAAGCTACACTGAACATATGGAAAGTACTTCTAAGTGACACTGTACTTGAAAAAAACTTTCATATCTAAGAAGGCTTCAGTGATAATAAATGGGAAAAGTAATTTGCCGTCCCCCTTCAAGTATTGTCAATCAGGGGAAATTTTAAAAAATCACAGCTTACCAATGTTGAGCCCCTTCTTACACACCTTAAAAGCAGTTCTGGAGTCCCTGTACCATGCCACATCTTGGCTAAATTCTAAGAAATATTTTAAAAATTATCCATTTCATTTGCTTTTGGGAGGTAACTTGCCACTGCTGTTCTCCTTTCATGCTAGTTAAGGGGTGCTTCCAAGGAAGGATTTTATTGTGTAGTTACTCTACTTCTAATGTGGAATTGTTTTTGTTTTTGTTTTTTGAATTTTACAGAATGAGAACAGAGGCGCGTTACAGACCGCCCTCAAGCGGCCATTCTCCCGCTGCCGCCATTAGCTGTGGTGGGAAGCCCCAGCAGCCAGACCGCGAGGCTTCTGGCCACAGTGAAAAAGGAGCGCTGAAATGGTGCTACTTTTTGGCCCCCGGAAGTGGCGCCATGAGGCGTGAGGCACGCACTTGCGGCGTCACTTCCGCCATGCCACGTCTGGACGCACAGCGTCCATGACGTAAAAATGGCAGTGCCCATGTGGATGGGCGCTGCCATTTAGGACGCGCTCCTCGCGTGTTGGGAATGGGGCCAGTTAGGAAGGGGCAACCCTTCCTAACCCTAGCACACCCCTTCCTAATCCTAGTACGTGCAGAGCGCGTCCTAAATGGCCGTCTGTAACCTGCCAGAGTCTGGAAAAGTTACTTTTTGGTCTATAGCATGATGAGCAGTAGATGTGGGAGGCTGTAGTGTCTGAAAAGTGACTTTTCCCAAGTTCTGATCCAAACATTGCAGCCTTTTATTGGTAACCCTCTCAGATTTTCCTGTTGTTGCTTCTTTCTTTTTTTATCACCAAAAACAACCCATTAAAGAGGAAAAGATAGGATAGCTGCCCAATGCTTTTTCTTTTGTAGTGCTCCTTCTCCACAGTCTGCTTTGCAAAGATATCCCTACCAGCAGATAGTGAAGTTGCCTCTTTAATTCCTTGCTGAAATGTGTGTGTTTGTGTATGCATCTTCAAGTGACCTCATGGATTTGACAGGGTTTTCTTAGGCAAGGAATACTCACAGATGGATTTCCTGTTCCTTCTACTGAAAGATACAAGATTACTATAAACGGCTCTTAAACTGCCATTACAGTTGGAAAAAAGTGCCTTTGGTGATACTTATTGCACACCACTGCCTCCGACCTGTAGCTGCTATGTCTCTGAAGCATGGTTAGGACATCCCTTTTTGTTGATGGGGAAACCTGTCAATAAGTCCCAATAGTGCTAGTTGTCAGGTGCAAAATGTTGCTGCTGAGGCAGTTGCAATATTGGAAGTCATGTGATGTCAGTGTCTTGTCCTCTCCCCTGTTCCTTCTTCCCCATGTTATCCCCAAGCAGGCTGATTGCCTTTATTTATTTATTTATTTATTTATTTATTTATTTATTTATTTATTTGCTATTGTTTTTCTTTTTTAAAAACTTGCATTAGCAACAAACTCTGGAATTGTGTTAAATGGTAAAAAAGATTACATTTAAATTAAAAAGCCTGAAAGGCACACTGGGCAGGGCATAGGGCAGGGAGGTGGGGTTAAGGGGTTGTCCAGAGTGAAATGCCAAAAGCAGCTAAGAAATGTCTAGTTATATGAGAAATGAATAATGGTCATGGTGGCTGGTGAGATTTTTGGTTGAAACGTAATCTTTCACAGGTCTCATTGATATGGTTTAGAATATTACAGAAGATGCTCATAGATCTGCAGGTCAAAGGTCATGCAATAAGTAAAAAGTCTCAAGTAAAAACTATGTTATGAATTCAGACCACATTATTCTTTAGTAGTACACATCTGGAAGTGCTGAGAAGCAGTGTTAGCTGTCAGAACTTCCTTTTCAAGTCAGTTCATGTTTGTTCTTTTTCTCTCAGGATGCAAAGACTGTTTTGGTTTAACCTGATCTGTTTCTTGCCATATGTATTTGTTAAATATGTGGCAGGCGTATGTTTAGAGAGCAGACAGATGGTGGATGTGGTTGACTTTACTTTGAATTAACTGCCTCTACATGTGTTTGGAGCATTATACACGACATAAAATCAACCCTGAACTGGCTTCAGGATAACCCATTTCAAGAGTACTTTCTATTATAGTTATATGCAAGTTTTCAAACCAGTTTGTGAAATGTGCCGTCACTCTTAATTTTTCTTTTATAGAAAGAAATGTAATGATCAGAAGCAGTAAATAGAAGGTAGGTGTAAGTTTGTCATTTCTGCAAAGGATATAATGGTAGAAGTGAGCAGATGGTTTCTTTAATGCTAAATTGCCTTTTAAAAATGGTGACTGAACTCCATCTAAAATTAATTATGACTAAGCCCCACAGAAAACAATTGAATTTAAGATGTAATGTCATTCCTATGTATTTTTCCTCAGAGGTAAGTCCCACTAATCCTATTAGGATAACTTCTATTAGGTAGGGTGAGATGCCTCCTGAGGTGGTAGAGTATCAGGGGGGTAAATTACACCCTTCCTCCAAATTGTGGGAGCTCCTGCCATTGCTCAGAAGAGATCACTTGTCAAGATGTCTGCTGCCTGTTGCCTCAAATAGGCAATCTCTTAAGGCACCCCACCTGAATGTCTGGCTTTAGAGGACCAAGAGCTTGGCTGGAGAACAGAGATGGCTGTTTTATCTGGCTGCTTTCCACAGAGTTTTCAGAGAGGGCAGGCAGCAATGCATGTGTCTGTCCCCAGGGCTTCTTCTCTTATCTTAGGGTGTATCCACACTGCAGAAATAAAGCAGTTTAATACAACTTTAACTGTCATGGCTCCATCCTGTGGAATCCTGGGATTTGTAGTTAGGTGAGGCATCAAAGATCTCTCACAGACAAGGCTGAATATTTCACTGATCTACAAATCCCAAGATTCCACAAGATGGAGCCATGACAGTTAAACTAGTATCAAACTGCTTTATTGCTGCAGCGTGGCAATAGCTTTAATTGGAACTACCACTGGATAAGAATGTTAGTCATTTATGAATTTATTCTCTGGTTTCAGCTAGATTTAGGAGATTATCATACATGTATTTTTTGCCCAGTCCGGACATGGGACGGGATTGGGCTGCAACGGGGGGAAACAGGTGTTATCACACACAAAATTGCTGTTGCACTGCCGGCCAACCACTACCCATCCCCAAGCCACTTATCCCACTGATTTTGGTAGTACAAAAGCTTTCTGTCCTTCAAAATTGGCCAGCTCGGGGACAGGTAGTGGTCATCTAACAGCACAGCAGCAATTTATTGTGCCATTAACACCCATTTCCCCCCATTCCAGCTTGATCCTGTCCCTTGCATGGATCGGGCAAAAAAGTCAATGCGACAATCTCCTTCATCATGTTTAATGTTAGCTGAGTTGGGGTCTTAGCCCAGTGAGGAAAACATATACAGTTGGCCCTCCAGATTTACTGGGGTTAGGGATGCCTGTACAGTGGAAAGACTGTAAACAAACAAACAAACAAATAAACCGTTTTTTTAAACCTGATAGAATACCTCTCTAGGTATCTTTAGGTCCTCCAGGGCAACTCTATGGGAACATCTGCTGGAAGTTGACCATAGAATTCTGCTGGCAGGCCTACAAATGCCTAGAGAAGAATTCTCTTTAGGGATCTCTAGATCCTACAGCTAGGGTTGCCATAACCCGGCTGCAACTGGGATTTTCCTGGTTTTGGCGGCACCTGCCCACTCCCGTCATGGGTGCCGCCAAAAACCGGGACAACCCCGGTTGCAGCGGGGTTGCGCCGCAACCCCCGGGGCCTCGCTGCCCTCCTCCTCCTCGCATGGCCGTGCGGAAGAAGAGGAGGG
The DNA here is from genome assembly GCF_019175285.1 of Sceloporus undulatus. Lineage (NCBI taxonomy): Eukaryota > Metazoa > Chordata > Lepidosauria > Squamata > Phrynosomatidae > Sceloporus > Sceloporus undulatus. Next base: position 299,892,156 of record NC_056523.1, on the reverse strand, counting down.
CAGCGAGGCCTGGGGCGGGGGAGGTGACGGTGGAGGCGGTGCCTCCTGTGCATGGCCGTGCCACCCTCCCCGCCTCCCTGTGGCCCTGCGCCCTCTTTCCCGGCCTCTGAGGAGGCTGAGAAGGAGGGCAGGCCCTGGTGATTGCCAGCAGCTCTGCGCCCTCTTTCCCAGCCTCCGAGGAGACCGAGAAGGAGGGCAGGCCCTGGCGATCGGCAGCGGCCCAGCGCCCTCTTTCCTGGCCCCTGTGGAGACCGAGGCCTCCACAGAGGCCGGGAAGGAGCGTGCGGGGCTGCCAGCGATTGTATTATGAAACGTAGGACACATTTTTTTTAAAATGGAGGCTTCTTTAAAAAAAGTGTCCTATGTTTCATAATTTTGTCCTACATTTCCCCCGGTTTGGAGGTCCTGATTTATGGCAACCCTACCTACAGCACAACTTCTGGTGAAAGTGGGTCATAAAGCCATGCTGGATCATGTAGAGATTCCTAGAAAGATCATATTAATAAAACACACAAATAATCAAAGGTGAAAAAATAAAAGCTGCAAATGTGGAGGGTCATCTGTATATATAAAAGCAACTATCTGTAGATGAAGCCTGCATATGAAGGCTTCTATCCTTCTCCCTCAAATGTAATTAACACCATTCCACTGAGCTATATGATTGCCCAAACTATCCCAGGTCCTGAGATTTCAGTGCCCAAGCCAGACACCCAAGTATGGTCCCACAGTGGATGGGCCCTGGTGTTATTAAGCATGACACTTTAAACCACAGTTGCATAGTGTATACCAGTGATGGCAAGCCTTTTACAGACCGAGTGCCTAAACTGCAAACCAAAACCCACTTATTTATCACAAAGTGCCACGTTCCTCTGGCTTTCTAGTAACAAACTCTGGTGAAGTCTGTGGTGAGGTGACAGAGCGTGGGCCCACAGAGAGGGCTCTGAGTGCCACCTCTGGCACGCGTGCCATAGGTTCAGCACCACTGGTGTATACCATTCAGATAAAAACAACAACACCCCAAGTCTACCAGATAAGGAAACTACACACCCACACTTCAAAGCAGAGCTGTCTCCCTGAGATTCCTCCCCCTTGCCCTTTGGACCTGAATAGAGGCTCCAGGCCATGAGATCAACAGGAGAGATGGAATAAAAGGGCCAGTAGTCTTTCCCCGGACTACCATCTAGTAATAGCCATTCTAGAAAGCGGCTGGTTGGCCTACTGGAGTTGCAAAGGCAACATATAAAGCTCTGCTTGTCCCAGCTGCCATTTGTTTCCTTTTGTTCCCTGAACTGTTAGGAATTAGAAACGTATTCCAACTAACTGTCACAGAAAGAGAAGCGGGACAGCAGGGCTTACTCCATCAGTTTGTCTGGAAGACCAGCTGCCATTTGACTCCTTCCCATCTGGTTATTATAAGAGCAATTATGCAACCATAAGAACTAAGGCCTGATTTTCCTTGTTTTTAAATCCATACCCTGTGCTTAGAAATTTTTAGGTAATCTATAAATATTTTCCGCACCTCCTTTGATGCATATAGGGCTTTACATCCCCATCTTGGACAACATGTTACTGTTTGACTGCATATCTATGATTAGATAAGGACTGGTTTGTTTAAACATCACCGTTTTCTATTTTTAAATATTGCCCACACTAAACCTTTACAGTATTGATTTAACAAAACTAAAAATGAGGATTAACTCATACATTTCTCCCCACTGCTCCTGCCATTTGTATTTTTGAGACTGATACCCTGATTCAGCAAAATATGGCTAAACTTCTAGATCAGCTACTTAGGTTTATGAGTTAAATAGTGCCTCCTGCCCCAGCTCCCCCAAACCTGCTTTACCAGGTATTGGCTGCTGCAAGTGATGGTGGTCTGTTATATGGTTCACAGGGACGCATCAGACTGATGTTTCTCCAAGTGATGGTGGTCTGTTCTCTGGCTGATTGGGACACGTCAGACTGATGTTTTCATGACCAGACATCACTGGTTGCAGGGGGTGGAAATATCAGTCTGTTGCAGCTAGCAGCGTAGCAGCAATTTCGTGTACGATAACACCCATTTCCCCCCATTCCATCCAGATCCCGTCTAGTGCATGGATCGGGCAAAAAAGTAAATGCGCTAATCTCTTTCATCATGTTTAATGTTAGCTGAGTTGGGGTCTTAGCCCAGTGAGGAAAACATATACAGTTGATCCTCTGGATTCACTGGGGTTAGGGATGTAGGACCCCTGCAAAGTGGAAAGACTGCAAATAAATGAATGAATGAATGAATAAATAAATAACACAATTTTTTTAAACCTGAGAGAACACCTCTCTAGATATCTTTAGGTCCTCAAGGGCAACTCTGGGTCAACATCTGCTGGAGGTTGACCATAGAATTGTCCTGGCAGGCTTACAAATGCCTAGAGAAGCATTCTCTGAATATAGAATCATAGAATCACAGAGTTGGAAGAGACCGCAAGGGCCATCCAGTCCAACCGCCTGCCATGCAGGAACTCCCAATCAAAGCATACCTGACAGAAGGCCATCCAGCCTCTGTATAAAGACCTCTAAGGAAGGAGACTCCACTACACTCTGAGGGAGTTTGTTCCACTGTTGAACAGCCCTTACTGTCAGGAAGTTCCTCCTAATGTTCAGGTGGAATCTCTTTTCCTGTAGCTTGCATCCATTGTTCCAGGTCCTGTTCTCTGGAGCAGCAGAAAACAAGCTTGTTCCCTCCTCAATATGACATCCCTTCAAGTATTTAAGCAGGGTTATCATATCACCTCTTAACCTTCTCTTCTCCAGGCTAAACATCCCCAGCTCCCTAAGGCGTTCCTCATAGGACATGGTTTCCAGACCCATCACTATTTTAGTCATCTTCCTTTGGACACACTCCAGTTTGTCAATGTCCTTTTTGAATTGTGGTGCTCAGAATTGGACACAATATTCCCGGTGGGGCCTGACCAGAGCAGAACAGAGTGGCACTATTACTTCCCTTGATCTAGACACTATACTTTTATTGATGCAGCCTAAAATTGCATTGGCCTTTTTAGCTGCTGTATCACACTGTTGACTCATATTCAACTTGTAGTCTACTTGGACTGCTAGATCCCTTTCACACGTAGTCTCATTCAGCCTGGTGTCCCCCATCCTATAGCTGTGCATTTCATTTTCCCGCCCTAAGTGCAGTACCTTACATTTCCCCATGTTGAATTTCATTTTCAATTTGTTAGCTTTGTTCCAGCTTTCTAGTCTATTCAGGTCTTTTTGAATTTTGATCCTGTCCTCTGGAGTATTAGCTATTTCTCCTAATTTGGTGTCATCTGCAAATTTGATGAGTATGCCCCCAATTCTGTCATCCAAGTCATTGATAAAGATGTTGAATAACACTGGGCCCAGGACAGAGCCCTGTGGGACCCTTTTCTGCAGGATGAAATGGAGCCATTGTTGAGCATCCTTTGGGTTCGGCTGGTCAACCAATTACAAATCCATGTAACAGTTACCTTGTATAACCCACATTTTACAAGCTTGTTTGCAACAATGTCATGGGAAACCTTGTCAAAAGTCTTACTGAAATCAAGATATACTATATCTACAGCATTCCCTTCATCTACCAAGCTGCTAATTTTATCAAAGAAAGAGATAACTTTTGTCTGGCATGACTTGTTTCTCTGAAACGCATGTTGACTTTTTGTGATTATGGAATTGCCTTCTAAGCATAGAGCTTATGAATCAATTATGGACCTGTAACTCTAAGTTACAAATTTGTAACTGCTATCATGAATCCCACAGTATATGCATATAAAGAAGTAGGCTTCTTGATTAACACTACACAATTATAGCTCTGTGATTTCACTTTAACTGCCATGGCTGCATCCTATGGGATGTTCAAATAGAATCGTATTACTATAATTCTGTAGTGTGAAAGGGTCCTCCGATTGCTGTCCTGGATCTGAACCGGTGAGCTGCTGCACAAATCCACGTGTCAACCTGCCCACGTTTGGTAACTAATGTCCAAGCTATCCATCTGTTTACTATTGGAAGTAATTAATGGGGTTCTTAATTTTGACTAGTACTGTAATTTTGTTTTGTTTTTTAAATGATCCCATGATTTAAATGTTCTGGTCATCAGGGAAGGCAAAACTATTTTCCTCCTGTCTGTTCTCAGCACTGTAATGGCCTTTTTAAAAATAAATAAAAAGAGAGAGAGAGAGAGAGAGCGCAATTAGTTTTAAATGCTGGGCCATGATCTCTAATGTGCCATTAGGGGGAAATCTCATTAGAAATGGTAATCTCAGCAAGGCAATCCTATCCTAGATGCTTTCCAGACTGGAATTAAGTCTGCAGCATTTGGATGATTGTATCTTTAGCCCATGTGCCTTGGATATTTAAATCATTCTGTACTCGGTGCCCCCTCCTGCAAATTATCATGATACATTTACACTACACATTAGGCAGAGTTCTGGGACTTTTCTTCTATTTTTTAAAAAATATATGTGTGTGTGTGTTTAAAAACAAAATGGCCTGGGACAAGCTGAATCTGTGTAGAAGAAGAGCTCAGTTAACAAGAAGAGGAGAGGCTGCTTAATTTTAGGGATGTGTGAGAAATCTCCTCTATTGTATGTGGTGCTGCCTCAATACATGAAACTTCCCTAGCCTGCATACCCTTTCATTCAAGCTGAAGATCCTGTAACATCGGAAGGAACTCGACTCAAGTCCAGGTACAGGTCTGTGCATTCTGCACCCTTGTTCCCTCTGTCTTCCAGGTCCTCCCCTTTAGAATTAGTTTTTATTGACCTCCCAACCATTACAGAGGTGTCAAACAAGGGCCCAAACAGACAGGCCAAAATAAAGATGCTTCAGGTCACTTTGGAGGTATGCTGTTTAAATGATGCATGCGTCCTAAGAGGCCAGAGGCCACGCCAAAGCCATGCTCCAATCCTAAGGACTGGAGCGCAGCATTGGTGCAGCTTCTGGCCTCTTAATATGTGTGTATCATTTAAACAGAATACCTCCAAAGTGACCCGAAGCAGCTTTATTTTGACCTGTCTGTTGGGGCCCATAGTTCAGGAAACATATTTTGTGAATTCTACCCTTTTACCTTGCCCAACTTGCACTTCCTGGAGCCCATTTATACTGCACTTTTATAACACTATGAATACACTTTAACTGCCATGACTGCATCCTATAGAATCCTGGGGTTTGTAGTGTAAGGAGGGGTATTTAGAGTTTGCTTGAGATGCAGTTGCTCAAGTGGCGAAGATGCTGGCTCTGTTGATTGCAAGATTGGCAGGCTGGCATTTCGAGGCCCAGGTGCCCATGGCAAGGTGAGCTTCTGTCACTGGTCCCAGCTTCTGCCAACCTAGCAGTTTGAAAGCATGCAAATGCAAGTAGATAAATAGGTACCACTCTGATGGGAAGGTAAACAGCATTCTGTGCAATCATGGTGGCCACATGATCACAGAACATTATCTGACAACGCTGATTCTTTGGCTTAGTAATGGAGATGAGCACACCCCCCCCCCCATGGTCAGATACAACTTGACTACCTTGTCAATGGGGAATACCTTTACCTCTTTAGGGTTTAGGGTCTCCATAAGTCAGAAATGACTTGAAGGCACACAACAACCAATCTAGAGTAACTGCAGGATCAACAACAAAAATGTTGATTTATAACATCTTTTTCACCAAAGGGTGAAACATCAGACATATATAATCAAGAATGAAACAATAAGATACAGCACTATAATATTTGAAAGAAAGAAAAATCCTTCCCCCCCCCATCAGTTGCTACCCAACTCAGCATCTTAATCAAGTGAATCAAAGAGGAAGGTCTTCAGCCCTTTATGAGAGCTCTGGTGCCTCACCAAACCATGTAAGAAAGCTACCTCTTTCCCTTGCAGATTAAGCTTGGGAGCAGAACCAGTAGAGTTATATTCTAGATTTTATTACAAACTTCAAAATAGCTGTTGAAGATGTCAATCTCTATCAGCCTCTTCAGTATTCCTTATCATTCAGACTAAAATCTGGAGTGGATTTGCTGCCCTGCTGACATGTAAGCCATCAGCTGTTACTACCCTATCCCATCATACTCAAATACAGATTGTCTTAGGCTATTTGGGGTAAAACAGCAACAACATAGATCAGGACAAAGTCCCAGAACTGCTCTGTGTAATGTATTGTTTGAGGCAAAGCGAGTGGCCAGTTGACAATTGAAGACTGAGGTGACCATTTCGGGCAATGCTGATGTTGGCAAACATTGAATTCATAAATCTGGAAGTGCCTATTTTGTCTTGAAAAAGGTCTAGCCTGCTAGGTGGGCACAAGATGGAAAGATGGCCTCTGTCCTTTGTGTAGTTTCTTTCTCTTGCTTTAATGATAGAGTAGAAGGAATTTCATCAGGGGTGCCCTGTCATGCAACCAGATATCAAGCAACATCTGCTGGAATTCTTTTTGTTTAAATAAAAATTTATTGTAACATAAAACAAACCAAAACATACATTAAGAATTTTTTTCATGCTCTTCATATAATGTATGCTGAAATTCCATCTTCTACATAGTCATTAAAGGTACAGGAGTTCTCACTTTCTCAACTGTATTGCACACACATGTATAAAACCTGCACTGTGAAACTATGGCTTATTCAACTTGGAGCTGAAAATGCATTTCTGCCCCCTTTTTAGTCTTGGGTTGTCACAGGATGTTCACTGACTCCCGTGTCAAAAACTGATTTCTTGCTGCCCTTGAGTTTTAAACTTGGGACAGCAAAGATAGTGATTTATTCCAGCTTTCCCTGTAACACGTTATTTCTTGCATTTTGACTATGGTTCATGCCCTGGTTTTCTGCTGCTCTACAAGAACTAATGGATTTACATTACAAGAAAAGAAACTCCACTTAAACATTATGAAGTTCTTTACTGTAAGAGCTTCTTTCTTAATAATGGAATAAGACTGCCTTAGAGGATGGTGGACTCTTCTTTGGAGGTTTTTAAACAGAGCTTGGAATGTTTTAGTTGTATATTCCTCTATGGCAAGGGGTTAGATTACATGGATCTTGTTGTCCCTGGTGTGGGATGTAATTTTCAATGCTTCCCTCTAAATCTTGGTACACTCTTTATATCTTCCTCTTTCAGGAACCTGTAGGGGAAACTGGTGAACACTGCTTCTCATCTTCTTCCAGAGAAAGTCCTATGACAGTGATGGTGAACGTTTTGGAGGCTGAGTGCCGAAACTGCAACCCAAAACCCACTTATTTATTACAAAGTGCCATGTCCCTCTGGGTTTCTAGTAACAAATTCTGGCAAGGGCTCTGAGTGCCACCTCTGGCACGTGTGCCATAGGTTCGCCATCACTGTCCTATGACCACTGACAATTATCGCTGGTGCTGAGAAGAATTTGATGACTGGTATCTCCCATGAGTGGAATCATATTCATGGATAGTCTTGTTCTAGCCCAGCCTTTCTTTTGCTTTTCAACATTTTTTGTCTTTTTCCTGCCAAATAGTATGGGTCAAAAAATGCCCATTGGTATTCCAATCACTGTATAAAGGAAACAAACAGAATTTTAAAAAATGCTGTTGTATAAAAAGGTAAAGGTAAAGGTAGTCTCTTGGCATGATCGACTGTAGGGAGATGGTGCTCATCTCCCTTTCTAAGCCGAAGAGCCAGCGTTGTCCGAAGACAACTTGGGTGGTCATGTGGCCAGCATGACTGCCCCGAATGCTGTTACCTTCCCACCGAAGTGATAGCTATTTATCTATTTGCATTTTCATGCTTTCGAATTGCTAGGTTGGCAGAAGCTGGTACGGACAGGAGCTCACCCCATCATGTGGCCTTGAACTGCCAACCTTCCAATTATCAGAATTGGCATCTTAACCAGAAAACAAATCACTGCTAAAAGCCTAATTAGGTAATTTAACCACAGATAAAAGCCCAGCAATAAAAACCATCAGAATTAACTACCATAAAAACTTAATAAAGAGGGTTGACTTTTTAAGCAGTTGTATTGGATTTCCACATCAAGTGCTTATGTTGATCAGCTGCATGTACAGAGGCCTATTTTTTGTATACAGGCGTGTCTGCCTTACTTGACTAGGGAAAAAAAATTGGAATCTTTCTCCATTCTGCATAGATGGAACATCATATCTCTTCCACTGACTTGGGAATAACCTAGGTATAGTACCAATGAAAACTGAGAATGTCAAACAGTTTTTCAGTGAATGAGGCTACACAAACTTTTATTGCATGCTATTCCTTTCTTTTCCTTCTGTTTCATGTAATCTATTGGAAGCTTGTGCTTTTGACCTAACCAGGATTCCCTGCAGAGAAAGGTGCATTTGGAACCCATGGCTTCCTTAAGTTATGATTAGTGAGAATAACCCAGGATCAAATTGTGGTTTCAGATTTGAGATGTCAGATTCGGCTTTGGTCACTAATTAGTATTTAAACAAACCAAAGTTGTGTAAGTTTAGATGTTATGCAAAACTGTGTTTTGTTTTAAAGCAGAAGCTCTTTATTTCTTATCGTGAAACAGAAGAAAGGAGAAGATGAGGCTCATTATGCAGCAGGAAGTTTCCTGATGTTTTTAAGGAATTTTCTGAATAAGTCATCAGCCTGATGTGCTTTTCTCCATTGCGTCTTATCATTGGACTTTCCCCACCTCTTGGAAACCATGACTGACTAACAGAATAATGAAACTACAGGCTCAGGCTAGAAAGACCGTTATCTGTATAAACAGTAGTACACATACTGCTGTTCAGCCGAATATTTTGTTAACACTTCATTAATTTGTTAAGACCAGATAACAGAATGGAGAAATAAGGATGGCTGTGATCCCAGAAGAATTAATCACAGATGGCTAAGCTGCCCTCATTTTAAAGATAGACAAATGCTGCAGAATCCATCCACAGTTAGTTTCTTCTAAATGCCTACATTTGTTTATTAATGATTTGGAGGCCCAATGAATGGGCAATGTTCTTAGAGTATAATTAATATTTGCTTTCCAGCAGCTTTCAAAAGTTGTTCTGCAATCATGAATAAATTATTTTCAATACAGGAAGCATGAACCACAGACCATCTGCTTCAAGATGCATTAAGTCCTTGTTTGAACATGATCTCTGAATAATGACTTCAGGGTTGAGAGCTTTTATAGGCGAATCTGGCTTCCTAACTGTTGACAGTTGATGCTAATGTTTGAACTCAATGGGCACAAAAATATCTTTTTTTTTAAAAAAAATGACATTTTATATGTTCATTTTCACTGCAGTATATATTTCAACTGCTTTGACCTGTTTTTACAGATCATAATTCTTTCAAAGCCTTTCAGACCTGTAACCATATATAAACTTACTTGGGAGAAAGCTGGACTCAAGGCTTATTTCTCAGTAGATATGTGTATGAAGATTGGATTGTAAAATTTTACTTTTTATTGACTCCAAAGTTGATAGTGTGTAGTTTAGGTAATGCTAGTTTAAGTTGCTTCTCAGTGGTGCAATCTGTTATTTAACTAGGGTCACTGTGGCCCGGCTCAGATGTAATGTTGAAGCATGGTTGCATAAACACACTTGGAGACTTGTGTCTGGTCAACTATCTTCCTCCTCTAGTTTAGCCATGAGATGGAGGCTGGAAGCTTTCACTTCCATTTTAATTAACAGCAACTTATTGCTATATCTGAACCTGGACAAACACTAGCTAGTCTTCATTAGGGTTCACAAACCATGGTTTGAGCCACGAAAAGTTGCCTAATTTCAACTTCATTGGGAAAAAGTTAATTTTAAGTTATGCATTTGGTCATTTATTAAGTTGGACTTATTTCCTTTTATGGCAATTAAGACTAACCTCCATTTGGAGTCTGGATGTAATGATGAACCATAGTTAATTGAAAACAGAAATGAAAGTTTCTGATCTCATTTTCATGGTTGTGCCAGGGGAGACAAGGGAAGAAGAAATGCGTAAGCCCAGGTTTTGTGTAGTGGATGGTCAGGATTGTTTATTTAATTGATTTATATCCTTCTTTTCTCCCAATATGAGACACACAGCGGCTTAACTCAACAATATAAGTTAAAACAACATAGCTAAAACAACATGTGGTACAAAAATGAGAAAACACAGAACAATCAATCCAATTAAAACATTAATTTAAAACAAAGGCATGGGACAGACTGCCTGAAAAGGGCAACCTGCTGTTTGCCTAATTTCTTCCGGAGGGAAGCTGCAGCCTCCAAACTGTGCAGCTTCTTTCTGCAGGAAAAAGAACTCAGAAAAACCTGGTTCTTTTTCCACTGCAGGGCCGACGTAATGAGTGCGCCACTGTATAAGACGATTTTTATATAAGATCTTTGCCTGCTAGCAAAAACAGAGCAAAAAGGAGGCTAGCCAAACTTCCCATAGCCTCTCTGGAGGTTTTCACCTAGGTCTCTATCATACAAGCCTGTGAGGATGGTGGACTGGAGATCTTAAGATTCTAGCAGGCTCATATGGGGAGATAAGGGCTTTCAGATAGTATGGATTTAATACTCCTTTAGGAAATTCTACTATGCAAATTCCTTTGAAATAAATGAGGTCTTTCCCCCTTTAAAAGACATAGCTATGAGACAAAGATAGCTGAGAAGGGACTGAGACAGGGACATTGCTATGAGATATGGGGTCTGTGAAGGGACTGAGACAGGGATAAGAAAAAAGCTTTAAAGGAAAATAATTCCTCAAAAATTCCATATTTTTTAATGGAACCAGAAGTGCAGTTAGGTAATGTTAGACTCTGGAATTGACAGCTTTGTGTCCCTGTCCCTTTTTAGATGGTAATATATATAACTTCACTAGAGGTGTCTCTCACAGGTTGTCTCTTTCTTCCTCGGTCCCTTTATTTGTATCCCACCTTCTCACAGGCTGGGCAGAAAATACAGTAAAAGCATGTACCGTTAAAAACATACAACATTTGAGATTAAAACACTATTAAACAACAATGGAATTAAAAACATCTAAAATGTGCTTTAAAACAAAAACTAGAAACAGTACAGTGAAGTGGCAAAACCAGCTCTGAATATTCCTTGTATAAGAAAATCCTATAAAATGTTTGGGCTCACCATAAGTTGACAGGCTACGTGAAGGCACATGCATGCACTTTCCCTGCAAACCCTTTTCTTGTTAAAAACCAGTTTCCAAAGGCTTGCTGAAAAATAAAGAACTTAGCCTGTTGCTGAAAGGACAACAAAAAAGGAGCCATCCTAGATTCCCTAGGGAAGGAATTCCAAAATTTTGGAGCAGCCATAGAGAAGGCCTTCTCCCATGTTTGCTCCAACTGTGCTTGTGAAGGTGGTAGCATCGAGAGAAGTACCTCCCCTACTGCATTTGGAGGTTCTCCCACCCTTTTAGCTGAGTGAGACCCTGACTATCTATCCCAAAGTCTTCCAATGCTACAGCAACATTGATAATAAATAAACATCCTTTGAAGTTGTTAAATGAAATCGTAACACATGAGCAAAACCTCATAAAATCAGTTTCTTTCCCCTCATTCCATGAAAGGATGAGAGAAGCTGTAATTTGCACAAAGTGCTTAGGATATGAATCTACCTTATACCCTTGGTCAGACCCTTGGTCAAGCTAGCCCACTATTGAACTAGCACTAGTCCTTTTGGTCTGCAGACAAGAGGTCTTTCCTATTGCTTGCCATCCAATACTTTTGTCTGGAGGTCCTGGGACCTTTTTAATGAGCTACCAGTATCTTGGATCAGATCATAGCCTTTCAGCTATTGTGTTACATACACTTCTATGAGAGAAAACAAAGCGAATGAACTGTATATAGTTCCAAATCCCCTTAAAAATATTGGGTTTCAGTGGCCCTGTATAGCTTTTTTCACAATTAGCCAGAGCTGAGCAATCATGGTTAATAACTGGCTGCTACTTCCCATCCATTTGATAGCAGTGTTTTTCCTTTGGGAAGATCACAAACCCATAATAATCTCTAGCTTTCTTTCTGTTGACATTTATTAAGGCTTAGACTAGCTTGCCCTGACATTGTGTGAAGATATGGGACTTGCAGGTGCAAAGTTCTAGCTACAATTGCCTTTACTGTCTTTTCACACCAGGTTGGTTGGGTTTTCCTTCCAACATAATAACAAGCCACATCAACATAATGACCCTCGGAGAGCAGCTTAATATCAGAGACCAATCAAATCATTTTGGCACTTGAGCCAGAAAACCCAAATGGGCTCCCCTGTGGTGGTATAAATATAATAATAAAAAGGAATAGCTGACAACTTGCTGCTATTTAATGTCACCTTGAAGTCAGCCTTTTAAGTTGGGTTGTAGCTTCCCCATCTAATGGGAAGATGAGCCTTGATTAATGTCATAATAAAATGTCTTCCTTCCTTCTTTCCTTCCATGCTTCCTTCCTTCCTATTCTTTTTTGGCATTATATATTCAAAAACCCTGGTAAATGTCAGGCTGTTCTATGCCTCTTGCCCATGACTAAGTGCAGTTGTGCCCATCCACTCATGTGCCAAACATATTGGGTTGAACTGTTCTGAGTGATGTGTGGTGTCATATGGTATGGGCCAGGGTTTTCTTTTTTTCCACATATTCTACTGAGAGAAGGTGGAAAAGGTCACAGCTAGGGTTGCCTGACTTCAGAGCCTGTCTTTGTGTCTCCAGTTTTCCTGGGTCATCACCAGGTGAGAGATGAGGGTGCAAATTCTCCAGTTTTGGTGAGGTCAGTTCCAGGAAGATCTGAATTGACCCCAAACTGGCAACTCTAAATCTGTTCATGTTATAATCAGTGGGAACTACTCGAAAGTATGGGAGGAACCAAGGCAGGGAATTTACTCCTGACTGCCTTAAAAACTCCTGGGATTTCAAGAGAATGTGCTCCTGCCCTGGCTGCAAAAAGTTGTGGTTGGACCCCCCAAAAGCAACCTTAAAGAACCAGGTCTGGAGAAGCACCATTTGGAGGACCTTCACAAAAACCACAGTCAGTACAGTGATGAATCAGGCCAGATCTTGATGGTTTTGCCTAGTTTGAATGAGCCCTTAGAATGTAACCCTGATGACAGAAGTTGCCTTATTTTAAAGGCTTGGGCACCACACAAGGAGCCTTTTATTTGGCTGAAGAAATGCTTGGTTCACCTAACAGAGAAATAATTGCAAATTGAAAACTGAAAAATCAGGAAAAAGCTATCTTAAGGCAGTACATCTCCATTTTCAAGGGGGGGAAAGCTCCAACAATAGATTGATGGTTCTGGAAATGAAAAAAGAAAAAAGAAAGAAAACTTGATTTATTACTGACAGCTTTCTAGCATACAGTGTATCCAAACACTGCTGTATTCAAATGACAAGAAAACAGATTACACCTGAAAATTAGGAAGAACTTTTTTTTAATCGTAAGAGCTATTCATCAGTGGAAGAGATTACTTCAGTGTATGGTGGACTTTCCATCTTTGGAGATTTTTAAACAGAGGTTGGATAGACATCTTTTAAGAGTGCTTTAATTTTGTATTTCTGCAAGGTAGGGAGTTAGACTAAATGGCCCCTATGGTCTTTCCAACATGAGCCTTATTTGCTTGGACTTAATGATGCAACACAGCTGAAGAGGAAAGGCTCTACTGCTACCATCACAATTAAGAACAGTGAACAGCTGCTAATCAGTTGCTTTTTAAATTACCTACAGTGGTGTTTTCCTGCGGCATGCTGGAAAATTCACAAGGTTAGGTAGCTTGCAGTGGCATGCAGTTGCTATTTGATAAGCCTGAAATGATACCTAGAGCAGTGAGGGTTGCCAGAATAAAAACTGAAGATAGCGCCTATACCTTTAATGGTTGTTCAGTAGAGAGAATTTCAGCAAGTGCGGATTGTTATGCAACCAGGTAACAAGCAACAGCTGCTGAAAATCCTGCTTCTACCCAACCATTAAAGGTACAGGAGCTGTCTCCAGTTTTCACTTTGGTAACCCAAAATACTGCTACTGGTGGATCACGGCAGCTGCTCAAGGATGCCCAGGTAATGATATCAGAGTGTCTACTTTACACTGTGCACAGGCTCTTAACATTTACATAGCTTGCATGCACATAAACACTTTATTTTTTACAGAAAACTGCTACTCAAAAGTAAGCTATGTTGTGGGGCTGTTTTTAGAGAGAAAAAATAGAATTCTTCCTCCACTACCAATTTACCCCCTCCCCCCAAATACTACCATTAACAAACCACACCTATGACTGCTACTGCAGATTTTTCCATCTAAAATAAATAAATAAATACCCTCCATTAGGGAGTTTCGCCTTCTGCTGAAAAGTGGATTGGAAGGGAATGATTGAAACTTCCCACTCCTTGGCTGCATCTGCAGTGCAGAAATAATACAGTTTGATACCACTTTAACTGACATGGCTAAATGATATGGAATTCTGAGATTTGTAGTTTGTTGTGGCACCAGGGCTCTCTGACAAAGGAGGTTAAGTATCTCACAAAACTACAAATCCCAGAATTCCATAGCGTTGAGCCATGACAGTTTAAGTGGTGTCAAACTGCAGTATTTCTGCAGTGTGGATGCAGCCCATGTGTCATGGGTCTAATCCAGATCAAAGTTCAACGTGCTCACTTTTGAGTAAACAAAAACAAGGGAGGAAGCTGCACAGTGCACAATTAACACAATTTGTCTATTGCATGACAGACATACAATAAGAAACAGCACATACTTATTTCCTGTTTCTCTTCCAAATTTAACATCCAAAGCTTCTGTCCCAATTTCCCAATAGTGGTTTGATATGACTAATAGAATTTTGAAGGCAGGCGTATTAGTGCCTGCAAAAATTATAGTGTTTATTTCAATTTAAATATTTAGTATTGTCATCTTTTTATAGTCATTGTGATGCAAGGATGAAAAAGTTCCACATTAAGGTGCAGGAAATGTCTCTGAGTCAGTTCAAAAACTCATTCAGAGTTACTACACTCTTTAAAAAAAGTATCTGAACTGAAATGGAACTAAAGAGTTAGGAAATAATGATGAAACAGAACTAGAACTGAGCTCATCGTCAATTCTTTGCTTTTAATGGGGTACTATTAAGAAGTGGTGAGTAAATTGTAAATGACCTAGGGACCATAGGTTACCATGGGGGCACAGAGGGTGACCAAAATAATTAAGAGGCTTGAACATCTCCCTTGTATAAAGATATTGTAGGGCATTTGGGTCTCTTTAACTCAGGAAAAAGGTGATTAAGAAGCAAGATGATAAAATTCTATGTGAGATGGAGAAAATGAATAAGGAAAGTATTTTGTTCCATATCCTCCAGCATTTCACAGATGAAAACTCTGAAATGCTGTGTGGCCAAAAACCTCAGAGTGTGGTCAAGATGGTAAATGTATTGGAAACATATGATGGATAATGAATAGCACCAGAGAATTTCAAAAGAAAACCAGGCGGCACTTTATAGCAAAGCCTTTGATTGCCTAGATCATGAAAAACTATGGGTTGTTCTTAAAGAAATGGATGTGCCATAACATTTGATTATCTGGATGTGTAACCTGTGCTTAGGACAAGAAGCTACTTATCAGCACAGAATATAGAGAATGGTTTCCAGTGGGCAAAAAAAAACACAAAAAAACACCTTTATACAATTTGAAGAGAAACCAATTAGACATACAGAATGGTTTCCAATTGGCAAGAGGGTCAGGCAAGGCTGCATGTTATCACCCTATCTGTTTAACTTGTACACTGAACATATAATATGAAAAGTAGGATTAGACTCAGAGGAAGGAGGTGTGAAAACTGGAGGAAGGAACATCAACAATTTAAGATATGTTCTACTAGCAGAACATAGCAAAGACTTGGAATGATTGCTGAAGGAAGTCAAGGAAGAGAGTGCAAAGACAAGTTTACAGCTGAACATTAAAAAAAACCAAAAATAATTACTACAGATGATTTACAAAGCTTTAAAGTAGATGATGACATCATTGAAATAGTTTCAAGGTTTTCCATAGCTTGGCTCAATCGTCAATCAGAATAGAAACTGCAGTCAAGAAATCAGAAGGCTAGAACTGGGAAGGGCAGCTATGAAAGAACTGGAGAAGATTCTGAAGTGTCAAGACATATAAATGAATACTGACGTTGGGGTGGTCCATGCCATAATAGTTCCCATTTCTATGTAGGAGGATTGGTAGAGCTGGACAGTGAAGAAAGCTGATAGGAAGATCAACTCTTTTGAAATGTGGTGATGGAGGAGAGTTCTATGGATACCATGGACCACTGAAAAGACAAATAAATGGGTCCTAGAGCAAATCAAGTGTGAGCTAAGTCATCTAGAAGCCAAGATGACTAAACTGAGATTGTGGTACTTTAGCTATACATGAAGAGACATGATGCACTAGAAAAGACAATAATATTTGGTGAGGTAGAAGGCAGTAGGAAAAGAGGAAGACTGTATTACAGGTGGCTAGACTAAGCAAGGAAGGAATGGCCCTGAGTCTGCAAGACCAGAACAGGGCTGTTGATGATAGGGTGACTTGGAGGTCTCTCATTCATAGAGTCACCAGTTGAAGTCGACTTGACAGCAGTTAACAACAACCACCAGTATGAGTTTGGTTCCTTCAGTAATACAACCATGGCAAGAACAAGGCTCATGCGATAATCTCCTATACTCAGCAAGGGAGTTAGATAGGTCATTGCCTCCTTACCATATCCTGAAAAACAAATGAAACCCAGGATATGTTAAGGAGTCAATGAACTGTCTAACTCCCTTGCTGAGTATAGGAGATTATCGCATGAGCCATGTTCTTGCCATGGTTGCATTATTGAAAGGAACCAGACTCATACTGGTTTGGGAGCAGTGCTTATTGCATCTATTTGTAGTTGTAGGACTGGGTCTGCTGGTGCCAGCGATGTCTCTTTCCCAGATTTCTCCTTAACCTGACCTGACAATGTCATCTGATAAGATTCCATCATAGATGCTACTATCCTGCTTCTATTCCACAATTAAAGTCTCATACAATAATCTCCATAGTCAGTGCAGCTAGAGGATAAAGAAGTTGTGATTATCCAAGCCCCACAGACCTATCTGTTGTCCAATTTCATACACAATCTTGGTGGTTTTGGAAAATCTGCATGTGCGGACCTTTGTTCTTAAAAGCTCTTTCTGCCCCTTTTTGTTCCATCAAATCATTTTTGTAAGTTAAAGATGATCAATATCTATATTTAGCTCCAGGGCTAAAGATACTCTATGCCTTAGGATTATAGTCTCCCCTGCCTCCTTTTTGTCAACTAAAAAAGGATGGTTTCATGTTTCTTTGGGCAGTAAGAGACACTCATGAATGGAACCAACTAACAGAGGACTTTGTCTTGCTGGAGGTCTTCAACCAGAGGCTGGGCAATCATATGCTGAATATATTCATGCTCTGAATTTTCTGCATCAAGCAGGGATATAGGCTAGGTAGCCACAAAGCCACCTTAAATACTATGAATCTTTTGCTCTAAGGATTCTATGTTGACTTCCAGGGAAGAGGGGAAAGACATACTGTATATACTCATGTATAAGTCTAGAAATTTTAATAAAAAATTCAGCACCCAAAACCTGGGTCAACTTATCTACAGGTCAGTTGAAGAACTGTACCTTAATTCTCATCAGGATAGGTAACACCCTTTTCTCTGAGTAGAGTGGTGAAAGGCAAGAGTTTAGTCCATCCCAGGAGAACCCTAAAAGAAACATGACTCCGTTTATGGCTATGGTGCTGCTTCTAGCCTTTTAAAAAATGTTTTGGCAAGAAAATAGCAGTGTGCTTTGTAATGGTTTTCCTTTGCTTTGTCCCTTACATCCTTTGTTATGTGCCTCTAAATTTTATCCCTGACTTATACATGGATTATATCAAAATCTATAATTTTGGTCCCCAAACGTGCCTTCAATTTATACGAGGTGAATTTATAGTCGAGAATATATGGTAAATCAAATGGTAAAGTACCTCCTTTGCTTGCAGAACATCCTTTTTACTATGTCCAGATAAAAAGGATCAGATAGCAGGTGGTAGGAAAGGCCTATGTCAGAGATCTTGGGTAGTTGCTATCTTTTCAAAATGACCTTGAGTTCTAAATAGATCAAGAATCTGATTCATAATAGAGCAGATTTATATGCTCATATGACTTCCCACTTCTTTCCCAGAGCAAAGCAGATGAGGGTGCTTTATGAGTTATTGGAACAAAGAGTTTTTAGGCTTAAATTATGTTTGAAATATCTCAGGCTGGCTTCCCAAAGGGTACTATTTAATGAACTTTCCAATTTAATTTTGCTAAGTACCATTGCAACATGGAATTGTGCTAGTGCTTTGTGCCAAGGTCTCTACAGAATGATAATAAAATGTGAACTTCTGTAGCGAATAAGATAATAATGGTGCTTCACATATTAAGGATATTATTGATTTTTGTACCTTATTATACTGCTGCTTCTAATGTGATCTTCTTAATTTATTTTGAAATTGCCTTTCTCACTGAAGGACAATATCTGAGGTCTTTGAGCTTTTGAGGAGGCCTCGTACTGGCAAGATTTTCTTATTTTGTGTGTGTGCATGTATGGAGGAATTCTCCATATTTTATTAGTAACATTTATACATTTTGTTTTTAAAAACTGCATGATTTATTTGATGTAAGCTTTGGAGGATTGCAACCCCCTTCATCTCATGACCCAGTACTGCATGGGTACTGACTCCACAGGATTGCAATTCTTTCCTTTCAGTTCTTGGACAGTGTGGGTGCAGCTTGTTTTCTTAACAAAGAGAAAAAATGCCAAATGATTGTGCAGTGCATGCAGTAATGCATTTCTACTAATTTACATTATGATGTCATTGTATGGAATTACATGGCCACATCCTCTCTGGCTTTTCTTCGCAAACGAAGATTCAGGAAGGACTCATCCTGCGCTTTCTACAAGTGCGTTGATGACTAAAAAGGCCACTCTGAGATAAACAAGTCCGGTTGCAGAAAGCACAGCACAAAGTCTCCTTGAGTGATATTTCCAAGTTGTGGTTCTTTCTGCGTTGTCATTTCTCTTTGAGACTCGTTTGGCATGAGTTTCCAAAAAAGGCTGCAGCATTGTGGATAGTGTGTCTCCATGTCTCCCGATGGTCACATATTGCATAAAATATTTTTATGGTTGTATTGCGTATGGTGTTTTGGTCTTCTGGCTAGTGCCATGAAATGAGTCAAGCAATGCTTTTCCTTTTGTATCATCAGATTTCTGAATGCTTGTCAGACTTCTCATGTGACTAAGGCTGCATCCGCACTGTAGAAATAATCCAGTTTGACATCACTTTAACTGCCATGGCTCAATGCTATGGAATTCTGGGAACTGTAGTTTTGTGAGACAGTCTTCTCTGTCAGAGATCTCTGGTGCCACAATAAACAACAAATCCTAGGATTTTGTATCATTTAGCCATGGCAGTTAGAGTGAATTATTTCTGCAGTGCAGGTGCAGCCTAAGTCTTATAGCTAGGGATAGAAATCATGTAGACCTCCAGATATTGTTGGACTATGCCTCCCAGCATTCCTCATGACTGGCTAAGTTGACTGGGTTTCTGGGACTTGTAGTCCAGCAACATCTGGAGGGCTGTATCTTTCTCACCATTGACCAATATATAGGGAAGCACCTCTAAACTCAGAACCTTTTCACATAATACAACCATAGCATTGTGATTAAATTGTAACTGCCATGGTTGCATCCTATAGAATCCTGAGATGTACAATTTAGCATTTTCAGCCAGAGAGCTCTAGTGCCTCCAGGTTAAAAACTGTATGATTCCATAGGATGTTTCCATGGCAGCTGAAGTGCTACAAATGTATAATGTGAAAGTGCTGTAGCTGTGTTAAACCAGGGTAGGTACAGTGCAGCCAGCATGGCATGCAGCCTCTGAATCTCACCTTTGTAGCATCTGAAGCCAACCCAACACAATTTAAAAAAATATGTGTTTTTAAAGCACTTTTTGCCCCCAAATCACAGAGAAGGTCCTCCAGATGCATGAAAACATGTGAGAATATTTGCATTCATCCCCCATGAGTAGCCCCCAAACCCTGCATTACCCCCAGAGACCTCCTGTGACACTCTCTAAAAACTGCATCGGGAGGAGTCACCATACAGAGGAAAATGGAACTACCTATCTAATTTAAAGCAATTTAAAAGTGTGTCTATTAAAAATGAAAAACAAAAGAAATATGCATCACAGCACATTATTAAAAGCATTTCCCCATCTGTGATCCATCAGTTCTCAAAGGAATAAATAATCAATGAGAGAATCTGGACCTAAACCAAAGATGCTGTCTGTCCAGAACATTCAGAATCAAATCTAGGATCTTACCCTAGCTTCTCAAGTACCAAAAACATTTTTTAAAAACATTTCCCTTCCCCCTCCCCCTGCAAGGAAATATTTGCAGACCACAAAATAACTCCAAGGATCACAGATATAGCATAATCTTTGAAGTGGCGAAAGAGAAACAAAGAAGGAAACAGAATTCCCAGTCATATGACATATTGTTTCATTTAGCAAGCAAAGTTATATTTTAAAATCCCCCCTCTTTTCTTTTCAAAAGTGAGAGAAATGCCATTAGGCTCAGAAAGTAGCAGGCAGATTTAAACTTCTTTGATTCATCTTTTACGTCAGATGTCATCAAGGCTTTCTTGCCAGGCCACCCTATGATGGGGTTTTTCTGAAATGTAAATGTTATCTTACTCTGGAGGCTTCAGAGCATTTCTAATTAACAGCAGCTTTTCCCCATCAGGCAAATGTTGAGCTTTGGGCCCTGTTCTGGCTTTGCTCAATGTTTTGAGTGGAGACCCTCATTTCCTGTCCTCTTTCTGGAAAGGTCAAACACTCTTTCTGTCCCCCACAAAGAGAGCCTGTTTTGATTCTCATTCTCTCTCTCTCTCTCTCTCTCTCTCTCTCTCTCTCTCTCTCACACACACACACACACACACACGTATATAAATGTCCTCTTGAGTTCAAATTGAAGCTTGTGAAAGTTACTACAACTCCTAGAAGCCTGCAGCCAGCAGGGCCACTTGCTGGCAGACTAGGGAGATTCTTGGGGGTATAAAAATAATTTTCTAAGCTCTGTTTAAACTGTACTTTGCAATAGAACTTGGAAAAATCTTTGCATATCCTGTCAAATTGTTAATTTTTTTTTTAAAAAGCCTTTCTATGAGGATGAACAGAGCTTTATGTCCAAGAGGAAATCCTAAACATCCTCCATTGAGGTCCTCCATTCCATGTTCCCTTCCCTCCTCTTGTGATCCTTTGCCCTGCCTCCATTTCCACCCCAATGCCAGATCTCCTTCCCTCCTGTTCCTTTGGCTCCACTTCCACCCCAATGCTGGATCTCCTTCCCTTCTGATCCTTTGGCTCTGTTTTCACCCCAGTGCAAGTTCTCCTTCCCTCCTGATCCTTTGGCTCCATTTTCACCCCAATGCCAGATCTTCTTCCCTGGTCCATTTGCATAATCTGTCAAAAAAAAAATGTTGCTTGTGAAGCGAACAGTGTGAGTGGGGAGGTATGTTCCGCCCATTGCCCATCCTCTGACCTTTATTCCTCCTCTGAACTTGATCCGATCATGTTTGGGGCCAAGTTCACATTCACTTGCAGTGGTTCCCCCCCCCCAAAAGAAACGGGGAAACCCCCGGTTTCAAAAAACTTGTGCTGAGGGGGATTTGCCCTGGATTGGGTGTGCAAGCCCCTGATCCTGGTATGCAAACCCCAGCGCCAGTGGGAACTTCCCACTTTTAATCCGGTTTGGGATTCGGGGTAAAAGGTAGTCTGAATGGCCTGTTGGTTTGAACCTGTTCAAATGACCCTGGTTCCCACTTGAAATGAATAGCTGAAGTGATTAGGAGAGGGGGGGCATGCACTAGACCCATTTAATCTGTGTCTTTTTGATGCTGATTTTTTCCATGTCTTTTTGGATAAATCAATTCCACACAAATGTGAACCAGATGTGATTCGGAATCAATTTAAATTTGTCCTTTGACTGGCTGGAGCCAGTCCATTTTGAATTGATTCATTCATGAATATGAACCACAAGTGGGTTATTTTACAGGGAAAAATGTGATCGGGGCAAATGTAGTGTGAACCATGCTCCGCTGTCTAATCGATCCATCGATTTGGATTGCAAATCCATTTATTTGTAAGTGGTAATGAGGCCAAGATTTTCCAGGTCTACCATCCTGTCTGTATCTATCATTAGTCCAAATGACACTGCAGAAATAATCCAGTTTGAGTCCTCTGCCCTGGCTCAGTGCTAGGGAAATCTGTGATTTGTGAGGTGTTTAGCCCGTCTCTATCAGGACAGTTGGAGGGTATGAAAGGTCAGCCATTCAGAAAAGCTATCCTGATCTCCTAAGGCAGAAGTGGTAGTTGTGTGATATGTAAAATTTTTAGAAATGAGCATCCCTCACCAGCATAGGCCATGGTGAGGAATACTGGTATGTGCATGAAAATTATTTATATACTTGATTTATATCGCACCTTTCAACTGACAAGGGTTCCAAGGTGGGTTACAATACAGTTAAAACAAGAACTAAAACCCTGATATAAAAAGGTTAAAACGCAGTTAAAGAAGCTATCATACTGAAACACCATTAATTTAAAAACCATCAACCATTTGAAAACATTACAGCATACATTACAGATAACAATACAGCAACTCCCCCATAAAAAGATCGTTATCACACAATAAATTAACCTTCAAATGTCTATGTCAGCTGGTGTTTACATAATGGATTTTATGTTTTTGGTGCTGTTCTGTTTATAATCTAAGTTTCTAAAATGTTTTTATATTGTTTTAATTCTATAGATAGTGTAATATTATTTTAAGCTTAATTTTTGTATGTCTTTAGCAATATCTGGCATTAATTGTATCTCTTTTTATTCTGAAAACCAGTTTGAGTCCCAATACAGGGAAAATATGAAATAAGGTGGTTGATAGAGGAATTGAATAAAAAGGCCTTCATCTGCCATTGAAAGTAGAGAAGAAAAGAGGTCAGTTTAGCCTTTTGTTGAACCACCAAGAAAGCCCTCTCCTGTGTCCTCACCAGATGGGCTTGCAGTGGTGGTGATCTTGGTAGGATCCACAAGGATCTTAAGACTCAGGCAGGCTCAAAGATGGAAATAATGGTGTTTCAGACAGTCTGGACCTGAAAACCCACACATCTTCCACCCTTGCCCTTAGGCGATCCCTAAACCTAAGAGGAACACTACCTCGGTCATTTTGATGCTCTTATAGTAGAGCACATACAGCAGCTACTGTGGAGGTAGCTCTACCAGGTTTAGGAGATTATTATAGGAGGGCTGTTTACACTTAAATAGTGCTATTCTAATGTTATTTAGCAAGAATGATAGAATGGCAAAATTGCAGCACTGACTTTCACATGGTGCCACAATAACGGGGCATTAACGGTTCACGAATGGTAAAATAGTACTTTTATATACCACACATCGAAAGAAAATGGGTAATCTCTCACCGCTAAGGAACTCTCCTGAATGGAGTGGACTGTAGGTAAGGGGGCAGAGAGGTAAGGGTAAGGTAACTTCCATGAAGAAAGCTGAGAAGAGTACAAAAAATACTTCAGTTGCACTAGTTCCTTGTCTAAATATAGATACCCATTTCTTAGGAGCTTGGACTTTAATGAGGGAAAAGCTGGGAGCAGGTGGGAGCAGGCCAGGATGTCATCAGCTGTGTTTATCTCATTCACATCCATATTAAGCATCCCCCTTGTATGCACCAAACATCAAAAGCACCCAAAACAGCCTGCTGACCAGCGAAGGATTAACCTTCATGCCAGCTGCAAGAAGGCCAGTTTTGTTTACCATCTATTTTGTTTACAGTCCCTGTAAGGGCTTGCAGGAATGAAGGACTTAGACTTTTTAATTAGCTGGGTTGATGAGTTTTTGATTAGCAGCATGTCAACTGTATTCCTCAACCACCTTGTTTCTACTGAAATACTAATAGTAGATATGGGGCAAATGAATTTTTCCAGTAACATAATATTCCTGTGTGTTATAACTGTTGTAATGCAGAGTATATTTTAAAGTGTCGAGTCTACAATTTGGAACTGCTGTATTAGCTTGCAAAAATACCTGCTCTTGGTAGGATTTAAAAACTGCTAGATTTGGATCAACACGCTTGCTGCCAGGGTTTACTGACATGGGTAAACACGCTGCTTGCATTTTTGGATTCTTCTTGGTGGCATGTCCATGGTTACTGTTATGAGCAGCACTTGCACTGGAAAATGCATTGTACCCAGTGGTTTAATTTAGCCAGTTTGCACTGGTTCACCTGAACCAGTTGTTAAAATTTGAAATGTTCACAAATTGATTGTTATGGGAGCAGAAGACAAAATGTTTTGCTGTGTCCTGCCTGTCCAATTGGCACACGCTTTTTTTGATTCCTTTCTGGCAGCAAATAGAAAGGAGACAAGCTTCATGTGCTATTAGATGGTCAACTTTTTATTCTTTTGTAAAAAGACCTATGCATTTTGGCCTATATAGAGGCAGGCCTTCTTCAGGGTAATTCAACAAAAATCACTGGAGTGTTTAACAGTACTCTCCAAAGGGCTGGACTATTTAGCATGTTTTTCCAGTCAATCCAAGTTCTGCCACAATGGTGCATAGGCTAAGGAAGAAGAGAAAAGGGAGTTTTGCAAGCAGCCCCCATCAGAAAAGGAAAGACAACAGAAAAGGAGGGAGAGTGATAGGAAGGAAGGAAGGAAGGAAGGAAGGAAGGAAGGAAGGATATAAAGAAGGGCAATCTGGAGAGTGCCTGGTCTTGATCTCTTCCTGTACCTTTGCTGCAGGCAACAAAAAGATTTCACATTACATGAAGGATGATGATGATGATCATCATCATCACTATAACTGCCACCACCATCATAATTATCATCCTTACTACCACCAGCCCACTACCATCACCACCAACGCATGCTGTAAGGAAAAATGATAAATTGTACAACAATTGGAAATTTTTCATTAACATGTATACAGGGTGACCAGACATCCTTCTTTTCAAGGGCATGCCCTACATTTAAACCTTCTGTCCAGGAAGAATTTCAAAATGCCCTCCATTTTGAGCATGACTAAGAAGCATGAATTTATATTTATATTAGTGTTTTTAGCTGTACTGTCCTACATTTTGCGGTGCCTTGCCCTCCTTTGCAGTTATGACATCTGTTCACCAGCCATGTATATTTTGGGCAAAAATTAGAACTGGTTGTTACAGTGGACCCTTGCCTTACGTGGGGAATCCGTTCTGGACCCCCCCCCCCACATAAGGCGAATTCTGCCTATGCTTGAGCCCCATTCACTTGAATGGGGTTTGTGCGCACCACGGCACATGTGTGCAACAGGCACATGCCCCATTCATTTGAATGGGACACATTGCCCCATGCACCTTGTGCGCTCCCGTGAGGCTTGACCACATACGCTCAAAGCCACATATAGCACTGTAATTATTTTGAATAACATCACTGATCATATCTTACATTTTTCTTTCTTTGAAGTCTGAATACTTCTCCGACACCTCGGGGCAAGCCCTCTACCATATTCATGTGTGTTCTCTGTTTTTTTGGATCATACCTTAAGCAACTGCTTCCCAGGCAATCTGTGATGTATGTGGACAAAACTAGATTTTTTTTTTGCCTGCTTTGTTGTGTAGCACAGCACTTGGGACCCAGGAGGAGCCTGGCATCATTGTTGGCAATGAATGTATGTTCTAGAATTGCAAATGAATTGAGGCATTTTGCTAGGAGCAAAATAGATTATTATCTGATCAAACAGTTAGACAGCCAAATGTAACCATATGTTGTTGTATAAAATTCCTTGTTAATGATTTGATTCAAATTTCCCAGGGATGCAATATAACTGTTAGTTATAATTTACTTATAATGGAGAAGTATCTGGGGAAAGTTGAGACTCCCATTACATTCCACTTTGGTTCTTAGGTTATTATTTTTGTAAGTATAATAAGAAGACAGATGCTCCCCCAGCACGTGTGAAATCTTATTGTGAAATTACCCCAATGCTCCTTCAATAAGCAGACCAATGCATAGTGTTTGGGGGTTGGGAGGGAGGGGAGGGGGGTATATGGCTTGTGTTTGTTATCATTATTGGTATGGTTGTTTGTAATTGTGTCATATAAAAATAAAAAAAATGATTAAAAAAAATAAGCAGACCAATGCAGGTCAAATTGAAATTTAATTTTCCAGTTGCATAAAATGAATTTTCTAGATCTTTGGCAACTTCACTTCCAGTCACTGAGATTGCTTCAGAACTAGAAAACAAATACTTATGAATAACTAGTTTGCTGCTGCTGTTGTTATTTGCTTTCAAGACATTTCTGATTTATGGCGAACTCTAAGGCAAGCCTACCATGGGGTTTCCCGGGGCGAGTGTGTGACTCTTCCAAGTGAGTTTCCATGGCTGAGTAGGGAATCAAACCCTGATCTCCAGAATCACAGTCCAACACTCAAACCACTGCACCATGCTGGCTTGTAATAACTATAATTAATTTGTTTCCCCAGCACAAAAATTATAACTACATTATATTATGGTCTTAGGTTAATGAAAAATATTTTTACTCTTTAGACCGTGTAACTGTACCTTTTAGTTACTTCTATAGTTATGTGAGCAACCTCACTAAATGGTGGAACGGGAATATAACATGCTTTAAGATGGCACTTGCTGCTCCTTGTGTTGCTGCCTCTATTGTAGTTTTTAGGTGACCAAGAAGGTGGATGGGAGGATTAAGTGGTATAAGAGATCTTGCTTTGGATTCTAGTTATTTTTGATAAATGCAAAAATAAAGTTACTTTTCAAATGGTAATAACATCACTAACATATTTGGGACAGCTCACAGAACTTTGAAAAATTAAGACTACAACTCCCCAAACCCCCCAACCACCAGGATCATGGCTGGATGATTCTGGGACCTGAAATTGGAAAAAAGGCCCCTTTTCCAAGCTGTGCAGTTGATTAACCGATACAATTTTATTAAAGGGCCATTGTATCACCATGATCTAAATATCCTAAAAAGGGCCTAAATACCATAAACAGGGTGACCAGATGTCCTTCTTTTCCAGGGCATGTCCTATATTTCAAATTTCTGTCCAGGAGGAATTTCAAAATGTCCTCCATTATGAGTATGACTGAGAAGCATACATTTACATTTATATTAGTGTTTTTGGCCTTTATTTAGTAATGCCCTATATTTTTCTTCAATGTCCTATATTTTGTGGTACCTTATCCTCCTTTGAAGTTATGATATCTGGTCACCTGACTATTATCACACCAGATCTCATCTGATCTTGGAAGTTAAGCAGGTTCAGCTCTGGTTAGTACTCGGATGGGAGACTACCAACACATACCAGGTGCTGTAGGCTATATTTCAGAGGCAGGAACTAGCAAAACCACTTCTGAGTATTCCCTGCCTAAGTAAACCCTCTGGAATTCATAAGTTGAGAGATAATTTGAAGTCGAACACACACATGTGTGACACTGTCATATCAGACAGAACAAAACAGCATAGATTGTTTCAAGTAATCTAGATTAACCATTTCTGTTTATTTGAGGGTTGGATTCAGGGTCTAATTTCTGTTAACAAAATGGTTTCTACCATTGAGAGGTCCTGTTGGCCAATTTGGGGATGCCCCCAGTTCTCCCTGTTTATCTCTGTAGTATTTACAGGAAGGATAGAGAGGCAGCTATGGAAAGAGAAGGGGTAACAGTGTCCACCTCCACCAGGGTCCACCTCCACCAGTTGCACCACCAATCTTGATCCACCCTTGTCACTGTTACATTATTTACAATTTTTATTACAGCAACGTCTTTTAACAAAAAAGAAGAAAGCAAGTTTTGAAGAAGAACATGCCAGTACAAAAGTGTCAATTTCAAACATAAAGTAATAGGCCTTTTCAGCCACAGTTGAAGCAGAAGTGATTAGTGCTTTGAGCATTATCTCTTCCAGATTCATGCTCTTGGAAACAAGCTTCCTGTCAGTCATTACAGATCCAAGGAAGTTCATAAGGAGGCCAGTCATTTCATTGTGTAAGCATATGTGCAGCTACTGATGTGGATTCCCTGTTCACATTCAGGAAAGATTCAAAGCGGCCACACATCTTCCGGAGCTTGCACAAACAATAGATTTTCATATGACAAGAATGTAGAGAAGGCATTTGTGTCCTTCCAAATGTGGTTCATCTCCCCAGCCAGCATGGTCAATAGTCAATGATGAAGGAGGTTGTCCTCACCAACAACTGAAGGGGCACATGTTCTCTTGATTCTAGAGTTACAGAGGTGATTGAGAAGGAATAATAGGAAATTCAACAGTGCAGTGAATGTGACAGCATGTTTCAGCCAGAGAAGCACACGCCTGAGTACGTTGTACCATGGGGTTTTGCTGAACATGCGCTTTTATTGGTCAGGGAAAGCTCATGCTCTGCGAAATTGGGTCCCTGCCCCAGACACCAGGTTCAGGAATGCTCTTCTGTTGGCTTCACCAACTTCAAACATAATAATAATAATAGGAATTATTTATATGCCACCCAATCACTGGGAATCCGGGCAGCTTACAACAGAGGGGATAATAGACGGTTCCCTGCCCTCAGGCTTACAATCTAAAAAGACATGATACAAAAGGAGAAGGGAATGGTGAGGGAGAGGGGGAGGGGATCAGGTCCAGCATTCTTCTGTCTCTCTGAGGCCTGGACCAAGGCAGATGGACTGGAGGGAGGGCTCTTCTTCTTCAGGATAGCCCTGGTGGAGCTGGGCCTGCCTGGTCAACTCCCTCATAGGCCAGAAGATGACAGTTATGGTGGGAGGAGTCTCTTCTTCCAGGCTAGCCCTGATGGAGCTGGGCTTGCTTGGTCAACTCCCTCACAGGCCAGAAGATGACAGTTATGGAGGGAGGAGTCTCTTCCTTCAGGCTAGCCTTGGTGGAGCTGGGCCTCCTTAGTCAACTCCCTCATAGGCCTAAGGGAAGGATACAGTGTAGGCAAAACACATTCTCACTTTTATCTCTGATATAAGAAATGATTTCCCCATGGGCTAGTGGCCTTGCCAAATAAGAGGACAAATAGCATGGTGACAGAACAATCTCACCGTGATTTCCTGTCAGTAAATAGAAATCACTTCTTGGGCAGGGACAGACAAAGGATGCTTTCACACATAGGGTTGCCATAATTGTCCACTAAAACCTGGAACAAAATGTAGAACAAAATCTAGACCAAACTGCAGGACAAAACTCAGCCCAAAATGTAGGACATTTAAGGTTCTCCATTTTTCTTAAATGTTCTACATTTTGGGCTGAGTTTTGTCCTGCAGTTGTCCTACAGTTTGGTCTAGATTTTGTCCTGCATTTTGTCCCAGGTTTTAGTGGACAATTATGGCAACCCTATTCACACGGGACACAAGTGTAATTAAAATGTGATTAAAATGTTGTAATAGCACGATCAGGGGGAGATTATCACATCCCTGCACACTTCTCCTGTTCGTGTTCCATGTGTAAACTGTAATGGATGTGTCATTGGTTAATAACAGAAACTTCCATTATTACCCAGTAATGTGTCCATTACAGTTTACACATGGGGCGCAAATGGGAGAAGTGTGTGTGGGTATGATAATCTTCCCCCCGATTGTGCTATTGCTATGTGTTAATCATATTTTAATTGCGCTTGCCTTCTCCGTGTGAAAATGTAAAGTACAGTATGGCCCATTGGCTAGAAGTGGCCCATCAAGACCATAAGTATGACCTCCAAAGCCCCTCTGAATCTCCCTAGAGCCTTTAAACCCACATTTTTTTTAAAAAAATGGCATGATTCTTTTTGACCCACATCATCAAAATGAGGCAAAACCAATGAGAAATGCAGTGATCTTTGCTTTATGATCTCCCATTTTTCAAAACATGTTTTGAAAAGGTTTTTTAAATGTCTGGAAATTAGTCTAAAATGAAGCTGGAAGTGATGTGACATCACTTGTGGTTACACTGGGCATACTGGGGCATCCTGCTGGGAAAGATGGTCCCTGCCCCCTCTGCAGTTCCCCAGTAATCCTCTAAGGAATGTGGCTTGGGGCTGGATGGAATAGAGATTGAAAAGTGGGCAGTACTTTCCTTACATATACTGGATGGACAACCTCAGTAGTCTTCATTTGCCTTGGGGATGTGGGAGATGACTGTCCCCTGCTATCAAGGATGGGAATGTTATCAGGTACTCTTCCTATGATGAAAGGCAAATTTTGGACTGTGCTGTGCTGGAGGAAGGACAGGGCGACCAACACTAAAACAATTACGCATACCAGCATAGACTAATTTCTTAGGATGGGTGGATTTGCATGGAAAATAGCCATGTAGTGGACCAGTATAACTCTACAGCAATGTCAATATTGCAGTTGACATACAATGAATGGCCACATTGGAATAAATGCTTATTTTGATCTAGGTTCAGGGTTTGGAAGTTGAGTTCAGTTTCTTTGGAATGGGGCAAAGTGGGACATCCAGTTTGGTAGCGAGGAACCTCCTGTGCATGTAAAAAGGCAACTCTACAGCAATGTCACTATTGCAGTTGACATACTATGAATGGTCACATTGGAATAAATGCTTATTTTGATCTAGGTTCAGGGTTTGGAAGTTGAGTTTAGTTTCTTTGGGATGGGGCAGAGTGGGACATCCAGTTTGGTAGCGAGGAACCTCCTGTGCATGTAAAAAGTGCTGGGTTCCCCCTCTGACAATGCCATTTAAAAGGAGTGAGAAGAACTCTGCTTCAGAGCCAATACATAGTATATAGATATAGTACAAAGTATGCCTGGCACTAACTCCTAGCTACCTGAAGTGTCTCTTGTGTTTGAGCTAGAACCAGGGTGCAGAAAGGGTACCCCCAAGGCAGTTTTTGTGGCC
Organism: Sceloporus undulatus; assembly: GCF_019175285.1. NCBI lineage: Eukaryota > Metazoa > Chordata > Lepidosauria > Squamata > Phrynosomatidae > Sceloporus > Sceloporus undulatus. The sequence continues at coordinate 299,861,280 of NC_056523.1, read as the reverse complement.
TTCAGAGTCCATCAGCAGTACCAAAAATGTTTTTTTAATTCTTTTGTCTCAAAATGCCCTTTCTAGAGGGCATGGGTGGCAATTTCACCATCACCCTAGATGTTTTAGGCTTAAGAAGTACCTCCTTATGAACAAGAAAGGACCTGGAAATTGAGTTCTTTGTCATTTCTTGGTAGGGAAAAATGCCACCCCACTCCTAGAATGGCCACCTTCTCATAACATGGCAAAACCAACCTACCAATCCCCTAGGGAGTACTCGATCATTTGGGGGTAATTTTTTTAACTTTCATTTCAAGGGTTGAAGGCGGTGGTGGTGGTGGTTGGACAGCCCACATGATCCCCTTTGTGCCATTGTAGTCCCCTGAACTCCAACAGTTGCCAATTCCTGGGCTAGAGGCAATCATCAATGAAACACAGGAGGATATGGTTTATTAAAATCCTTTGTGCTGAATGTGGATACAGAATGATATGACTTTAACCCTTTCTGTTTCCCTAAATTCCTTTTAGTTTTCCTAAAAACTAACATGAAAGAAGAGGAGGGGGCAGAGAAGCAATGAGATAGTGCCCACCACTGACTTACACCCCTGACTCTAGGTACCACTAAGAGATATCACAGTATAGTAAATAATAAAAACATTGTTTATTGTTATCTTATGACACAGCTGGAGTGTCATTTGCCAAATCAAAAGCAGATTATCTTATCGTGATTTAAAATAAAAATAAAAGCATATTGACAATCTGTACAGACTTTTTTAAAAGAGTGGTTTCCTGTTTCTTTGTAGCTTCAAAAATCAAGCCAAAAGTGCATTGTGACAGTATGTGGGGCTGCTAAATGAATGAACCCACAATGATGCATACCAGGATCTATTTTTCTACCTTCTCACATCCCTTCCTCTTCTTCCTTCCTGTTGTAAATATTCCAGATGCAGAAGGGGAAGTGCAATATAAATGTGTTGAATCATTCCAGCTTGTCAACATATGTAGCTTTGTGTAATTTTCACAGAGAGCAGAAACATGTATCATTACAAAGAGCAGTGATGATTGACACAGCACTCTCAACCAACAACATTTGGTTGACATACTTACTGTACAAATGTGTGTTCAGAACCAGATTCTATGAAAGTCTCCCTAGTTGGATGAAGGGGGGCCAGTGTGGTGTATTGGCTTGTGTTGAACTATGACTCTGGAGAAATGGTTTGAATTCCTGTGTGGCCATTGAAACCCAAGGGCTGACTTTGCGCAAGTCACACTTTCTCAATCTCAGAAGGCAGCCACTGAACAAATTTTACCAAGAAAAAAAAAGTAAGATTCAGTGGCTTCAGTAGGGGTGTGGGTGGTGGTGCGGCTTGCACCAGGTAACACTTGGGCCCTCTCCCATGCCATTCCTGCATGTGCTTTCCCCCATTCCCTCTGCACACTCCCCTGGCACTGTTAAAATATATTTCTAAATTGTATTGAAAATGTTCAGATGTGTCAATGGTTAACTAAGGTTTAAAATGGTTCCTGTTGCAGGCCAGAAAGTCTAGGCCTGGAAGAGCAAGTCTTCAAGGACATTGCCTGAGACATAATATACACAAAATGTATTATTGTTATGGTCTTGTGTTACATGGTGACTTCATGGGAAAGAGGTGTGTCCACTTGGTGGGAAGGTTGATCTTTTGAGAGAACAAAGACTGATGTCACATTCAAGCTTCTAGCATGGACTCTGAAAGAGTATAGATGTATAGTAGCCTGCTGTAAAGTGTAAATAGCAACAAAGTCAATAAACCCTCATTTGACTGAAAATCTGTGTTGAAGTTACTTTGTTCCTGAGTAGCTAAGAAGATCGCATCTGTTCCAGTTGGTACCAGTTCAGAACCACCGGCAGAACGAGAGATCACCCATCCCAAAGAACTTTTTCTCTAACAGGCACTGTCCCCGTGGACCCCCTTGCATGTGCTACCCCCCACTATCCCCATGCATGCTACCCTCATGTGCCATCCTGTCATTTTCGTGATGAGGAAAAGGATGGGGCAGCATGGGGGGGGGGGGGGAAAGAGTGTGTGCTGATCCCTGAAAGCCCTGACCCGGGTGACACCCTGGGACAGGATGCCACTGGTTAGGTTCACTTTAGGGTTACCATAGGTCAGAAATGACTTGAAGGCACACAATAAAGTTGGATTATTCATGCAAAAGCATCAGTTCTTCCCTTGGTCTGACATCTTTATCAGAACACTGCTTTATCAGAATGTAGGTTCCGTGCTATAATGGAAACAGCAAGAGTGAGAGAGAAGGGATAGAAAATGTCTACAGATTAGAATAATGCGGGAAGAGACTGTGTGTGCTAAAGCAAACAAGCAAGAAGACCAAACATGCATAGTCGCGATTTGTGAGTATAGGCATGCAAAGGAACAAACTGGATTATAGTTGATATTTATTGCAATACTTAAAATGGAACTCTGTCCCTTGTTGCACTTGAGGGCCCTACCAACTGTATGGCCCTTACACCTCCAACAAAGCAGAATGACCAGTGATTCTGAAGAGATGGATAGGGAACTGCTCCTTCTGTAACCGAAACCCCAGATCTTCTGCCATAGATGATTGTTTTTCTTTCCCTAATGGTGGAATCTGCTCTGCTGCATGCTTCCCTGCTGCTTTCAATAACTTAATTTCTTTCAATACCTTATATTTCTTGCTGCAAGAGGGAGAAGAGGTGAGGTGGGAGAGTTGAAAGATGAGTGGATAACTTTGGATCAATCAATACTTCTCATTCTAACCCGGTATAGAATTCAAAGATATAGCCATGTTAGTGTGTAGTATCAGTACATAGAGAGATCTTGTAGCACCTTTGAGACTAACTGAAAGAAGGAAGTTGGCAACATGAACTTTCATAGACTTAAGCCTATTTCCTCAGATGCACACCTCACAGGGTGATTGTTAGGATGAATTGAGGTTGTTACATAGAATCATATATGGCATCCACAGCACCTTAGAGGAAGTATAGGCCATACACATATTTTTTATTAATAATATGAAGAAAATCTTGGATTCACTTACCTATGTAATTGTTTTACAACCCACTAGGTGGCTCAAGCACTCTGTTCATTAGTAGCTTAATCCTAGCAAGTACTCTGAAAATTACCAGCCAGTTATTCTTTGCTAAAGAAAACCTTATAAAGTTTATGGGATCACCATAAGTCAACTGTTGACTTGAAGACACATACACATATATAAGAATCCTTCTTCCCTGTCCCAGTGTGGATTTGCCTGTACTTTCATCATCATCATTTATTTTATTTGCAAAATACTTTTTTAATTTCTGAAGCTTTTTATTATGCAGTCATCTTAAGGCACATATTAAATTAGAGCCCGCTTTACTTTCTAATAATTTTCAAAGAAGTAGCTGCGATTGTCTCTTGCAACATAAAGAGGAGGAAGAAAGGGGCAGGAAAAAAGGAATGTGGCAGCACCTTTAAAATTATGGTTTTTTAAAAATTAGCATGATGTTTCGTATCTATAAATTCACTTCTTCAAATGTAATACAGAGTGATGCAGTAAATTCCTTTGTATTTTACCTTCTAAATTGTCTTGGCACTTGGTATTGGTAGGAATAATGGTAATAGTATAAATAGCTCTGGAGAGGGATTTGTAGTTGATAATTTATTGGGCCAGATACAGCAGAGGTATTTACATTCAAAACAGATTTAGAGAAGATATGACCCTTCAGATGCTGCTGGACTGCAACTCCCATCAGTCCTATTCAGCAAAGCCAGTGATAAGAGATCATGGGAATTTAAGTCCAGCACCAGCATCTAAGAGCCTCAATACCAAGCCACTATAAATTGACTTTTGGTGCTTGCCAGGCAAAGATTGTGGTAGTGTTATTGACCCTGGGGGAAACAATTTGGAATGGGCAACTAACAAGCTGAGAAAGGTTTCATTTTCCCCTCAGTTATCACCTTATTGCTTTTCCACTCCACAAATCATCTCCTCTTGAAACTGCTGCAATGTACTGCCAGGGCCAATAAGATGGAGGGGAAGCTGGTACATATTACGGGGAATGGAAGGGGCTCTGGGGCCCATCTATGTTGCATATATGATTTTCTTCTTCAGCAGTATCATCATTTATCAATTTGTTTTGGGCATTCATTATAAAACTGATAACTGTCAAAGAAAATATTGATATAAATTTTTGAAATGCTGCCTAAAGGTTTTTAGCTAGCCTGCCAGGGGTTCAAAATGCCCACAGTCTGGATCAGGAAAGAAACTTGCCTGGCAAGCCCCTCAGTGCTTTTCTGGGGCTTGAACTTGCTCTTGGTGGACCTGTGTATTGTTGACTTATACTCTATTACAACTAGATCTTTTTTCAAATCTACTGTTGTCAAGCCATGTGTCATCTCTTATATATTTGTACAGCTCACCCCTCCCCCCAGCCTAAATGCAGAATGTTACATTTACCTCTGCTGAAGTTGATTTTGCTAGATTTGACCCAGTACCTGAGCTTTGCTGGTGAGATATTGATGAAAGGAGAAAAAGCTGAATGTAGTTGGAGAAAGTTAGCATGTTAATGTCAACAGCAAAAATCCAATGTGACAGTGATGGTAGCTTTGGGATTTTGAGCTCCTTCTCTTTCCTCTTGCAGCTTTGGGAACTGTCAAAAAAATAACTCCAGAAAGGATGCAGCCCTCCTGAGTAAGTTTTTGCATTGCATACAGGGGAGGGAGAACTTCTGCTTGTATGCTGAGTTCCACTCCAGCTTTGGCCAAAGCCTAGTGAACTCAACAGTATTGGTTCTTTCTGAAAAGTTAATCTTCTAGGGGCAGCCCTACCATTAGGTAGAGTAGCATTAGGTAGAACTGTTTCAGGCAATAAATTTTGAGTGTCATGAAAGAGTAGCAAATGGTTAGTTATTTCAGTAGTAGTAGTAGTAATAGTAGCAGTTAGTAGAAATAGGAAGCTGGGCTTGAGGGATTCTTTGGTTTTTGATCCAAATTGACATGGATGACTTTTGATATTAGGCCCTTTAACCTGGCTGGGGGCACCATTTGCTATTTTGCCAGTGCAAAGATCCTAACTGAACAGGTAAAACAGCCACTGTTGACTCAGTATAGAAAAAATATTTGTTTTGGGTTAGAAAACATACAAAGCAAACAGTAATTTGACTGTGATTAGAAATCCACTACACCACAGTTGACCTTGACAGATTTATACAGGTTAAACAATTTATTCTATATTTCTTCACTGTTTTGTGATGCACTAACATCTGTGTATCTGGAAGATCTTTGAAAGCTATCTGCTTGTTGTGGCTTTTTCTGCCACACAAGTAGAAGATGGAATAGATTTGACAGACAGTCAGTGTGTGATCCTACAAAAAGCCAGCCAATAAGCAAAACAAGGGGGAGGTTTTGACTGCTCAGAAGGTGGAGACTGCTGAGCCCAGTTGTTGAAACCATAGCAACATAGTCTCTCTTGGTTCAAAATATCAAATATATTAAATGAAATGCTTGATACTGAATATGAAGCTTAAATATCAAATTGCCCATTGGTTGGTAATTCTAGGTGTGGATGAAGCCATGAACACAAGATCCTTTGACTACAGATTAGAATCATATTGGATTACCAAATTAATATAGTTTCACTTGAATGAAAGCAGATACCATCCTGTAACTATTCATAAATATTCTGAAACATCAGTTTCAGCCTCATGTCTCTGGTGTTTATCACACTATTATAATGCTACTATTCCACTTTGACTGCTCTAACTGCCTCCTGTTGCATTCTGGTATTTGGAGATATACCGAAGACTTTTGGCTAGAATTCTAAATACCCCTCCTTAAAACTGCAAATCCCAGAATGCAACAGGAGGCAGCTAGAGCAGTCAAAGTGGAATAGTAGCACTATAAGAGTATAGTGTGATAAACATCTCTGTTTGGATGTTTTGGTTTTGGGTATAACTGATGATAAATAAATCATGGCTGGGTGGTTTTTATATGGGGCGTGTGTTTTAGTTAGGTTTTTAACTTTTTGTTAAAAGTTTGTGATCATATGTGAACTACAGCAGCTGGATTATCACATGAAATAATACCACACTTGCACTGGGTGAATTCCCTATTTGACCAGGGCAGCATTATGCTTTCTCCAGTATCCTCCCAGTGAAGGATTGTTGGGGAAGCAAACTAAAACTAATCTGTTAACCACCTTCTACCTTGTAACAGTGATAAGCTTGCACTGGGTGACACTTGGTGTGGGGGGTGGGACTTCCAGCTGTGGACTTCTGGTAGGGTTTCCAGAAGTCTGGGGCTGGAAGGACATCCATGAGGTCTCAGCCGTGCCCCATGGGCCATAGCCACATCCCCAAGGCCATGAACAGCATCTGCACAGGATAGAGCAGCACCTGTGCATGTCCAGGAAGCCCCCCTGGGGGCGGAGCAGTGCCGGAGCAGGCCCAGGGCAGCACAGGCCCAGGGAGTTTCCATGGGGGGCAGAGCAGCACTGGCTCAGGCTCAGAGAGTGCACACATGGCCTGAGAAATGCCGCTGTGGGGCTGGGGAGTGCTTGCGCAGCCCAAAGAGTGCTGGCACGGGCCTGAGGAACGCCCATGGGGGGTGGAACAGCACCCACATGGGCCAAAACAGCACCAGCACAGGGTGGGCAGATGACTGGGTATCACCCCACATTCTAGGGTGTCTCTAAAAATGCCAGCCACAGATGCTGGCGAAACATCAGGAAGAAACTCTTCTAGAACATGGTCATATAGCCCGAAAAAAACACAAAATACTATGGATGCTGGCCATGAAAGCCTTTGACTTTCCCTCCCTAATTTCATAAATCTTCCAGTCAAATTGTATGGGGCCTTTGACCAATGATATTTCCAAGCAATTTTTCTTTATACTTTACATTTCTAACCTCTTATGCTTAACTGATTTGGAACACACTCAAAACCAGCCAGATGTCACTTTAGTAGCTCAAGTGCCCATCTATCAGTGTGTTCTGTTTTAGCAATTATTAAAAAGGTGTTCAAGAAATCCTATCCCCAAAAGGTTTGTTACTGTATATACTCATGTATAAGTCTAGAAATTTAGGTCAAAAAATTGACCCAAAACACCTAAGTCGGGTCAATGTAAGTACTGTACCTTAACTCTTATTTAAAAGAAGGAACCATCCCCTGGTGAAAGTCAAGAGTATAATCTGTCCTGGAATCACTGACCCCCTCTACTCTCTCATCCACTCAACCTTAAAAGGGAACACAAAGATTTATGTCTGTTGGAATTTTGGAAGTTTTTTGACATTATTTTGATTTGGTTCATCCTTTAGGTCCTTTGTCATATGCCCTTAGGTTTTACCCTCGACTTATCCAAGGGTCATATCAAAAGCCATAATTTTGGAACTCAAATTTGCCCTCAATTTATACATGAGGTCGACTTATAGTTGAGTATATATGGTAATCCTTGGCCATCTTGCTTTCTTAGATGTTTTAAAAATGTCCTAGGAGATTATTGCACAGCAACTCACATACAGGACAGATGCAGGATTTAAAAGTCAAAGATGGATTTTAGCGCAATACTCCGTAGCCAGGCAGTATTCGATCCATATGCAATCTATGCTTTTCTGAGCTTCACGAGCAGTTTTTCAAACATGGGATATTTTAATCATGTAATGTTGTTTTAGTTTGTATGCTGCTTGGCAGGTTTTTATTCACCATAAATAAATGTTAATAATAAATAATAATAAGTGTGTGAACGGCACACCCGTCTACATTTTATAGATGGAAATTGGGACATGTCTATGATATCCCAGTTCTTAGGCTAAGGGTGCACCTCTACCTATGCAGTAGCTGTTGCATATTGCTGAATGCTCCATTGTTGCCTTCTGTCTCTGCTATTTACATATTCTGCATTAGTCAGGCTCCTACTAATTGAATGTTTTAAAGGTACATTGGAAAAATAATAATCCTCTGATAGGTAAAATAAGGAGTGTTTGAAGATTTTATCTTTGCACATTCTGATAAGAACTGACCCTGTCTGCACCTCCCAGAATAATATGCAAACCTGAATTTCATTACCCGTTGGCTCATGTATTTTAAATATGAGAATAAGAAAGTGATGAATAATGTTTTGCCCTTTGCCAGGGTAGGGATGGCCTTCTCACTTTGCCTGATGGTAGGGGGAACCCTGTCAATATATTTAAAGAGATATATTTTTGACAGAAAATAAAGTACATTTGTTAATTCCTTTTAAAAATATACATTAACCGCTGCAGTTTGTGGAATGGTAGGCTGCTGAAGTGTTTGCAGAAAATCACTATAGCTTTCTGCTTATGGTTATTTTGACCCTCCAACCTATTGTGTTAGAAGTGAGACCAGGTGATATGATGACAATTATTTAATTTGTATACCACCTTTCCTGATAGGAGCCCGGGGCAGTTAACAATGTACACTTGGTTTGAAAACATGATTGAAGCCAGAAATTATGATGATAGGTGTTGTATGTTGTAGTCTAGAAGGTGTGTCATTTTGGGAAAGACTGACAACTGTTTTGAATTAAAACATTTCTTGCTGTTTAATGGCATAGCTTCCAACTCCTTTTTTAAAATTCCATTTTAAAAAGTATTTGAAATGAAAACAACTTTGTGCCTCTCTTAATCTGGGACCTAAACCTTTATTAGATCAAAGAGGATGGACAGATGGTCTTATTGCAACAATCAATGAACATAAAAGGCGTGTGTGGAAGCGTGTTGGTGGCTTCTCCTTATGTTGTCTTGCTTTTCTTTCTGTTTTAAATGAGCTACATCCGCTTGGAAGTGCCTTTTTCCAGAGCTCCAAGCAAAGATTTACTAGTGGCTGAAGTGCAATTAAGCTATTAAACAATACAATAAAACACTTCTATTTGGAGAGATAAACAGCTTGAAAAACAGTTCCTCAAACACAGTCCAGAGATTGCTTTACCAAATGTCCATTCCTCATGAAAGCAGACACAATGGATTCCCCAGAAACTGTACTGGAAAATCTGAAATTTCTCCTAACTCTCTCTCTCTGTGTCATTTCTCTTGCAGTTGCTATGATTAGACGTTAGAATAACTTTAATGAAGTTAAAGTGGGCTCAGCTGTTCTTGGGTTTTCCAATAAACGTTTATCTAGCAGTTTCCATGGCTGTAACACCAGTATTTGTGAAAAAATATTCCTAAACTTTACTATCACTATGGAAATAAATCTGTAGTTGGTTTTCTAATTCCAAAGGAGAAATGACAATAAGATTTCAAATGAATGCAGGACAGTCTTAGGCTTGTCTACTGATTCAAGCTGCATTCAGTTCAGTGTGGCTTAGTTCCAGATTATCCCTTGGAAAAGTCTCACAAAACCAGACAAAACTGGCTTCTGATAATGGACACTTTCTTAACTGATAGCTAGTATCTTTAAAATGTTTTATATTGTTTTTATATGACTAATAATGCATATCACCAGTATTATATAACTATTAGCTGGGGGAAATTTTAGATTTTTCATACCAATTAAATCTGTTTTCACGAGGCCTAAATATTTTGGTAAAGCTATACAACACCATTGCTTAGTAGTTAAGAGGCCAATTCTGATGACTGTAAGGTCGGCAGATCGAGGTCCAAGTGCTGCATGACTGAGTATTGAAATGTTACATTGTTGACTTATTGCATTAACCATGTAGGGTACTGTAGTTGTTTAGTGTACGTATGTGTAAACCTTGTGACCATTGTAGCATGGAAGAGATTCCTGTCTCCTAGAAAGAGCTGCACATGAAAGCTTACCAGCGTGACGTAGTGGTTTGAATGTTGGGCTATGACTCTGGAGACCAGTGTTTGATTTCTAGCTTTGCTATGAAACCCACTGAGTGTCCTTCGGGAAGTCATATGCTCTCAGCCTCAGGAGAAGGCAATGCCAAACATTCTCTGAACAAGTCTTGCCAAGAAAACCCCATGATAGATTTGCCTTAGGGTCGCTATAAGTCAGAAATTACTTGAAGGCACTCACCAAAAACAGGAACCTAATGCTTATTTTAGTGCCTGTCAATGAAATGGATAAAAACTGTCTTCATCATCTGCCTCACCAGCAGATTTCTTTATACCCCTTGTACTTAACGTATATATACAGGATAGCCTTTTTTCCTTTGGCAGTAAAGTCTAATTTAGTGTCATCCATAAACTCTCTTGAATAACAATAATACTAAAAGCTCTCCATCCAGCTTGGCAAAGCATTTGTCTGTAGACCTGACACTGACAATGGTTCCCTGCCAACTTACATTGTGAGAACATAAAAGGATTGGACAGTCTTTCTACAGTGAGCAAACGTTGCAAAGACAGGTTTTTCATGTCTATGCTGTTGGCAAATTAATAGCAAAAGAATCACGTTGATTTTGACTAAGCCAACATTCACCATAGGGCCTCTTCAGACTCTGGAAATCAATTATTTGATTTACTAGAGGGGATAATAGATATCCTGATTAGTCCCATCAATGGTGATTGTGCACAGCTATTGCAATATAATTCTCAACTGTGCTTTTCCTTGATAAACACTCTTTCCTTACTGCATTATTTTAAGATAAAGAGGGAGATCCCTCTCAATGTACAAACTAGAAATTCCAGACAAACCCCAGTCAAATTCCAATCAAACCAGACATTCCAGCCAGAGATTTCCTGCTAGGTTTTACTATTTTCCTCTGGGTGTTCTCTAAAGGCATTTCTATTTATTTATTTAGTCTTTCTCCCAAATTGTACCCAAGGCGGCTCACCAAAGATACTTTAAAAAAACAATACAACTTTAAATTAAACAGAATTAAAAACATCACACCAATAAAGCAAGTTAAAAATATAAAATCATTAAAACATGCTAAGCTAAAAGTATAAAACCATTAAAACATACAAAAGCCAACAACCTTATAAGAAGCATCCCTCGGTACAATTACATCTTAGAAGCCTGCTTTTTCCTCCCGTGTGATTCTACAGTATGCTTGATCTGGGAGTCCTTTGTCTCATTGAAAATAATAAGGTTCTCTTTTATCCACAATTTTAGGTACCCATGGGGTGTTCCTGTTGGAATGTAACCCTTGTAGATACTGGGGCCATACTGTAATTATCATAGGGTTTTCTTGGGACTTTATCACATGGGGAAAATCTGGGGAAATCAGGGGTTTAAACAGACATTTCTCCGGGAAAGCCATGTGATCACAATGAAGATTTTCACATGACGTCGTGATTAAAGAGGACTTATCCCAGGAATAACCAGGGAATAACCAGCAACAAATCATTCCCGGGAAATACCATGAATGATTTGTTGCTGGCTATTCCCTGGTTCCCTAATCATGATGTGTGTGAAAATCTTCACTGCAATCTCATGACTTTCCTGGGAAAATGACTGTTTAAACCCACAATTTTCCCCACGTGTGATAAACTCCTTGGCAACATTTATTCAGAGACAAGATTTCTTTAGATTTACTATAAGGCTCAGAGATTGTGACTTGTGATTGAGCAGGAATTCAAACCCTGGTCTCCTCGAGTTCTAGTCCAATACTCTGATCACTACACTACACTGGTCCTGTGACCAGCAACATACATTTGGACGTTGTATTTAATAGATTATGAGAATAGTATATTTAAACAAGGGACAGATTTCCTCACACTTAGGATGAATTTAGTTAAAAACTAGACAAGTTTAAAATAAATATATATAGTCTATATACAAGTTGCTCAGGGCTATCACTCATACTGCCAGGGCCAGCTGCTCCATTAGGCAGAGTGAGACACCTGACTGAGGAGGCAGTGTCAAAGGTAGCACTTATATATGCTGGTCAAGAACTGAGGTCTTCAGAAAGGGTCCTTCTTTGTGTCCCACCAGTTGGGACAATAGAAAGTGGGAGAACACGGGAGAGGGTCTTCTTGGTTGTGGTGCCCCAGTAGTGGAATACCTTCCTGCTCCTGGATGTATAACTGGCTCTAATGGTGATTTCTTTCCAGCACAAGTTTCATCATTGTACAGTACTATGACTCTGGAGATCAGGGTTTGAATCCCCATTTGACCACGGAAATTGAGTAAACCTGACCCAGTCACACTATCTCAGTTTCAGAGGAAAACAAAGGCAATCCCCTCTGGACAAATTTTGCCAAGAAAACCCTGCAATTGGTTCACTTTAGGATTGCTATAAATCAGAACTCAATTGAAGTCACGCAGCAAGAACTTCAGGGACCAATTTACTTCAAAGTACACCAGTACAGGGTTTTAAATTGTTGCAGTTTTAAAAATGGTTTTAACTGTTGCTTTTAACTGCTACCGTGTTTGATGTATTATCTTGTTCAAATTATTTATGTTGTTTAATCTGGAAATGTTTTAGACTGCTTATATTGTATGCTGCCTTGAGATTCTGTGATGAAGGGTGAGATAGACGTATGTAAATAAATTACTGAATAAATAGCAAATGGTGCCTCCCACTCTGGGAAGGCTGCTGATATTGCTCACTTTCCAGGGAAGGCCAAGCCCCAAATGCTTTGTTCTGAGTGTTTCATAGAGCCAGGCACTGTAGGTGGAGTGTCTTTGAAAATTGCTTGACCCTGCTATGGCACAGACAACTTCCCATGGTGCTCACCAAGTATGCTAGTTCTTAGAAAGAATGCTGCTTTAGATGGCTAGGGCTCCTCTCCACAGATGGAAGGTAGTGGCAGAACCTCTTCCATCTCAGGTAGCAGGAGAGCTTGGGCTTCCACTGCAAATTACACAGTAGCAAACTGAGGTATGTCACTAAAGTCTGCATTTTGAAGAGTGTTATAACATATCCTGACTCATATGAGTGTATCAGTATCACCCTTTTGAAACATTTGTGTATGACATTTACACTTTTCATTTTCAGCCGCATTTGGATAAAAAGTAAATAAATCCTTGGGTATCAAAGTATAATGGATGAATAGGCCTTGAAATGGTATTGATTGGCCTGAAAGAGTCTTTGCAAATGAATCAATTTTCTCTCAAGGAAGAAAAGATGTGAACAGAGCCTCCCTTTCCCCCTGAGCCATGGAATAAATAAATTCAGATGGGTGGCTCAGTGTATGTTTCTAGTTTTAAGCATGAGATGCAGGCACAGAAGTATTAGCATACAAATCACTGTGCTGCCTCAGGCAGAGATAGCAGGTCTGCTTCAGCACTCAATGCATTGTTGGTTTTGAAATGATAAAGGAAGATCCCTGGTTGCGGTCACAGAGTTTCAGTGAGGGTCTATCTATCTCAGCTGCAAAAGCTGTACTGAAATCAACCTCTGTATTATCATCTAGTGCTGATTAATAATGGGTTAAGAAATATGATAATTTCTTACATGGATTCACAGTATAGCTTGTTTTGTACAATTTGTTCTATAAAAGCAAACAAAGATGAGAGTGTTCAATGGGAAGACACCTTAAAAGAGGAATAAATTCTAGTTTTCAATTTGAGGAGTCAAGGTCTGAAATTAACTTGTTGTTGTTGGTTAGAAGCTGTTGTAGAAGAGTTTCAAAACAGACTGTTCTTCGTCATTGTTAAGGAAGAGATTTTCTTCCATGTGCCAGTGGACTCAGTGGGTGTGGGTGGTCTGTCTCATCCTGAAATGGTGGGTGGGGGGAAGAGGCATTCCCTGTCATTACTAGTAATTAATTTAAATCTTTTTACTCATGAAGACATAATTATATTATGATTATAACTCAATGAGGATACCTTCACTTGTGGAAGATTTCAGAGACATAGCCATGTTAGTCTGGAATATAAGTATGCAAAGCGATCTTGTAGCACACTAATTGTTTGAAAGAGGTTGTAGTATAAGTTGTAGTATAAGCTTTCAAAGACTTACGATCTACTTCTTCAGATGCATGGAGTGAACTGGTGCCTAGGAAGGACCTTTATAATCAGACAGTTTGAATAGCCATAGAAATCCAAAACTTGTGGGTATGGTGATGAAGTGACCAATTTAAACTATGATTGTTGAAGGTCTCAATGGCCATAGTTAAAAGAACTGAACTTGCCACCTCATTACCATACCAACAAGTTCTGCGTTCATTTGTGGTGCACCTATTACCTTCTATTTCCTTTACCGTTACAGAATGTATACTTACTAAATGGAGGAAGAGGTATATGACATGGACAAAGAACTGGCTTATTATGTTGCCTTGTGCTTCCTCTTCCTGGGGCCTATGGGTCCCAAGAGAAGAAAGCACAAGCTCCATCTCTTCTCCATTTTTAAAAAATATTTGTTACAGTATTACTGCATCAGTACATCAGTGAAATGGCCCTTTTCAATTTAGCATTCTAAATATTTCTCAAACTTACAAAAAAAAAAAAAAAAAAAAAAAAAGGGACAAAGATCCCTAAGATGTATGCCCCCACTTAAAAAAAATCTTAGGAAGAGCCCTAGTGCACATTCAAGAAACGGCTACAAACAGAATGGAATGAGTTTATGCTGAGGAGACAACAACTGTCAAAATCTGGGGGGAGGGGGGGACCCAACAAAGCTATATTGTAAGAATTCATGCTTATTTAGACTTTTTTCCTTTTTGGAACAGCCTTATTCTTGCAAGTTTGGGGACAAGACCTTTTAAAAACCTTTTAAAGATGTTACATATCCTCTGCAGTGCCTTTATGATAAGAGTGTATCTGTCTCTCTGACTTGGGAGTTATCATTTTAGATATTCACTGTATGCTGGCTTCTCAGATGGAGTCATGTTAGACTCATGCAAGTATTGTGGAGTCTTGTTGAGATGGCCAGGGCACAGAAGCAAAGGTGGAGGCAGTAGATGAGCAGAAAAGAAGTACAGAAGTCCTCTCTGTCCATGGATTCCTTATACATGGATTTAACCATCCACAGCTTGAAAATGTTAAAAATAAAATAAAATTAAAAATTCCAAAAGCAAACTTGCCATTTTATATAAGGGTCACCATTTTGCTATGCCGTTGAATTTAATGGGACTTGAACATTGGCAGATTTTGGTATCCATGGGAGGGGATGCAGCAAATACCCCAGCAAATACCAAGAACTACTGTCCAGTAAAAAAGTGAGATCCAGAAAAGAAAGGTAAGATGGCTCTATTAGGAACAAAACTAGTGTCCTGTAAAGGATCTTTCTGCTATGGTTGAAGCTTGATGTTATTATTAGCTGTAGGCTTATTATCATTACTATCATTGAAACCTGTAGAAGGGGCTTGGGAGCCTAGCTGTAAGAAAGGGAGGCAACAGACGTAGGGGTCATTCCCATTGGCCTATAACGCGGGTCTGGATGCGAAACATAGAATCATAGAATAATAGAGTTGGAAGAGACCGCAAGGGCCATCCAGTCCAACCCCCTGCCATGCAGGAATCCAAATCAAAGCATCTAGATGGCCATCTAGCTTCTGTTTAAAGACCTCCAAGGAAGGAGACTCCACTACACTCTGTGGGAGTTTGTTCCACTGTCGAACAGCCCTTACTGTCAGGAAGTTCTTCCTAATGTTGAGGTGGAATCTCTTTTCTTGTAGCTTGCATCCATTGTTCCGGGTCCTAGTCTCTGGAGCAAGTGAAAACAAGTCAGCTCCCTCCTCAGTATGGCATCCCTTCAAGTATTTAAACAGGGCTATCATATCACCTCTTAACCTTCTCTTCTCCAGGCTAAACATCCCCAGCTCCCTAAGGCATTCCTCATAGGACATGGTTTCTAGACCTTTCACCATTTTACTTGCCCTCCTTTGGACACGTTCCAGTTTTTCAACATCCCTTTTGAATTGTGACACCCAGAACTGGACACAATATTCCAGGTGAGGCCTGACCAAAGCAGAATAGAGTGGCACTATTACTTCCCTTGATCTAGATACAATACTCTTACTGATGCAGCCTAAAATTGCATTGGCCTTTTTAGCTGCCGCATCACACTGTTCACTCATGTTCAGCTTGTGGTCTACTTGGACTCCCAGATCCCTTTCACACATAGTCTCGTTCAGCCATGTGTCTCCCATCCTATATCTGTGCATTTTATTTTTCCGCCCTAAGTGCAGTACCTTGCATTTCTCCCTGTTGAAGTTCATTTTGTTAGCTGTGGCCCAACTTTCTCGTTTATTCAGGTCATCTTGAATGTTGATCCTGTCCTCTGGAGTGTTAGCTACTCCTCCTAATTTGGTGTCATCTGCAAATTTGATAAGAATGTTTCCAATTCTGTCATCCAAGTCATTGATAAAGATGTTGAATAGCACTGGGCCCAGGACAGAACCCTGTGGGACCCCACTGGTCACTTCTCTCCAGGATGAAAAGGAGCCATTGTTCAGCACCCTTTGCGTTCGGTCAGTCAACCAATTACAAATCCATGTAACAGTTGCCTTGTCTATCCCACATTTTATAAGTTTGTTAACAAGAATGTCATGGGAAACTTTGTCAAAAGCCTTACTGAAATCAAGATATACGATATCCACAGCATTCCCTTCATCTAACAAGCTGGTAACTTTATCAAAGAAAGAGATTAGATTTGTCTGGCATTACTTCTTTCTCTGAAACCCGTGTTGACTTTTTGTGATTATGGCATTGCCTTCTAGATGTTCACAGACTCTCTTTTTAATGATCTGCTCTAGAATCTTTCCTGGTATCGATGTCAGACTAACTGGAGGATAATTGTTTGGATCCTCTTTTTTCCCCTTTTTGAAGATGGGGACAATGTTTGCCCTCCTCCAGTCTGCTGGGACTTCTCCTGTTCTCCAGGAGTTCTCAAAGATCATTGCCAATGGCTCCGATATTACATTTGCCAGTTCTTTTAATACCCTTGGAAGTAATTCATCTGGTCCTGGAGATTTATATTCGTTTAGATTAACAAGGTATTCCTGTACTATCTCCTTACTTATTCTGTACTGAAATTCCCCTATTCTGTCCTCTGCTCCATTATCTTCAGGTTGAACACCCTTTTCCTTTTCTGAGAAGACTGAGGCAAAGAAGGTGTTGAGTAATTCTGCCTTTTCTCTGTCTTCCATTAGCATTTTGCCATCTTCTCCACACAGTGGCCCTACCATTTCCTTCTTCTTCCTTTTGCTGTGGACATACCCAAAAAGCCTTTTTTGTTGTTCTTAATCTCTCTACCAAGCCTGAGTTCATTCTGTGCTTTAGCTTTTCTGACTTTACCCCTACATGTGCTTGCTATTTGTTTGAATTCCTCTTTGGTGTTTTCCCCATTTTTCAATTTCTTATACATGTTCTGTTTAAAACTTAGCTCAGTTAAAAGTTCCTTAGTCATCCATCCTGGTTTCTTGAGACATCTCCCCTTTTTCTTTCTCACTGGAACAGTTTGAAATTCTGCCTTCAGTATCTCTCCTTTGAGAAACTCCCATCCATCCTGAACTCCCTTCTCTTTTAGTGTTCCTATCCATGGGATCACCCCCAGTATTTCTCTATGTTTACCAAAATCTGCTCTCCTAAAGTCTAGGATGCGTGTTGACTATGCCTGGCTTTTCCTTTCCACTGTATAACAAACTCCAAGAGAACATGGTCACTTCCACCTAAGGATCCCACCACTTGCACTCCATTAATTAGGTCATCCTTGTTGGTTAGGATCAGATCTAAAATAGCTGATCCCCTTGTTGCCTCTTCCACCTTTTGGACAATGAAATTGTCTTCCAGGCAAGTGAGAAATTTGCTAGACCTTGAGGATTTGGCTGAGTTTGACTTCCAGCAAATATCAGGATAGTTGAAGTCACCCATCACTACTACATCTCTCTTTTCTGAATGTGTGGTTATCTGTTCTAGAAAGACATCATCCAATTCCTCAGTCTGACTTGGGGGTCTGTAGCAGACTCGCACAATAATGTCCTTGTTGTTTCCCTGCCCTTTAATTTTTATTCAGATGCTCTCTTTCCTGGCTTCCAGGATTGATGTCCTGGGTCTCTTCACTGGTGTAAATGTCCCTGATATATAAGGCTATTCCTCCTCCTTTCTTGTTTGGCCTATTTCGCTTGAAAAGGTTATACCCCTCTATCTCCACATTCCGATCATGAGACTCATCCCATCAAGTTTCAGTGAGGCCTGATGCACATGGGTGCATAGTTTCCATTTGAGCGCGAATCCGACCTGCATTGCTCCGAAATCGTTCCCACCGAGATTCGAATCTGATTCGATTTATCTAGGAAAACCCGAATTATAGGTCGATAAATCGGTTTTTAAAAAACAGTGCTTTTAATGTGAGTTTTCCTGTGCCTCCTGAGTCTGATTTGGGGCAAATTAATGGGAATGAAAGGGTGTCTGATTCGGGAACCTGGAGATGGGAGGAGCAGCACTCAAGGGGCTGGCCTGGGGGTGTCACCTTCTTTGTTCTCTTTCTGCATCACCACCGCCATTTTCTTCCATTCGCATAGCCTTTCCCCCGGTGGATTGCAACCTCCCCTCTGCTCCACCCACATTCATAGACCGATGTGTGAGGAGAGCAATTGAACACCATTTTAAACTATTATTTTTTCTTTTTTCACCTCTGCCTGAGCGCCTGAGCAGCAGATGGGCTTTGCAGGACATGCCTGCTTGATCGCCCCCCAGACAGCCCAGGGAGCAATGGGGGAGACAAAGGGATTTGAGGGAATGGAGGCTCCTTCTCTCTTTCCCAGAGGAACTATGGGAAGACACAGGAGAGCCTGGACGCTCAGGGATCTGAGGGGGGGTCGAGCCTTCTCTTCTCTCTTTCCCATAGGGAATCTGGGGAGACACAGGAGAGCCTGGATATCTGAGGAGGGGGGGATTGAGCCTTCTCTTCTCTCTTCCCATAGGGAATCTGGGGAGACACAGGAGAGCCGGATGCCCAGGGATCTGAGGGGGGGGGGATCGAGCCTTCTCTTTTCTCTTCCCACAGGAATCTGGGGAGACCCAGGAGAGCCGGATGCCCAGTCTGAGGGGGGGATCGAGCCTTCTCTTCTCTCTTTCCCATAGGGAATCTGGGAGACATATGAGAGCCCTGGAGGCCAGGATCTGAGGGGGGATCGAGCCTTCTCTTCTCTTTTCCCCAAAGAGTCTCTTCCCACTGAAGCCACTGCCTTTCCCCCTTGATCCATTTACCAAGCCAGAGTCTCTCCCCGCGGAGCCCACTGCCTTCTCCCTCTTGATCTGATTTGTCAACCACACACACACACACACACACACCACTAATATATGTATCTATCTATATCATCATGGCGGTTACAGACGCCATAAGGGACGTCCTTGGACGTCCATTTGAAAAAGGGGCGTCTCTTCCAGATGCCCCTACCATATCACAGACAGAGTCCTGACAAATGACAGCGCCTGTATCCCATGGCCGCCATTTTGATGTAGTGGACATTCTGCATCCGCACGTCGCGTGGTGGAAGTGACGCCACAAATGCGCCCTTTGGCACTTGCGGCGCCTCTTCCGGGGCCTGAGAAGGAGCGCGATTCACGCGTCCTTCCTCTGCAGCGTCCCGGAGCGCGCGTTTAAAGGCTGTGGTTCCGGACGCTGCAACGGGAGGCGGAGCCAGACCGCTGCTTCTCGGCTGTCTGTAACGCCTATATATCTATACTATAATCTTTATACAAACATATGTTTATATATGATTACTCTCACACACACATATGCAACACACACACACACAAATTATAGGTATATACAACACATACATATTGTGTGTGTGTGCGCACGCACTATATATACACATATGAATGTATATTTGTGTGTGTGTGTGTGTGTGTTTGTTTGTATATTTCTAAGTAAATTATAATAAACAACTTTTTTAATTTTTGAAAAAAACTCATCTTTAGTTCAAAATCCACTGTAGAAATAATACAGTTTGAGACCCTACCTGCCCTGGCTCAGTACTAAGGAATTATGAGAAACTGTTGTTTGTGAAACATTTATCCTCCTCTGCCAGAGAGTGCTGGTGCCATAATAAACTACCATTCCCAGGATTCCCTAGCACTGAGTTATGGCAGTTAATATGGGGAGACACAGAAGAGCCTCGGAGGGGAGACACAACAGAAGAGTCTTGGATGCAGCCGATTTTCATGGCTGCCCCCCCCAAAACCCTAAGGGGGTGTTCTCACTTGTGATTTACAACGGTTTAAAATACACCGGTATCAGTTAAACCGATTCAAAATACAACGGGTGTTATCCCGCGTTCCAAATTGCTTTTTTTTTTCTTTCGTCTCATTTACCAACTGATTCGCTTTAGGATCCGATTTCAGTTCCTATTCAAATAAAATGGTGTATATATAAACGGTGTTTAGCCTTATTTTTGTCCCACTCACCATTTGGGGCTGTCAATCAAAGCGACGTCATCATAATGTACTTTTAAATTATTCGCGTTTTTTTATAAAAGAGCCAAGAGGAGGCGCTTAAAGTGCCTATAGTCCTGTAATTATTCGTGGGGAAGGATGGTTGAGGAGAGAGAAAACTAACTGCCTCCCCAAAGCACTTCTGCTAGGCTGCTGCCTTGGAAGAAAGAGACCCCAGAGAGGCTGGGGGGCTGCAGGAAAAGCGAATTGTGGGAAAGCTCTTCTTCCAGAGGAACTATGGATGGCTCTACAGACAGCCAGGGAGCCCTCCAGAGAGCCCAGAGAAATGGGGGAGGCTGCAGGCAAAGCGAATTTGGGAAAAGCTCTTCCAAGAGGAACTATGGGATGGTCCTACAGACAGCCCGGGGAGGAGACTCTTCCCCAAAGATTCTCTTTCCAGGGGGAAATGGGATCAAGAGGAGAAGGCAGATCCATTTGGGAAAGAGAGATGGAAAGGCTCTTTTCCCCCCAGATTGCTGTGCATCCAGCCTCTCCTCTGTTACAATGGTGTTCAATGGCTCCTCCACACCGGGGTAAGCCTAAGAGTCCTTTGACAGATGAATACACACAACACATCCAGGGTTTCCTATGTCTCCCCAGATTGAGAAAGAAGATGGAAAGGCTCTATTCCCCCCAGGTTGCTGTACTCCAGCCGCTCCTCCGTTACAAATGGTGTTCAATGGCTCTCCTCACACCGGGGGAAGCCTTAGAGTTCCTTTGACAGATGCAGGTGCTTGAGCGGCCGGGACTTCAGGCGCTTAAGTGCTGAAGAGAGTTAAGCGCCAGTAACCATTATTTTTTTTTAAAAAAATCCTTATCTCTTATTGAAGACCACCGCGGACAAAGGTGAGGGAAGCAAAGATGGCAACGGCCACACGGATGAGAAAAAAGGGTGATTCCCCTGAGCCAGCCCATCACGCTCCGCTCCTCCCTCCAGCTAACCCGATTTCCAGAGCTGGTCGTTCCTATTTAAATACTGCGATTCCTATCCCGAATCAAGGAAAAATTGTAGGTTCGACCCTTCATTTTTTTTTTTAACACGGGTTATACACTTTACACGGATTTAATAAAAATCCGATTTACGATTTGGATTTTAGTGGGAACGATTGTGGGTTGCTCTAGAACTGTTCTAGAGTTAATTCGGTTTCTAATAGGAACGCTATACCTTGGATTCGATTTGTAACACGGAGTATAAGCCAGTGAGAACACCCCCAAAACTTGTGACATCTGAAGCTTACGCACTGGATTGACAGCTTGCAGACACAAGGGGAACGGGGAGCAAATTAATCCGCTTTAAAATACAGTGATTTAAAATAAATGGGACGAAAACAGGTCAAATGGATCGAGGTAATTTGCCCTTTTCGTAATGGAAACGAGGGAAAAAATTTGAATTAGTCTCGGAACATAATGAGAATCGAATCATGCCAATATAATCCATTTTACTCCCAAGTGGAAGGCACCGTAGGTACTTCTGATAGGCTCCAAGGCTCCCTGGCCTAGACAAGAAATGTGGATGGCTAGGCAAGGGTAGCACTGCTTTAGGGGGTATAACATGAAACAAATGCTTGCGCTTCCAGTTTTGGTAAAAAAAAAAAGCATTTCTGTGCTGATCTGCTGCTATAAATTATTTTCTGGTTTTCCATGGAAGCTTGGTTATTGGGTTAGTTAATGCAGGACATTACGACGAGTCCAAAAAACAGAATGGGAAGAGAATCTATATTTTGTTCTCCAGGCATCGCAAATGTTCTTCCAATTTTAGTAGGAGTTGTTAAAGATATTAAAATGTAGTGGCTTTAAGTGGGCCTCCAGTAAGTATTTGTACCTCCTCATTCTTGGGATCTATTTTTAAAGAGTACAGTCTTCTATCTCAAGGACAGTTGTCTATCTGAAGATATCCACTATTTGAAAAGCTGTTCAGTCCACTGGTTTTGAAATGAAGCACACCGAAAAAGGAGAGCAGAGGCCTGAATGTTCTCATCTAGGAGAGCCAGTCTTATCATTAGGCAAAGTGAGGCAATCATGTTAGACAGCACAGGCTGAGCAATGACTACAAACCAAAGCACTGAGAGAAAGTTCTTTGTGCCACATGTGGACAGCAAAGAATGTCTTGAACCAGGGCAGTTGGAACAAGGTGAGTCGAGCCTGATAAGTGTCTTTGGGTGTTTGATCGGAGCTTTTGAATCCCTGCTCACCCTGGAAACCCACTGAGTGACCTGAGCAAGTCACACTCTCTCAGGCAAGTCACATATTTGCACATAAGTGTTTACTACCCATCTTTATGTTGATGCCAAAAATATATCATTTTAATTTCTTTTGGATACTTCCACTTTTGAATACAACGAAAGTGTCACGACTGTAGTTTCCTTGCTTGCAGCGACCTTGCCAAGTTTTACTGAAATTTCTCTCTGACATTTCAGACCATACATTTTCATTCTACATGAATGATAATCACAGGCGGCATCCAGAGTGAGCTGAGTGATTTCTTAAAGCAGAGGGAGGAGGATAAAACAATTGGTCCAGGCAGCCATGCTTCCCAGCCTCACTTAGGATCCCCAGTTCTATCCCATGGGCAGGCATGGAACCATGGCAATCCCTCATCTGAGTGCGTTATAACAATGGTGTTTTGTGCCTGGAGCCTGTGCAGTTTTGTGGGCTTGTTGAGAAAATGAAGGGAATCGTTAAATCAGATTGCTAGTCTGGGGGCAGAACCACCAAGCTAGGCATCAGCAAGAAAAAATCTCATTCTGCTCTACTGGGAAAATAAAAGGAGAGTACCAGGTGGACAGTCTCAAATGGTCTTCTGTTTTGACTTACCTCCCGCCCTATATCTGGTATGACCATTCCTTTTCCCACAGCCTTTGTTTAGATTACATTGTATTGCTCGTGTTCTTGGTCACAACCTTAAATAGTGAATAGATGTGAATTTGCACAGAAAAGTGAAGACACATCATCAATGCAAATGTACAAAAATGCACACATTCCATCCATTTCAGATGTAACCCCCCTGAATTCTGTGGCACTACTCCTAAGTTAATGGGATGATGAAATAGTGCAACACGTCAGAGAAACAAAAGTTTGGGAGTGGCCAAGGCAAATCTTCTCCTCAAACTGCTGTAGTTCTACTAATATTAATCAGTGTTCCCCCCAGCTGTAGAACCAATATAATAGTATTTGGCTTAAGCTGGAACTATACATACATGACTTGCATTTAAGATCACTGGATCCTTCTGAACTTGGATGCTATAGACTGATAGAGATGAATTGATGTACTTTGGATCGGATACCATTTCCACTTTTGCAAACCAAGGATGTAGACAGATCCTTGGGAAAGGTGAGAGGCGTGTGGTAGATCCTGCTCTACCTGGCTTATTAAAAAAACCCAGAGGGGGTCTGGATGAGTGGGGTAAAGGGAATAGTTAATGCCTCATTAAAACAAGGCAGAGTTCAACCCACAATATGAAGAAATGTGAACATTTTAAAAATCAGAAACACCATGAAACAAAATTCCACCCATCCCTATGAAGAGCACAGTGCAAGTGAAACATGTCCTCTTTAAACAGAAGGCTGCCTTATAGTAAAGAATGCTGCAGTCAAATAGGACAATCATTTTTACCTACCGCCTAGCATCAAGGCAGAAGTGGCAGAAATGTGCTCTTCAATACTTTATCTTTCACTAATCAAGTTTGGCAGTAGCTGGCAGAACTCCTGGTGCGAATATGTCCCATATATGGAGCTGACATTTGACCCTGGATGGGAAAGCGAAACTATAGATAGCTTAGCATTAATTAGAATCTAAAAGTATATAACCAGAGTGCAGTTGCTAGCAAGCGGCAATGCTCAGCACAACTGAATTCAGAAGGGTTTCAAAGAACGTTCTATAAATACCAGTTGTACGGTATTTTGACAATGAACTAAGGGTCAAACAAAGATGTTAAGGAGAATGTGTCTTTCCCTGTAATCATCATGTTTCCTGCTCACAACAGTTTTTTTTTCCTCAGAATAAGTGCTTTAGAAACTAATTTTCAAATTAAGCTAGTTTTTACCTTCAATGACAATCACAAACAAAACATGCTAAATGCAAGATATGCAGTTCAGGGACAATCACACGTTATGAGAAACCAACATGTTTTTTTACCACTTCAGGAAGCACCTCACCAAGTATGTGCCAATTTATTGACTGAAAATCCTGTAAAACCCATGGGTATGTGTGGATAATGCATGCCTATGGCCAGTACACAGCTAGAGGCTTCTATTTTGTGACGCCACTTACTGTTAGCAATGTTCTGGTTGCTGTATGGGAGGCGGCGGCATCATGGTGGCCCCTGTATGGATGGGAGGCCGCCTTGATGTTGGCACTCCTTACATACTAAGATTCGGGAGCATGCAATTGCGTGCGTGCTTCCAAACCCTTGTATCGATGGCGCCATGCCACTTTGGCCTGTGTGTACTGGACCATAATTGAGCACATACTTGTGTAGAGGTGCTGCCTGAAGTGGTAAAACATGTCGGTTTCCTCATAACATGTGATTGTCCTGAACTGCATATCTTGCATTTAGTATGCTTTGTTTTGTGATTGGTCATTGGAAGGTCATGAAGCCGCCCATCTGTACTGCTCCTATGTTTCTTTTTGGATGGGATTAGGGGCGTATATCCCTAGCTCTTTGTGCCTCATCTGAATCTTTCTCCAGGTGGCTGTTGAGTCTTGGCAATATGTGCAGCAGTGCTGCTTACTGGTGGTTGTGGTGGGGAGACAACTCTATGGAGAACGATGCAGCTGGTCTTCTCTTTGAGGAGAAGGGAAATGAGACCATTTTCCATCTGGGTGTGTATCTTCCCTTATTTCCCTCTCATAGCTGAGATCAGTTGCATCTTCCTCCTCTGAATTGCCCTCTTCTGTTCCTCACTGTGCTAAGCAACAGCAGCAGTTCCGCCCATCTGCTCTTTGACAGCTGATGGGAGGGGAGAAGGCATGGGACTACACAGATATAAGGTTATACTCAGTCTACCTGTTCCAGGATTTTGGCTATTGTCTAATTTGTTCTCTTTAAATGTTTGCAAATAGCAGTGGAAGAGCTCATCATGACTGGAATCTTTCACAGTACAGGAGGAGAAGGAAATATCCTATATCTTATCCATAGCACACATGCATAATGGCTCCTTGTTATCTGCTGGAATTTAGTTCCAGGACTCCTCCACCCTCCCAAATATAACAAAATCTGTGGATGCTCGAGACCCATTAAATGGCATAACAAAATAATGAAGTTGAGGAGGAAGATGTGTGTCTGCAGAGCTGGTCCAGTCACCCTTACAGATTCTTTCTGTTTGCTGGACCAACCTGCCTCATGCTCAAATTCAAGATTTTCAGATTTTGAGAGGAAGAAAAAGCCAAGCCTTAAGAGGCTGGACTGCATTGCAAAATCCAGAAGCCAGCCCCCCAAGGACTCCCCATCCTCCATCCATTTTCCTAAAATCTTTACCTATCTAGGCTCCCATCACTTCCCTTAACAACATCATCTCATTGTAGTGTAAAGACCCGCATGCAAACCTTATGCTACACTGACCAACTTACCATTTCCAACTTACTTTAAAGCCTCACACAGGCACTCCCACTGATCAGAGAAGATCTGGTTTCCACCTCATAGCTAGATGCACAATGATGATATCAGTGCTGAGATCTTCAGGGGTCCTTTAGAGGTTTTCGTTCTTTTGTCATTGTATGCCAGACATGAGGGAGGGGATTGCCAGATACTTATACAACCCTGCCTGCACACCTTGAAGCATGGAATGCTTGTTTTAGGCTTTTTCAGGGCTTTGAAGTAGGTCAGAAGGAGGACTTACAGTGTTGTGCAGAGAGAACAAGAATAACAAGCTCTACAGCACCCCAAAAAAGACATCTGCACACATAAGGGACACTTATGCATGTAATTGTGACCAGCTGAATTCTTCCCAATATCTAGAAAGCTGCCCAGCAATATTTGCAGTCCCATTAATGTAGAGATGTTCTAACATTATCCCACAATGACACACATACAAAATTCTTCTCCGTTCCCAAGAATGACCAGCAATATCCCAGTAACACCTGAACTGAAGTTATGAGTGATTGCTAAAAGATTGACAGCTAAAATAGGCTGAGCCTAGTTGCATGGGCTAATATATACCCTGCACAAATCTATCCAATCTTGTAAGACTAATGACATTATCACATGAGTGTCTTTCTTACTGCAATAGCCTTAGTAAAAGGAAATGGATACATACTGGCTTGAGAGAATTCATTATTGCACATCTCTTCAACAGTGCAGTTTTACCCTCAGTGGTTTTACCCTCAGTGGTCACACACAGTCTTTTGCACACCTTCTAAACCCTGCATTCCTGCCCTATGCCCTATCATGTGTGCCTTTTTTTTAAATTTTAATTTTAACACAATTCTGAAGTTATGCTAAATAAAAAGAAAGAAGTAGGAAAAAAGGAAATGACTTGCTTGGAAATAGTGAGGGGAGGGGAGGGAAGGCGACACTAACATCATGTTACTGCCCATATTGGAACTGCTGTGGCAGTGACGTTTCATATTTGTGGACTAATAGAACAGCAGTGTGACTGGGAGTTTATTGACCAGTTTTCACCATCAATGAAATGGGATGCTCTAGCTACACCTGAAAGGCAAAGCAGCAACAAGGAGATGACACTGTGTGACAAGTTTTGCCAGTGGCACTATTCTCTAGCTTTAATATTGGTTTTAAAGCTTCATGTGATAATCTAGTAACTGGTTTTATGAGATTATAACCTCCATGAGATGTTGAGATGGGTAGAAATTGCCATGATTGTGAGATCTCTCCTCTCATGACTGACACAGTTTGTCTGGCTGAGCAAGCATCTTGGCCAGGAAGTTCACTGCAACAGTATCACCTTACTCAAAGTGCATTTGGGAGGCATTTTTTCTAATAGGGTTTGTAAACAAAACAAAACAAAACAACAAAGGAACAAACTTCCTAACTTCCTGTGTTTCTCTATCAATCTTCACTTATCTGGTTTGGCTGCTCTTATCCAGTATATCCTAGAAGTTCTGCCCTTCACAACTTCTGGAATTTCTTGGTTCCATCATTCCTGCAGGGCATCAGAAAAATCATGGTCAGTTTTCCATTGCATTACATTGAGGTGCACTACACTGAGGTTCGGATGCACTACTTACTAGATCGAGGGAAATAATAGTGCTGCTTTATTCTGCTTTAATCAGACCTCACCTGGAATACTGTGTCCAGTTCTAGGCATCACAATTCAAGAAGAATGCTGACAGGCTGGACTGTGTTCAGAGGAGGGCAATCAAAATGGTGAAAGATCTGGAAACCATGCCCAATGAGTGGCATGGAGAGTTGAATATGTTTAGCCTGGAGAAGAGATGACATACTAGCCATGTTTAAATATTTGAAAGGGTGCCATATGTTTGTGGATGGGACTCAAGTACTGAGCTAGCAACTGGCTGTCTTAGGGCCAAACTAGATGTATCATTAGTTGCATACATGCAATTGTTATACATGTAGCTTCCTCATCAATTACATATTGGTTTGGTGAACTCTGAAAGTTGAACTCCTCTAAAGATAGCTTTCCTAAGCTCCTGTTTTGAAACAATTCATCTATATGTTAACCAAAATGCAAAGCACAGAGTGGTTGAAATTCATGCATTTTGTTTCAAAGTTTTTGTGTTTTTTTGCTGTTGAGACTGGAACAAGGCCAGTGCCTTTGGTTGTTATAAGACTCCATCTCATAGTCAACATTAAACTCCCCCTCTTGCCACCTGAGAGAACGGGGGATTTAATCGACTTGGCACAATCATTCGGACTTCTAAAAGCCGAGAAAATTCAGCGCTTTGCTATTCAGAAAGGAAACACAACAGTGCTAAAAATCTTATGAAAAAAACCCTCCCACTCAAGGGATTCTCTTCCAGTTGCCCCTGATTTGTTCTTTATACATGGTGTCAACAGCATATTTATTATTGAACCAGTCTAGATCAGGTTTGTCATAATTTCCCACAAGTTCTGAAGATATTCAGGAAAAATTGAGAGCCATATTTTTGAAGTGGTGTGTAAAGGGAGGGGGGCAGAGATACTTGTAGCTTTAAACACAAAAAGGGAAGAGAATCTCTATAAGATTAAAAACAGAAAAGTGAGAGGTCAAAGCTTTAGAGTGAAACCAGTGTATATCTTCTGCTGCACTGGGAAGGGAGATTATTTACAAATTCCCTTGCAAGAAACTGAATGGTCTTCCTTTTTTCCCCTGTCAGATAATTCTCTGGCACTGAATCTAGGAAGATGGAGAAACCCTCATTTTTGATATACTCATCTGGGCAGATAGTCTCAAAGGGCCAGAGAAAATAAGCAGAGGGCTACAACGGAAAAGGGGCTTAGATCCAAACAATATTTTTATAGTAGTATTTTATGAAAAAGAAATCAAAGACCCTCCCTTAGGAGGAAACTATATTAAAAAGTTAACATACTGACTCTTTCATGGATCTGAGGAATGCAGTGCTCATAACAAGATTTACACTTAAATCCTTCTTATTCCCCATGGCTTATTCCCCCCCCCCCCCATGTGATCTATACCAGTGTTGTTCCAGTTGTGAAAGGGAGATAAGAACCCCAGAACAAAGAAAAGAAAAGAAATGTTAAAAAAAATATATCTGGCACCGAATCTATTTATTTAGACCAAGAGTGGGCAGCTTCCAGAGGTGGCACATTAACCCCCTGAAAAAAGTGACTTCTCCCTATTCCTTGCCACACTATTAGATTTGCAGCTATGCTTCCAAACAGAGGTTGTAGGACTCCTCCCTTAAAAAATAACCAGAGAAAATTCCCTTTTAAACAAGGTATGCAGGGAGCACTTACCTTGTTCTCATGCTGAATTGCTTGTACATATATGGGGTCCATGAACTGACCACTCCTGATTCAGACGTAGGTGTGGTACATACTGCCCGTTTGGGTCAGCCTGCACCTACCTCTTTTAGCTCTGGGTTGGGGGTAGGGCAGCCTCACCCACAGCCCTGTGGCCCCAATCAGGAGTTTTTCCGGACCACGGAGAAGCGGCAAAATGCCACTTCTCCGTGGTGCAGATAAGGGGTGTCCTTGGGGCTTCTTTCTCCCCGGCATCATTCCCGCAGCCATTTGGTGGTTGCGGGAACAAGGCGCACACCCTCTGTATTAGAGCTCCTTCTTGCGCCTCTGCCAGGCCGCCGTAAGCGGCTTGGGGCAGCACAGAGATGTCATGCACATGCTGCACCATTTGGATGCGGCACGTGCATGACACAATCATGGCGGCCACCGTGTAGACGGGAGGCCACCATGATTACAGTGCTGCTATGTATTAGGGTTGCAAGCATGTGGACGCCCCACCCCTGGGCAACCCTAGTATGTTGTGCTGGTCTGGAAACCACTACAGCACACCATGCTGTAAAAGTCAAAACTGTGACTAAGCACCTACTATAAATACAAAACAATTACAGATTAGTAAATTGAGGTAACTGTTTTGTATTCATGATGGCTACTTGGTCACGACTGTAGGAAGCAATGCCTTCATTTCGATCCCCCATACTTGCACTGCTGGTGCAGAGAGATGGAAAGACATCTGATCTGGCTTCTCATCAATTCTGATTTTCATACTGCGCTCAGGTGCCCTGTTCATTAAATTTGTTCAGTCACAGGCTGCCGGCTTCAATGAGAACCTAGTATTTGTAATAGTGAACAATTGTTGAAAAGGCAGGCCATGGAAAATTGCAGTAATTAACCCCATAGCATGGATAGGATAAAGATAGACCTGAAAAAAAGGTGGGTAGCAGAATTTTGACCTCCTGAAGTGAATAAAATAGGCACAGATTATTTTAAATAGTAAAGAGCAAAGTGATAACTGCTTCACACAAGAACAAATAGTTCTTCTTGGTTAAACATCAAACACTACTTTACAGGAAAATGCTGCCTTAATTTGAACAATGTTATTCGTTAATGTAAAGCTTTTGGAAACTCTCTGTATTGACCAATTGATTATTAGTTTATATGCTTCTAGTATGGAATCCTATTTTATTATTTTTTTCTTTGTGATGACAGCCATGCAACAAGCAACTGCCACCACCACCACCACCACCACCACCACCACCACCACCACCTTCAATCACCCTATTCTTTCTTCATATTCGTTACAGGTCAAATCACAATGATTTAAATTAATTTCATCTTTCATAATAGGAATAGATTTAATTTTTGTTTTTTGACAGTTTCTTACAGTGTGTTCTTGTGACACAGAGGTTTGAAATATAAGGACAATGGATCTGTCATCATACATAATAACCATGATGGCTAAGAGTGGAACTGTCAAGTTCACAGATAGAATATGTTGGAGTCTTGAATTTTGAAGTTGGACAAGAGAGGACGAAACACCTCTTCTTTTGATGCATGAGTGACTCACTAACTGGTGGCTGTGAGAGACAGAGTGTTAGATTAAGTGTTGAATCTTACGTTCTTTTCACTCTTTGAAGTTTGGTGTAAATGCAATTAAAAGTTCTGGACCCATTTCAATCTGTTTTCAGAGCAGATTTGATACCAAAACATCCTTGGACTTCCTGACTGGTGACAGGCTCTGAATGAAAATGGGAGTGCTACCCTGTTGATTCTCTCAGATCTTTCAGTAGCATTTATTTATTGGCTTCATAGACTGTCTTTCTCCCAAAATGGGATTCAAGGTGGCTTTTGATATTAATAACCACAGAACAGAGAACCAGAGTGGTGTAGTGGTTTGAGCACTGGACTACAACTCTGGAGACCAGGGTTTGGATTTCCACTTGGCCATGGAAACCCACTGGGTAACCTTGGTAAAGTCACACTGTCTCAGATTCAGAGGAAGGGAAAAGCAGCTCTCTGATTAAATCTTGCCAAGAAACTCTGTGGGGGTGTTCTCGCTTGTGATTTACAACGATTTTAAATACAACGGTTCATTATAAAGTGACTCAAAATACACCGAGTTTTATCCCGCTTTTCAAATCGCTTTATCTTCATCGGTCCCATTTACTTAACATTTTATTTTGATTTGCTGTAATTGTCCTGGTTTTGTTTCCATTCATGGATGAATCGGTGTATATTTAAACTGGTTCTGTTACTTTTTCGTTCACATTCACTTGTTTCGGCTGTCAATCAAAGCGATGTCATCATGATGTCACAATAATTCGGAGTAACATGCACCGATGTATCCTGTACCTGCATTCCCACTACCTGACTCCTTCTTGTCTGCGGAGACACAACAGAAGAGCCTCGGATGCAGACTATTTTCATTGGCTGCTGCCCCTCCAAAAAATCTCTCCCCAAATCTCCAAGCCAGAAGGATGACTGCTTGCTGGAGGAACTTCCCCCAGCCTCTCTGGGGTCTTTCTTCCAAGGCAGCCAAGCAGAAGTGCTTTGGGGAGGCAGACAGTTTTCTCTCTCCCTCAACCATCCTTCCCCACGAATAACAAAAGTAAGAGAGGGAGAGAGAAAACTGCCTCCCCAAAGCACGTCTGCTTGGCTGCATCCAAGGCTCTTCTGTTGCGTCTCAGCAGACAAGAAGGAGCCTCTTCTGTGTCTCCCCATATTAACTGCCATAACTCAGGGCTAGGGAATCCTGGGAATGGTAGTTTATTATGACACCAGCACTCTCTGGCAGAGAAGGATAAATGTCTCACAAACACAACAGTTCCCATAATTCCTTAGTACTGAGCCAGGGCAGGTTAAGGGGTCTCAAACTATTATTTCTACAGTGGGTTTTGAACTACAGATGAGGTTTTTTCCATAAATTAAAAAAATGTTACTTTATAATTCACCTTAATACACACACACACACACACACAAATATACATTCATACGTGTATATATACATGCGTGCAAACACACACACACAAGCTGCCTTGCTGTCCCTGGGAGAGACATCTTAAAGGGATACACACACACCTCCCTGGCCCAGCCTCTCTCCTCCTCTTTGCAGCCTGGCTTATGGACTCTGCGTGAATGAGTGTGTGGTTTTGGACTGTGCAAAGGGAGAGAGAGGGCATTTTGGAAGTCCTCCTGGACAGGGGGGAGCAATGGAGGACATGCCTTGGGAAAGGAGGGCATAGAATCAGGCTGGCTTATGGACCCAGCCTCCTCCTTTCTCTCTCTCTTTGTGTGTGTGTGTGTGTGTGTGTGTGTGTGTTTGTTTGGAAAATCGGATCAAGGAGGAGAAGGCAGTGGGTTTAAGTGGCTAGAGACTCTGCATCCAAAGCCCAGGGTTGGAAAATCGGATCAAGGAGGAGAAGGCAGTGGGTTGAAGTGGACTACACACACACACACACACACACATCCAGGGTTTCCTATGTCTCCCCAGATTCCGTTTGGGAAAGAGAGCAGGAAAGGCTCTATTTCCCCCCAGATTGCTGTGTATCCACCCTCTTCTCTGTTACAAATGGTGTTCAATGGCTCTCCTCACACAGAGGGGAGGTTGCAATCCACCGGGGGAAGTCTTTAAGAGTCCTTTGACAGATGCAGGCGCTTGAGTGGCCGGGACTTCAGGCGCTTAAAATGCTGAAGAGATTAAGTGCCTGTAAACCATTAAAAAATAAAAAAAAAATAATCCTTATCTCTTATTGAAAGACCGCCGCGGACAAAGGGGTGAGGGAAGCAAAGATGGCGACGACGACAACGACGGAGGGGGACAGAAAGGGCAACTCCCCCGAGCCAGCCCATCGCGCCCTGCTCCTGCCATCCAGTTAACCCGATTCAGAGGCTGGTCGTTCCTATTTAAATACTCCGGTTCCTATCCCAAATCAAGGAAAAATAGTAGGCTTGACCGTTCTATTTTTTTACCCCGGGTTATAAGCCTCTAACCTGGATTAAAAAAAAAAACCCCGATTCAGATTCGAGTCGTAGTAAGAATGATTGCAGGTTACTCTAGAACAGTTCTAGAGTTAATTCGGGTTCACATAGGAATGCTATACCTTGAATTCGATTTGTAACCCGGAGAATAAGCCAGTGAGAACACCCCCTGTGATAGGTTTGTTTTAGGATTGCTAAAGTTGGAAATGATGGAAAGGCAAGGCACACTACAAAAACAAACCATAAAAGAAGTGTAGGCAACTGTGGAAAACTAGGGGTTGAATTAGTGTCCCCCAGAGAAGACCATATCTCAAAAAGCAATTAAACTATTTTTTTTACCTCCAAATGATTGCAACTGCCCTCTAGGGGAGCATGAGGACATTTTGACTATGCGTTTGGGCTTTTCCGTTCTTTAAAAAAAAAAAAAAAGAGCCTTCTACTGGGTTTAAATTTGCCCAGATTGACCTATGTGGTGTAAATCCCCAGATGACATTTAGGGGCATTTGGGGGCCTTTTTGACTCCTGGGTGGCCCAGGGGACCTCACAATGTGGTGAAAATGCCCTCCACAGTCCCTAGAGGACATTTGGGGGAATTTTGGAGCAAATCTCCTGGGAGAACTTGAGGGCCACAAAATGGCCTGTGGGCCACATATGGCCTGTGCACTACACTTTGTCCCTGCCATAGAATCATGGAGTCATAGAATCAGAGCGTTGAAAGGGACTACAAAGACCATCTAATTCAACCACCTCCCCACACAGGAATATGCAACTAAAACACTCCCATAGAATCCTATTGAGCCATCTTAGTGGTATGGGAGTATTAGACAAAATGTTTCCATTTCTACTTATAGGAGTACTCCTACTTCCCAAATAGTGGCACTGGGTTTGTTTGTTTGTTTGTTTGTTTGTTTTAGCCCCATGGATATTGGATTGTTTGGTGCCACACAGTTTCATTCTATCCCTCATGCTGTTTAGTATTTTTGTAACATCACTGGGTAGGATCACTAGGAGTCTGGGGGTTGGGAGTCATCAGGAGTATAACTACAGAAGGGTAAAATGAGGGCATTACTCTCCCAAATAAGAATTCTGCCCCACAGTGACATTTTTCTTCGTCCCCAAGATTTCTAGCATTGCAGAGCATGATGTTTGAATATTGTTCACATCAGAGCCCTTATTATATTTGCTATGTTTGCATTCCCTTGATAATTGTGTCTGCCTCCTTTATTTTGATGCCTAAACTGTGGCGGGTTACAGACCGCCATTTAGTACGTATAGAATACGTACTAGGGTTAGGAAGGGGCGGTGCTTCCGCACCCCCCTAACCCTAGTACGTATTCAATACGTACAAGATGGCAGCGCCCTGTTCATACGGGCGCTGCCATCTTGACATATCGTATGCTGAGCGTCCGTACGCGTCGCGGGCGTTGTGACGTAGTGAGTGTGCCCCTGGCGCCTCGCTATGTCACAAACACGACTCAAAAAGAAGCTCCATTTTCTAGTAACCCGCCTGTATTTCTCAATGCTCAACTGAAGTTTTTAGTTATTACATTTTTTTTTTTTTTTTTGGTTTCTGATGAAGCAGTTTGCTTTGGGGCTAAAGTCTGTCAGCATTTGCTGTGCTCTGATTTAACATGTGGTTAGTTTCAGC
Source organism: Sceloporus undulatus (assembly GCF_019175285.1). Taxonomy (NCBI): domain Eukaryota; kingdom Metazoa; phylum Chordata; class Lepidosauria; order Squamata; family Phrynosomatidae; genus Sceloporus; species Sceloporus undulatus. Next base: position 299,826,542 of record NC_056523.1, on the reverse strand, counting down.
TCTAAAAATGTGGGGGTGCTGTCATGCTTTATTCACATATACTGAAAATACATGTATTCCTCTGTATCTACCAAGCTCTGGTAGAAAAAGGTGGAAAAAGCCATCTGCAGGGTCAGGGCTTTATCTATTCCTCCTGTTCCTTCAATCATTTCCAATCTTTAGCACTTGATATTATGTTTCTGAAAACATATATACCATAGTCATCTTCCTCTGTAGGTCTGGGAGCTCCCCTGTCCCCTGTCCCATTTCCCATATCCTCAGTTCCTGAATCTGCCCAATTGTTTTGAAACTGAAATTTCCAATTTGGAACAATATACTATATTTGGGTCTCTTTGGGACACAGTGGGTCAGCAGTTAAGACACTGACTCTGACAATTGCAAGACTGGCAGGTTTGCAGTTCAAGGCCCAAGTGCCGCATGACAGAATGAACATCCATAATTAGTCCCAGCTTCTGCCAACCTAGCAGTTTGAAAGCATGTAAAAGTGCAAGTAGATACACAGGTACCACTTCAGTGAGATGGTAGCATTCTGTGCAGTCATGCTGGCCACATGACTCAAAGAGTAGTCTTTGACAACGCTGGCTCTTGGCTTAGTAACTGAGATGAGCACCACCCCCTACAGCTGGACATGATGTGACAACCTTGTCAAAGGGGAAACCTTTACCTTTACCTTTTGAGGTGTCTGGTGGCTCCTGGGCAGCTGCTTAATAACCACTAAATGAAGAATAATGCCTCCTGGAGTTTTGTGGAGGTACCATTTTCAGGGTTTTTTAGGTACTCTTTTTCAGTGGTGGACTTCTGGGAGCTGTACAGGTGTTCCACCAGCCCATAGGTGCCCTATATGTAGTCAGCAACTCATCTGAGCCATATAGCCAATTCTGGCATATAGCAGAGTATAACTGGCAAATTCAGAAATGTGGTTCATAGCCCTCAGTAGAGATAACAGCAACTGGATGTCTTCCAGGAACTGAAGGAATGCAGGAATTTCCGGGGACTCTCAGCAACCAATGCCAGGCTTCAGCTGATTAACAACCAGACAAGCCAAGTCTCCCGGAGTGCTATCTTTATTTACAGAGTGTTATCCAAATCACCAACGCTATAATACAGATCACACAAATACCAACTCCTACTACAACCCACAAGCAATTACTGGAAGCCCTTGAGTTTATATAGCCTTTAGACCATGTGGTCTCCCAAACGCAGTCACTTCCTGTCCCACAGTGTAAAGTGTCCCAGTGTGCAATACAGACAGATGTTTCATCATCCAGGCATAGGTGCACACAGGCACCAGGGTGTCCTTGAGCCTATGAGCATCAGCTGTGCTTGATCAGCCTTGTCCTTCTCAGTGCTAGATGCTCATGGTCAGACACACACACATCTAAGCATTTCCAGTGTGCTAACTTTAACCCCTGACATATGTAGCACAGTTCCCACTCCTGCCCTAATACAAACAAGTTCTCTATGTGTGATATGCACTGTGAAAAATATTAGGATGTATGTAAATGTGGTTATCACGTGGAAAGGACCTCCAAACTATGGACTGCATGCATAGCATTATGGTAATGCCAATGTGCCCAGTCCTGATTCTCCACTACACACAAATCTCTGTGAGTTCCTTATGATAATCTGAACAGGATTTGTATCTCTTCTGTTCAAGTCTCTTCTATTTTATTCATTCCTAGCCTTGAAATCTTAAGCCATTTTAAAAGATGCTTAAACCTTCATAGGGTTGCAGTCATCAGAGGTCAATCCATCATGTCATGATCTCCTTATTGATAAATGTGAAAGAGTTTTGCTGATGAAGCTGGATGGTGTCATTGTCACTCTTTACATCGGAGAAGTTTTGAAATAAAATTTATTATTCTACAGTGCAGGATGCCATATAACTGTGGTGTGGTTTCTACAGTACAATGGTTAATCCAGCCATCAATCCCAGTTGGTTTTCTGAAGTTTCTAAGAATTCAGACTAGCCATGCCTGTAGAGGGTTATATCCAAATCCAGACCCTTTTGAGTTCTCTGTTCTAGGGAGAAATATAAAGGTTTTCATTTTGTCTAATAACTGCAGGGATCAGTGGTACATGCCTCCAGTCTTGAATCCGTTTAAGGAAAGAAACAGATTTGTTCCTGAAGAATGCACATGTTTTTTAATAACTAGATAGGATACATCTGGAGTTCCTTTGTTCAAGCAGTGGAGGATAGTACTACACATTAGACCCCGTCAAGAAACAAGTCACCAAGGCAGACAACCCATCCCTGCCCACCTACCACACTGGGGGGGCACCCTGGTGTGGTATGCCGCTGCAGTACACTGGATAGGTCTTTTAAAATTCAGACTAAAACCAGAGCTAGAAGCACCAGCCACCACGATATTCAGGCATCTGTTGAAAAGACAAAAACAAAACTCTTTCAGATCACTCATATGATCTGCTTATGCTGAGCCTTCTGTGTCTTAAAGATGCACAAGACAGTTGAGTCCTCAGTAGTCAGATAACAACATGGCTTTCTGTTTGTTTTCTGGCAGCTTTTTGCCTCGTATCTTATTCAAAAGTACCAAACAGAGAGGGTGCTCAGTGGCAATAAATCTGCTGAAGACGAATAATTCCATGTCCTCCCAAAGCATCCTTGTTGACAACTTTGCATTAGAGTCTTTGAGTTACTGTAAAATGTGCAAGTAATATCCTGTGATATGGAGTGGAAGATATATATTTTAATCAATCAATCCCCAACAATTGCAACCAAGATGTAGGAAATCACCAGCATTTCTTATAGCTGGGGTGAATCTACACTGTAGCAATAATGCAGTTTGACAGCGCTTTAAGTTTCTGATGGAGTCCTGGAATTTGTAGTTTTACAAGGTGTTTAGTTGTCTCTGGCTAAGAGTGCTGGTGCCTCACAAAACTACAAACCCCAGGATTCTATAGGGTGAAGCCATGAGCATTAAAATGGTGTCAAACAGTATTATTTCTACAGCCTAGATGCATCCTGTGTCATGTACTTCTTTTGGCGGGATAGTGGTTAGAGTGTTGGGTTAGGAATGGAACCTCAATTCCCACTGAGTCATGAAATATATCTGGTGACTCTGGGCTAGCCTTTCTCCATCAGCCTAACCTAGGCGGGTTACAGACCGCCGAAAAGAGGCGGCCTGCACCCGCCCCTTTCCCAGCTGGATCGGGGCCTCAGTGAGCAGAGCGGCAGCCGCTGAGGCCCCGATTCGCTGCTTTCTAGGCTGCGGGGAAGTGGCAAAAGGCCCCTTCCCCGCAGCCTGGAAAGGGGTGTCCTTGGGGCTTCAAGCCCCAAGGACACCCCGCGGCGGCGGGGATGAGGAGAAAGGGGTTGCTTGAAGGCTGTGCCCAGCGATGCAAAGGGCAAAAGGAGCTCCGTTTCGGAGCTCCTTTTGTGGCCGGGAAGGGGCGCACTATGCGCCGTGGCATGGCGTGACGACGTCACGTCTGCGCTGCCCTGTATAGAGGCAGCGTGGTCATGACGTCGTAATGGCGGCTGCTGTGTGGAATGGCCGCCGCCATTTTGTGCGTGCTCCGCGCATGCTAGGGTTGGGGGCGTCCGGAAAGGACGCCCCTTTCTAACCCTAGCACGTGTGGAGCATGCACTTTTAGGCCCATTTGTAACGGGCCCTAGTCTAGGATTCTTAAGAGTATAAAATGGGACAGAGGAGAGCCATGTTACATCTGCCTTGAAATCATAGGGGGAAACATGGCATATAAAGAAAACAGAGAAACAAAGAAATATTTTCTATCCATGCCTATTTTCTCTTGCTTTTTCTAAAATGGGTGGGAACTATGCATCCTTCCAGATGTTGCTGATGCTTCTCCCAGCAGCTATAGCCAATAATGAAGTATGCTGAGAGCTTCTGTTCAGCAACATCTGGAGGAGTAGACAGTTCCCACCCATGTTGTAAAAAAATATTTTGCATTTTCCCTGTATCATTTCCTACTAACCCAGCTGTTTTGTTCTTCTGATTTCTTAGGCTAAGTTGGTGTAAAGACTGACAAGAATTTAGGGTGTTGCCTAAATTTCCTTCACAGTGAATTAATTTCCTGATGACATGCATGAATGGAATACACATTTAAGGCAAGGCAAGAGAATTATGAAACTATATTTTCTGGCACAGAATATTTATTTTCTAATACTTTGCACTATCTACATTTGACTTGTTATTTTTTGAGAATGCCAAAATCTTTGAACCCCTGTAGTTCTATGGAGCCCTGCAATTCTTATTGACTTCCCTCCATTATACTTGTAAAACTAGAGGACCATATTTAAGTGGTCTTTTTTTTTTTTTTTTGCTTTAAATACAAGAAAAAATGAACAAAAATTCCTAAAATGGCCATTCAAATTAAGATTGGGTTGCCAGGTGCAGAAACCATCCTGACTTAGAATCATAGAATCATAGAATCATAGAATCGTAGAGTTGGAAGAGACCACTAGGGCCATCCAGTCCAACCCCCTGCCATGCAGGAAATCCAATTCAAAGCATTCCTGACAGATGGCCATCCAGCCTCTGTTTAAAGACCTCCAAGGAAGGAGACTCTATCACCCTCCGAGGGAGTGCATTCCACTGTCGAACAGCCCTTACTGTCAGGAAGTTCCTCCTAATGTTTAGGTGGAATCTCTTTTCCTGTAGCTTGCATCCATTGTTCTGGGTCCTGTTCTCTGGAGCAGCAGAAAACAAGCTTGCTCCCTCTTCAATATGACATCCTTTCAAATATTTAAACAGGGCTATCATATCACCTCTTAACCTTCTTTTCTCCAGGTTAAACATCCCCAGCTCCCTAAGTCGTTCCTCATAGGGCATGGTTTCCAGACCCTTCACCATTTTTGTCGCCCTCCTTTGGACACGCTCCAGTTTCTCAATGTCCTTTCTGAATTGTGGTGCCCAGAACTGGACACAATATTCTAGGAGGGGCCTGACCAGAGCAGAATACAGTGGCACTATTACTTCTCTTGATCTAGACACTATACTCCTATTGATGCAGCCTAAAATAGCATTGGCCTTTTTAGCTGCCGCATCACACTGTTCACTCATGTTCAACTTGTAGTCTACTTGGACTCCTAGATCCCTTTCACATGTAGTTTCATTCAGCCAGGTGTCACCCATCCTATATCTGTGCATTTTATTTTTCCGCCCTAAGTGCAATACCTTACATTTCTCTGTGTTGAATTTCATTTTGTTAGCTTTGGCCCAGCTTTCTAGTCTATTCAGGTCATTTTGAATCTTGATCCTGTCCTCTGGGGTATTAGCTATTCCCCCTAATTTGGTGTCATCTGCAAATTTGATAAGTATGCTCCCAATTCTGTCATCCAGGTCATTGATAAAGATGTTGAATAGCACTGGGCCCAGGACAGAGCCCTGTGGGACCCCACTGGTCACTTCTCTCCAGGATGAAAAGGAGCCATTGTTGAGCACCCTTTGGGTTCGGCCGGTCAACCAATTACAGATCCATTTAACAGTTACTTTGTCTAGCCCACATTTTACAAGCTTGTTTGCAAGAATGTCATGGGAAACCTTGTCAAAGGCCTTACTGAAATCAAGATATACTATATCCACAGCATTCCCTTCATCTACCAAGCTGGTAATTTTATCAAAGAAAGAGATTAGGTTTGTCTGGCATGACCTGTTTCTCTGAAACCCATGTTGACTTTTTGTGATTATGGCATTGCCTTCTAGATGTTCACAGACTCTCTGTTTAATGATCTGCTCCAGAATCTTTCCTGGTATTGATGTCAGACTAACTGGACGATAATTATTGGGATCCTCTTTTTCCCCCTTTTTGAAGATGGGGACAACGTTTGCCCTCCTCCAGTTGGCTGGGATCTCTCCTGTTCTCCAGGAGTTTTCAAAGATTATTGCCAATGGCTCCCATGTTTCTAGACTGTTTAATATTTCTCCCTGGGAGAAACTAGTAAATAGAAAAAAAATCTTTAATTGCTTGTGTAAGAGATTCTCTTGAAGCAACAGCAAAGCAGCTATTACAATTTGCAGCTGAGAAGAACAGCTGTAGGATCAAAAGTGAGGCAAATTAGCTGACTTGCAACAGCTGTGAACTTATACATACAGCTGCAACTGTGAAGAAGAAATATTGTCAAAAATGCTAGAATTATCCATTATTTCAACTTACATCTATTTATGATGTAGTATAGGATGTCATGGACTGCTCTGGGCCTGACTTAGAACTTTATCGCACCCTTTTTTTTGCACGTTACGGGTATGGAAAGAGGATGCACGTGCGTGCGACCCCCCCAAACGGATTTCACTGCACAGCAAAGCGTCCCCCAAAAGGCCCCATTCTGAGGCGTGTGAAATGTTCTGGTCGGAAGTCTTCTGACTGAGCAAAATGGCACCCGTCAGCACTGAATCGGGATGGATTGCCGTAATGGAACGGAATGGGACATTTTGGGGGATGCTTTGCCGTGCGGTAAAATCTGTTTTGGGGCGGTTGCGCATGAACACGAGTGTCCTCTTTCCGTACCCGTAACATGCCAAAAAATGGGTGCAATAAAGTCCTTAGAGGCACAGTCAGAGGACTCAGACTTTGAAGACATGGGGGAGGCTGAGACAGGGACAGATCTGGGGCTGCCTGGATGAGCAGTCCCAGAACAGGCTCCGAAGGCTGCAGAGGGAGAAACATACTCTATGGACCCTAGGCTGCAGGTGCTAGGACCTGTGGAGCTAAGACAGATCAAGGAGTCTTTGAGGTGTTCTTCCAGGCTAGAAGCCAAGAGGAGAGCTAATAGGTTTCAGCTGAGAGAAGCAAAGGTCTTTAAAAGACTGCCAGCTGCAGAGGTTCTTTGTAGCTGACAACCAGTTTTACAGCCTTGTTGATCCTTATTCTTGGATTCATGACTTTGGTTATCCGACCCCTGGCCTTGCGACTACGCTCTTGGCTCTGCCCTTTGCTGTGACTGACTGGTATTTTGTGACCTTTGGATTGGATTCTGGACTATTCCTTGTATATTCCTCTGCTGTGCTGCTCTCAGTAGAGGTAAGCAGGACATAGGAATGGGAAACCTGTTACCTATCAATGCATTCCAATTCTTCCACCATCTTTCACTGTTAGACTGAGGCTAGTAGTGGAGTCCATAAAATGTGGAGGGCACATGATTTGTTTTGGGTTCTAATCTCCGGACCTGCAGAAAGCAAGCCATCTTCTACACCAGTCCTTCTCAAGTTACCTGATGTGGTGGATCAGCAATTTACCATTTCAGTTCAGCCAGGGACCATCATTAAATTTGTGTCCATTGATTACAGCCATTTCTTTCTTTCCTGGAAACTTGCTAGGGAACAGTAACCAATGGCTCAGGGAGTGGCACTGGTCCAGAGATCAATACTTTGCATAGCATTGCTCTATGACACATCCCTTCAGATATTTAAATATGGCTGTCTCATCACCTTTCAGTTTTTTCCTCTCCAAGCTAAACATATCCAGCTCCCTAAACCATTCCTCATAGGGCTTGGTTTCCAGACTTTTTAACATCTTGGTCAGCCTCCTCTGAACACATTCCAGCTTGTCAATATCCTTCTTGAATTGTGTTATACACGTCATGTTTCAAGGAAAATATTGCTGGTGAAGCTGGCATGTCTTCCTGAGTCACGCAACCTTTTTGACCGAGTGTTTGGCTTGCATTGCCAGCCAGCTCTCCCTTTATATCCCCTTGTACTGTGGATATAGCTTGATCTGCGAATAAAATCTGATACTTTAAGCACTAGAAAATCCAGTTCCATTTTCTAAAGTTGATACATTATAGTTCTGCATTCAAACTTTTCCTTTTGATAGGATCTGTTACCAAAAAGCCAACGACATTATCTGCCAAACTGCTAAGGAATAATTACTTCTGTCACATAAACAAGCCAAGGTACAGCCAGAAAATGGCAGTGTTCTTTCTATTAGGAGCCCTGTTTTTTTTCTTGGCAGTTTTTGCTTCCTGCTTGAATGCAAACCAGCTGATAAAACAAGAGTTGTCTGGTGTCAATGGAGTTTTGTATTTGTGTTGGAAAAGGAAATAAAGAATCACATTTATTTTAATATATTAAAGGCTTGGAACTACTGCATGGCATCAGAAAAGGCGGGGGGGAACCCACTTGAAATATTTAATATTTTACAAAGAAGCTTGGTGTGGTTGAGTGTACATTCTTTTCGAATGATAATGAAGCAGATGAAGAATGCTTCTAAATATGATATAAACCACACACAATTGGTTTTTGATTTAGGAGGAAATTATTCCCATTTCTGTGTCCATCGATAAACCAGAACTGTTATTTTTTTTAAATGACTTTTTAAGCTTAGAAATGCATCTTGCATTTATCTAATCCATATGTCTGTCCATAAGCACAGCCAATTATATTATTTTAAGTGTTTTGAGAACCTCCTGGGCTTTTCCCTATTGCTCTGTTCCATTATACCTTCAGGGGAAAAATGATGTATTCAAACAGGAGCCTGGAATTCTGTGTAAGTTTTGTAGGAAGAGAAATGTGGGGAGTGAGTTGGGAGGGAGAACAAAACCATTTCATCAGATTGTCCCGAGGGAGGGGAAATTATCTGATGTTGGGCAGGGATGGGATTTATAAGGGAGTGACCATTCAATCACTTCCTCTTTGGAGAAAAAAAGAAGTTGGTCTAGCCCTGGAAAAGGTGGAAAATGATCCATCAAGCCTGCAGAGGTTTTGAGTGTTTTGGGTTGTTAGGGGTCATTTTAAGGAAAAAAATATTGGACCCAGGGGCTACATTTTTCCCATTATGGTTTACAGGGGCAGGATAAGATTTTTCTACAATGTTCATACTGCTATCAGCAAATATAAAATGTGACGAAGTAGTGAAACAATAACATTAAAGATAAAGGCCTTTGACATATGGCCTCCTACTGTCCCAATTTGGCAGTGTCAGTCCTGATTACTCCTATGTAATCAACAGTGTGATGCGGCAGCTAAAAAGGCCAAGGCTGCATCAATAAAAGTATAGTCTCTAGATCAAGAGAAGTAATAGTGCCACTGTATTCTGCTCTGGTCAGGCCCCACCTGGAATATTGTGTCCAGTTCTGGGCACCACAATTCAAAAAGGATGTTGAGAAACTGGAGCGTGTCCAAAAAAGGGTGAATAAAATAGTGAAGGGTCTGGAAACCATACCCTATGAGTAACGACTTAGGTAGCTGGGGATGTTTAGCCTGGAGAAGAGAAGGTTAAGAGGTGATATAATAGCCCTGTTTAAATATTTGAAGGGATGTCATATTGAGGAGGGAACAAGCTTGTTTTCTTGCTCCAGAGAACAGGACCTGGAACAATGGATGCAAGCTACAGGAAAAGAGATTCCATTAGGAGGAACTTCTTGACAGTAAGGGCTGTTCGACAGTGGAACAAACTCCCTCAGAATGTAGTGGAGTCTCCTTCCTTAGAGGTCTTTAAACAGAGGCTGGATGGCCATCTGTCTGGCATGCTTTGACTGAGAGTTCCTGCATGACAGGGGGTTGGACTGGATGGCCCTTGTGGTCTTTTCCAGCTCTATGATTCTATGTCATTCCTCTTTTCAGCTGCTTCTAAAAAGCTTTTGTAGTACCAAAATTGGCTTCCAGAGCACTGCTGGAGAATGGGTGATGGTTGGGTGGCCAGCAGCAATTTAGCATGCGCTAAAATCAGTTTTAACCTGTTCCAGTCCGATCCCATCCCGTGCCCAGGTTGGCGTTAAAATTACATGCATTAAGTGTTTCTCTCCCACTCTCATGCTGTGTGTGTGTGTGTGTGTGTGTGTGTGTGTGTGTGTGTGTGTGAGGATGTAGTCATTGCATGTTCAGTAGAGAATTCATTACAATTAAGCTTATTGCACAGCACTTGGAGAAATGGAAACAGAATGGAATGGAAGGAAAACGTGTGTTACCACATGGGAGAACGTCACCAATGCCACCAGGAGTCACCAAGCTGTTCCCCCAGCCATTTCATTGCAACTGATTATGAAGAACAGTTCAAAATCATCCTTCCAAATAGGCTGCCAGGAAGAGCTGAGGAATGGCTTGGGGACTCCTGGCGGCATCGGTGGTGTTCTTCTGTGTGGTAACACACATTTCCCCCCGTTCCATTCCATTCCAGTTCCTCCAAGTGCCATGTGATAAGCTTAAATGACTCAAAGGATGAGTTGTGCAGGCATAAGTTCATAAGGCACTAACAGGATGCCAGCTATTATTTTTTGTTTTAATTTTTTGGTCTGAAACTCTAAGAATGCTCCATCCCAACTGGATCTGTTGTCCTAACAGCGTACTTTTCAGGGATCTGTTGTCCTAACAGCGTACTTTTCCAAATTTGGCCATTATATAACCTATCAAAGAAAAAAGTCATACTGTTGTTTGTGTCATTCTACCATTTTGTGTTGTGCACGGAGAAAGGGAGGTGGGCAACTCGGAATGTTTTGAATTCATATGCATGCATTTTTTCCTTTCTGATTTTCATTGTGAATGTTTCTCTGCTGTCACTTACTATTTTATTCAAAGGGACTCAGATGGCTTTTCATGAAGCAGGCATGTTATTCTAAGCAATCTATTCCAGACATTGAATCACATTTCACGGCAGATCTCACACCAAGCAGATGACTCTGACTAAAATAGCTTAACTGTTGAGGTTATGCATTATCTGTTCTGGCACCTTTCCCCTTAACAATCCCTCAGCAAGGGTCCATGGATCAGTATTTCCATCTGAAGATGCCATCAGATCTGAAAAGCAAGCATCTGTCCCTGTTCAGAAGGTCTCTCTTTGTATTAGGAAGGAAAGAAGGGGCTGCTAACTGTGAGAATGCAATTAACATGCTTGTAACATGCTTGGTTTTAAAAATACAGCCACTATGAGACCCAAGTAATTTTGGGACTTTAGTGGGAGGGAAAGATAAGAGTTTAACCCTTTCCTGTCAAAGTCCTCATGGAAGGATGCCATGTTCAACTCAATGAACACTTGCATTGGTGTCAGTGAAGTTTTCTCTTAATAATGGAAATATTAGCTTTGGAAAAGGGATTTATATTGGGATTGTGGCAGGGAGTGAAAGAGTTAACATCTATCCCACCTTACTTCCTAAATTCTGAATTTTCTCCAGGATTGCTAGTAACATAACACAAATGTGAACATTAATTGCACTTGTATAATTAATGTCACATCTAAATTGGCCATAAGGCAGCCAACTGCTTGCTGAACACCTGAGTCCCATTTGTGAGGAATATATGTCTCCAGAGCAAATGCAGGATTGGGGAAGCAAAAGCTTATGATCTCATTGTAGCCACATTGAAGAGGAAAAGAGAAACCTTGAGGTTTCTTCCAGCTCTATGATTCTAAACCAGGCCACTTTCTCACTTGCAAAAAGTAATCACAAACAAAAAGGCAAATCATATGGTAGTATTGCCCACTCATTCAACCCACATTATGTTGGTGTTTTTGCAATGCTGGGTGATGAAAAGTCTTTCAGTAGGATCCTTTGGGTTCATATGTTACTTGTATTGTGGCCTTGTGGTCATAACTGGTCATGCAGCCGCCCCTATGACTTGTATCATCCAGTCTATGCCCTACTATTAGGTTAATCTGTTGCTCTATCTCACATTCTGACCTATGTGCCTAAGTGTATTGATCATAATGAGCAATTTAGTACTCATTATTGTACTGGATAGATTATATTTTTTGCAGATAAAGCTCTGGTCAGGCTTCACAAGCCATTGAATAAAGTAAGCAGACTAGCTCTGCCTGCTTCTATTGGTCTTTTCATAAGTTGAGTGATTCCCCATGCATGGGCACTTCTCTACATGATTAGAAAACCTGATTTGTCTACTATCTTTCTTAATACATTCATTTACCCTATCCTGAGACCTGAATGGCCCTCACAGATGTAGTAGCAGTAGGTGGTCTCCAGGTCAATCCACTTTGTATTTTAGTCCAAACGTTAAAGAGATATCCATCCTTTAAAGTTTGGACTCAAAATCAGAGCAGATTCATTGACATGAAAGTCTTTGTTTGCTGCTAGATAGACAGATGGATGGTGTATTATGTTCATAGTTCATATGTATTATTTGTTTCGGTCAATAGTATGTGAGCATAGAGAAAGTGTGCTTATTACTGAAAGCAAAGTAAATTTGCATGCATCCTATCTCAGATATCACATTCCATTCCACAAGAACTTTATAACTCCACCATCAGAAATACCAATAATTGGTTAGCAGAATCTGATACCATTCAAATTTGCCAACTGAGTATTACTCACAGCAGTTCCTCAAGTCCTGTCCTATTTGCACAAGTTTTCAATCCATTTCTAAACACGAAGCAACAGCATGACTACCTGTGCGTTGGCCTACTTTCCTGTAGGAATTGGCTTCCTGGACACACTCCTGGTGTTACTGAAATTCCTGTGGTTAACTAAACAATTTGAACATATGGTAAAGGAGGGGAACTATAAGACAGTGTTTTAAAGAGGTATTGGGGCACTATAGTTTTATAGTGCACCAATGACATACAAGCATAGGAATAATATCTAATTTCTACTGAATCATTTAACCTTAAAATTTTGTGTCTTTTTAAAAAAATATGCAAATGACAAATACTTGGGAAGAGCGGGGGAAATAAAGTGGTAAGTCCCAGTCCTACAATTACAGAGTCTGAAAAATTCATTGAGATTTTTTGTATTGTAACTCCAAGCATTCTCCATGGCCACTGGAAAGGTAACTATCTTAAGCTCTGATTAATGGAATATGTTGGCAGCAGTGGGGCACTGGTGGAAATGAAACAAGAAAGCCTCTGAAAATTGCTTTTGTCACCATCACTGTCAAGTAGATGTGAACAGATTTCCCAAGGTAAAATCAGACCTGCTGGAGGATTTGCTCTGTTTTGCTCTTTATGTTTCTTTAATGCAGCAGCAGCAGCCTAAGCAGTTCAGCAGAATTCCCATTTACTACTTATGTCAAGTGGAAGCTATGGGAGGAAGAGCCTGGT
>NC_056523.1:299790963-299813554 GCF_019175285.1 Sceloporus undulatus | reverse complement strand
ACGCCCCCTTTTTTTGGCGAACCACATCCAGCTCCTGTTTTGTTGTTGTTGTTTGTGCCTGCAGGCCATTTCTGACATTACGTGACCTCAATGTGACCTTAGGAGGTTTCATGGCAGAATTTTTGAGAAGGGGTTTGCCTTCCTCTGGACGAGATCATCAGTGAGTTTCCATGGCTGAGTGGAGATATGAACCGTGTTTTCCCGAGTCCTAATACAAATCCATCCAATTAAACCACTATACAGGTTGGTTCCCACATCTAGCTCTACTATTAGGCACAATTGACAGCTGCCACAGGCAGATAAATTAGTGTAATGAGAAGGTTAAATTCCTAACTACTTTTGTATTGTATTTTTACCCCTAAGGAGAAACAATTGTGGAATTTTCTGTCTCAGGTGCTAAAATATGTTCACTTGCATTGAGTTCTATGGATGAGTGGGATGTTATCACCATCTGTTCTGTTTTGGGCAGCAAAATGTCTTGATTACCCTGGGAAAGGATATGAAAATATGTCAATTTTACTGTCTCCCCATTTGAATTCTTTAAACCTCAGTTCTGTCTGTTCAACTGAAAAATCTGTTAATTTGTTAAATTCTCCTAAAAAGAACCACACCCCCCCCCCCATTTACACTGGCACAATTCAATAAATATAATTATACCCAGCATGGAAAGGGAAATAATGCTTTACCCACCTGCTATGTAGCTGTTAAAGATCAGGAGCCTCGCAGAGAAAAAAAAAAAGATGTATCAAACCTAATGTGGATTGCCTTGGATTCAAACCCAAACTTTCAAGAGGTAAAGACAGGGCCTGGGTGGATAAACTGTCAGTTTTTGTTTCTCTCATGTTCAGTTTGTCTTGTTTTGTATATCTCATTATTTTTCCATCCTAATCATGAAGAAAATGTGTGAATTTGGGGAAAATCTTGAAATGGAATTCTCACTCATCTGCCCAGGCTTTGAGTGGGCACAACTCCAGAATCAGTTGCTGCTTCTGCTACTGAAAACTGAAATAGGTTGTCTACATCAGGTTTCTCACCTTAGCATCTTCCATGTGGTCTGAATTATAACTTCATCAGCTACAGCCACCGCATAGCACTGTAACTGGAAACATCTGAAGAGTGCCAGGTTGGGGAAAGGTGCCCTACGTGCAAAGCAGATCCCTCTCTGTTTTAATGATGGCCACCCAAACTTGCTTGAGCTGAAATATGAATCAGGCAATCAATTAAATATGTTCCATTTGTTTTCTCTGCCACTCTGCAATCAAATGAAGAGAAGGAAGGAATCTTTTGACACCTTGTCTTTCCTTAAATGTCTTTCGTTCCAAAAACCAGAAGCGACTACCACAATCCAGAAAGAGAGCTACAGGAGTGCAGTAGCCATGTCAGGGTCATCTTTTTGTGTGATTTGCCCTGCTCCTTTTCTAAAATGAAGGTAATGATGTGGAAGGAGAATGCATGCTAGACCCCCTACAAATCGCACTTCCTAATGACAGCACCTCTCCCCACACTTCGTGTGACATCTTCTGCAGCTTCACATCTGTTGCTTATTGACAGCCCTTCCCTTTTTAAAAAATAACATCTTACAGCCTCTCTTAGCAGACATGTTATTTGTCATTGAGGACAATCATTGCACTCCAAGAATAGTCTGTTCGTTTCTGCTTTTATATTACAAATCTAGAGCCTGGAAAAGTTACTTTTGGGAAATACAGATCCCAGAATCCCACAGCCGATGTCACATTTGGGAATTCCAGTGCAGTAGTCCAAAAACCAACATGTTCCAAGCTCTGCTGAATATCATCCATCATTTGGATTTTGATGCATGCAGCATCAAGCATTACCATAACTTAAATGTCTTTAGCCATTCAACTCTCTCTCTGGTAGGTGGTTGACGAAAATCTTGTTGTATTGCAGGCTGCATAAATACAAGCAATTCACATTTGTTGCTTGATTGTTTACTGTTTACATTATAGCTTGTTCAGCCCTCTGCCATTCTACTTTGCTATTCTGCTCTTTAGATATGCAGACTCTGCTTTGAAAAGCAATCCCAATTCTTTTAATGGCTCCAAAAACATATCCTGTACGTCTGCGCTGCAGAGTATGAACATGCATCTCAGTCTTTCTGGAACAGCTGTAAAAGATGAACTACATGAAGAATGGAAATTACTTTGAATAGCAAAAACCTAGTTTATAGTGATCCTTGCTTACAAGAATTATTTAAAAAATTTGTTTTCTTAGTGATTAGCATTTTTTAAAAAAAAAATCCTTCCTTTTTTTTATATTAACCATCTAAAGATATTTCCCCAAAATGTGCGCTTATGATCTGCTGAATCCATTGACTAAGGACTTCTTTCTGTTGAAAGATTCAGTGCATCTGTATGGAAAACAGAACAAGATCAGGGTTGCAGGGGTGGTTAAAGGCAGTGGGACTCAGAAGCTGGGGGTGGTGGTGGTGGTGGTGGGAGTTGGCTGCCTTCCATGTCCTCTGCAGCAGGGGGCCGTTCAGAGGTCTGAGCATGTTCCTTACCCCACTGCTGTGATGCCATTCTACAGTATGTGACGTAGTAGTGAGGTGGGAGAAATGCTTTTTTGGCCTTGCCCTCCAGCAGCCTTACCCTTGGAAGCCCCACCCTCCAGCCAGGTGACACCCTGGGCAGGGTGCCACTGGTTAAAGCAGGGGTAGGCAACCTTTTTGAGCGGGGGGCCGGGTTTGCTGTCCCTCAGACAACTGGGGGGCCGAAGCCGGAGGATGGAGCTTCCACCCTCTGGGGGTGGGGCCGTGTGCTGGGATGGAGGCTTCCACCCTCCGGGGGCAGAGCCACTGCCAGGGGCGGGCTTCCACCCCCGGGGGGCCAGGCTCTTCCTCTTTTGCGGCCCTGACGGGGCCCAGGCCCCGTCAGAGGCTGTCAAAAAAGCGGTGGGGGCACCAGCGCTGGATGCCTCCCCTGTCGGCTCCTACGGGGCCCCAGGCCCTGTCAGGGCAGCAAAAAAAGCAACGGGGGCCGCCAGGATGGAGGCCTCCCCTCTTTGCCGGCCCTTTTGCCGTCACTGGGGTCCTCCAAGGGTTCCAGCAGCTGCAGCAGGCCTCGGGAGGCCCTTTGCCATCTCCGGGGCCCTCTGGAGGGCCCGGCGACGGACGCTGCGGGCCTCCCAAAGGTTGCTTGCTGCTGCCGCATTGGAGCCCCTGGAGGGCCCAGCGAAGGCAATGGGCCTCCCAGAGGCTGCCGCCAATTCGGCGAAGTCTCGCGCAACTTTCTTGTGGTCATACGAGATTCGCCTCTAGGCCGCTGCCATTTTGTTTTTCAAAATGGTGGCGAAGTCTCACATGAATTTGGGGGAAGGTCGCGCAAGACTTAGCTGCCATTTTGAAAAACAAAATGGCGGCGTTCCGGGAGCCGGGAGGTAAAGTGCAATCGCGGCGAGTCGGCTAGGGCGGCGGCGGGGGCAGGCGAGGCAGGGGGCATGCAGGGGCCTGAAAGGCCTCTGCGGGCCACATCCGGCCCGCGGCCGGAGGTTGCCAACCCCTGGGATATAAAGGAAGGTCTTCCTAATGGTATATGCCAACCTATGGCAGCGTAGCCTCAAAACCTCTCCCCAAAACCAATTAGCCCGCAGAAGAATATAGGCACCATTATAGAAAATCTCCTGTTTCTAAGCAGTGTTGATGACAAGTAGGCATGGAGAAGGCACCCCTAATTTATCAGTGCTCTAACAGCTCCTTTTGTTCTTCTTACATATATTATGAATTCTTTCTAGAAAAGAGTAACAGTCTGGTAATTATCAAAGTCTTATCCACAGTCAACCATGAGGTTCACTGGATGATGCTGGGCTAGTCTCTCACTCTCTCTCTCTCAATCTCTCTCCCTCCCTTCCCCCATTTTTCTTTCAACCTGGTTACCATGCAGAACTGCATCAGGTAAAAATGGGGAACAGAGATATACTGAAGAAAGATAAGATAAATGGGGTGTGATGATGATGAGATATGCTTTTATCGAACAGGGTATTCCTGTGAATATTTCCTAACTTTAAAAACCTTATAAAAATTTGAAAAAACAACTTTAAATTTGGCCCAGTAGAGGGCCTTCAATATTCTCATGCCTCAAACCTCAACATAGAATGGGGGCAGTGGAGGTGGCACGTCCCTTTCCCTTCAGTTCCCAAAGTTAGCCTGCCCTTTGTCCCCTAAATTCTCTCCTGTTATCTCTCAATGCAAGTAAGCGTGCTTTCAGGTGCATTTCCTTAATCATCATGAAACGTAGCTCTCTCTGGCATTCCTGAATTGTTGCAAGCGGGGCGGATTTCTATGAATGCAAACTTTGCATTCATAGGAAATCTGCTCCCAGGAACGATTTCAGGGATGCAAAGGAGGGAGCGATGATTGCAATGACGATTAAAGGAAGGCGTCTGCAATCAGACACAGGCTTCTCCACCTTGAGCGATTGATTGCACATTGGAGTGAAATTGGAGCCAGGTATGAAAATCTTCAATATTGGCCCCCTCAAACCTGAGTTCTGCTATCCATTTCCATACTCTGTTTTGGTTAGCTTGTTTGGTGTTTCTGTTTGAATTACTATCTGTTGGTTGCACTCTTGATATTTCTGAATAAAAACTTTCTTATATTCACCAAACTTGGAGTTCTCAGCAATTAGTACTGGTATATAAATAGGTTGAACAGTTCCTCAGTTACCAACTCTTGCAAGTTTCCTTGAGTGAGTAGCACCCCAAAATTTAAAGGAACACGACACAGTCCCACCCTACCTTTTTTGTGTAACAAAAGTCCCCCACAGATCTCTGCAGATTATCATCATCCAGTCTGCATTGACTATAGAAACATAGCCAGACACTCCTCTGGTTGGCTTGCTTTCCATCAGCACTGAATAGCCACATAGGAGGGTACAGTGGTAAAAAGGTGCCTTAAGAAGAGAGATAGTGACTTCTGCATACTCTGCTCTGCAATACACCTTGGCCACAGTATATATTTGCTCAGGCAATCAGTGGAGAAAATAAAAAGATATAGGGGAACTGGGCAAAGCACAAGTTTCACATGTGTATGGCAAAACTGAAAGTTCTATCCAGAAGGTGGGAAACCAACTTGGGTCTATTTGGGAAGCAAAGTGGGTGCAGCCTATTGAAGGGTTGAAAATCAAGCCCTATGAGGAATGACTTAGGGGTCTCAGGCGCGATTATAGACTCCGGAAATGGCGGTTGCCTGGCCATCTTAGCGGCGGCGAGAAGCCCCAGCGGTCCAACCGCGAGGCTTCCGCTGCCGCTAAGAAAGAAGTTGTCAAAATGGCGCTTCTTCTTGCTTCACGGAACGAAAAAGGGAAAAAATCATTAAAAAAACAAAGGGGAAACAAAAAAAAAAAAAAATGAAAAAACAAAATGGGAAAATTAATAAAAGAAGTGCTTGGGACACACAAACAAATAATTGGCAAAAACAACCTACAGGTTCAGAAGAAGTGACTAAAGTACGCGTAGGTCTTGGATAACGTCCAACCATGGCAGGCACCATTGGTACTGTATGAGGGTGTTGGACGACCCCATTTTGGTAAAGAACAGAGGTCGCGTAAGAGGGGGAGGGGGCGGATTGGAAGCAATGAACATGGAAAAGGAAAAAAAAAAGCAGGGAAGAGATGGGAGAACGGGAAGAAACGGGCAGGTAACGATACCCACACGGAAGGTTCAAGGGTGGAATGTGGAAGACCACGAAAGAAGGACTGGACAAGAGGAGGAAGAATCAGAATCCTGGGGGGGTTTGGGCCCTCCCCCCTCTTTACGTATTTGAAAAAGAGTCCATTTATAGCAAGCTATCCTCTTTGTGGGACCTGTATGTTCCTCAGAAACCACGAGGGGGACTCCAGGGGTTCTGCGGTTTTGTTAAGGTCAGTGTTCGCGGTGGGAAGCTCGGTGGCGGCTCTAGGCCAAGAGGTGATAGTGATTTATACATTTCTAAACTCAAGTGGGATTGTTAGGATCTTGGGGACCATTGTGTTTTATTTTTTTGTAGGTGTCGTTTTATATTTATACTTATTTTACACTTGTGATTCACTTATCACAAACTATTGTGTGTTCATTTTGTATTTGTTTCCAATCATATTCACGTTTGCTTCACGGCCCCAGTTTAAGTATTGGGAGACAGGATATGTTATCAAACGAACAATCCTGATTACCATTAATAAGCCCCTTTTTTGGGCAATTTACCTCGAGTTCTCTGTTCAGTGACACCAATTCCGGCGAAGTCTCGCGCAACCTTTCTTGTGGTCATACGAGACTTCGCCTCTAGGCCGCTGCCATTTTGTTTTTCAAAATGGTGGCGAAGTCTCACATGACTTTGGGGAAGGTCGCGCAAGACTTAGCTGCCATTTTGAAAAACAAAATGGCAGCGTTCCGGGAGCCGGGAAAAGCTGCAATCGGCAGCGGTGGCGGCAGCAGGGGCATGCAGGGGCCGGCCGAAAGGCCTCTGCGGGCCACATCCGGCCCGCGGGCCAGAGGTTGCCAACCCCTGGGTTAAAGGAAGGCTTCCTAATGGTATATGCCAACCTATGGCAGCTGTTAGCCTAAAACTTCTCTCCAAAACCAGTTATTTGCCCTGCAGAAGAATTATAGGCACCATTATAGAAATCTTCCTGTTCTAAGCAGTGTTGATGACAAGTAGGCATGGAAAGAAGTCACATCCCCTTATATTTATCAGTGCTCTAACAGCTCCTTTTTGTTCTTCTTACATATATTATGAATTCTTTCCTAGAAAAAGAGTAACAGTCTGGTAATTATCAAAGTCTTATCCACAGTCAACCATGAGGTTCACTGGATGATGCTGGGCTAGTCTCTCAATCTCTCTCTCTCTCAATCTCTCTCCCTCCCTTCCCCCAATTTTTCTTTCAACCTGAGTTACCATGCAGAACTGCTATCAGGATAAAATGGGGAACAGAAGATATACTTGAAGAAAGATAAGATATAAATGATGGTGGTGATGATGATGATGATATGCTTTTATCGACACAGGGTATTCCTTTTGTTGATTATTATTTTCCTTTAACCTTTAAAATACCTAATATTAATAACTTTGAAAACAACTTTAAATTTGGCCAGTAGAGGCCTTCAATATTCTCATGCCTCAAACCTCAACATAGAATGGGGCAGTGGAGGTGGCACGTCCCTTTCCCTTCAGTTCCCAAAGTTAGCCTGCCCTTTGTCCCCTAAATACTCTCATGTTATCTCTCAATGCAGTAAGGCGTGCTTTCAGGTGCATTTCCTTAATCATCATGAAACGTAGCTCTCTCTGGCATTCCTGAATTGTTGCAAGCGGGGCGGATTTCCTATGAATGCAAACTTTGCATTCATAGGAAATCTGCTCCCCAGGAACGATTCAGGGATGCAAAGGAGGGAGCGAT
This sequence comes from Sceloporus undulatus, assembly GCF_019175285.1. Lineage (NCBI taxonomy): Eukaryota > Metazoa > Chordata > Lepidosauria > Squamata > Phrynosomatidae > Sceloporus > Sceloporus undulatus. The sequence goes on along the minus strand of NC_056523.1, from coordinate 299,806,169 downwards.
GATTGAATGACGATTAAAGGAAGTGCGTCTGGCAATCAGACACATGCGCTTCCTCCACCTTTGAGCGATGATTGAGCCACATTGGAGTAAAATTGGAGCCAGGTATGAAAATCTTCAATATTGCCCCCTCTACAACCCTGAGCTTCTGCTATCCAATTTCCATACCTCTGTTTTGGTTAGCTCTGTTTGGTGTTTCTGTTTGAATTACTATCATATGTTTGGTTGCACTCTTGCATATTTCTGAATAAAAACTTTCTTATATTCACCAAACTTGGAGTTCTCCAGCAATTAGTACTGGTATAAATAGGTGAAAATGTTCCTCAAGTTACCCAACCTCTTGCAAGTCTCCTTGAGCTGAGTAGCACCCCCAACATTTAAAGGAGACACCGACACAGTCCCCCCTACCTTTTTGTGTAACAAAGTCCCCCACAGATCTCTGCAGATAATATCATCAGTCTGCATCTGACTATAGAAACATAGCCAGACACTCCTCTGGTTGGCTTGCTTTCCATCAGCCACTGAATAGCCATAGGAGGGTACAGTGGTAAAAAGGTTGCCTTAAGAAGAGAGATAGTGTACTTCTGCATACTCTGCTCTGCAATACAGCCTCTTGGCCACAGTATATATTTGCTCAGGCACATCAGTGAGAAATAAAAGATATAGGGGAACTGGGCAAAGCAAGTGTTCACATGTGTATGGCAAACTGAAAAGTTCTATCCAGAAGGTGGGAACCAACTTGGGTCTATTTGGGAAGCAAAGTGGGTGCAGCCTATCTGAAGGGTTGAAAATCAAGCCCTATGAGGAATGACTTAGGGGTCTCAGGCGCGTTATAGACCTCCGGAAAGTGGCGGTCTGCCTGTGCCATCATTAGCGGCGGCGAGAAGCCCCAGCGGTCAAACCGCGAGGCTTCCCGCTGCCGCTAAGAAGAAGTGCCAAAATGGCGCTTCTTCTTGCTTCACGGAAATAACGCAGTGAGGCACCAATGGCGCACTCACCACGTCATTTCCGCCGCGTGACGTCCGGACGCTACGCGTCTGCAACGTCAACATGGCAGCCCCTGTCTGTATAGGGTGCCGCCATTTTGTACGCACAGAGCGCGTACTAGGGTTAGGGGCATGAAGAAGTCATGCCCCTTCCTAACCCTAGTACGCGCTCCGTGCAGAACGGGCCTCAGTATGTTTAACTTGGAGAAGAGAAGACTCAGAGGTGGCATAACCATCTTTAAGTATTTGAAAGGATGTCATATAGCAAGATCATCCTGCTGTGACCTGTATGTCATCAGAAGAGACTCCATTGGTTTCTGGTTGTTAAGGTAGGTTCGCGGGAGCTAGGCCAAGAGGTGATACTTGATTATACATTTCTAACTAAGTGGGCATTGTAGGATCTTGACCATTGTTTTTATGTAGTTGTTTTAATATTATAATTATTTTACAATTGTGATTCAATATCACAACTTATTGTGTGTTCATTTGTATTTGTTTTCAATCATATTTCAAGTTGCTTCAAGCCCCAGTATTGGGAGAAAGGAATGTTATAAACTAAAATCCTGATACCATTAATAAGACCCTTTTGGGAATTACAGTTCTATGTCAGTGGTCTGTGAATGTGCTCTGGATTTTAGTATGACCTTTAAAGGAGCTTTGCAAGAGGTTGAATGCTATCTCCTAAATAGGTTTAATACAATGGCTGGTTCTGTCTGATGGGGTAGCCATGAGCTTGATCATTCAATGCCTTTGGCAGAAGCCACTACCAGTTGCACCAGAAGTAGTTAATGGCTACCTAGTAGCAACTTTAGGACTTCTAGTAGAAGGTGATTTCCCCCATGGCTTTGGTGTGGGTGGGACTCAGGGGATGCAGAGCTCAGAAAAGTTACTTTTGGGAATACAACTCCCAGAAACCACTATCTGGAAGATTCTGGGGACTATACTACAAAGGTTCTAGGTAGATGCACTGTAATCCTGGTGCCAATCCGATGGGCTGTGATGTCTTTGGACGCCTGTTCACAAAAAACATTTGCAATGAAACTGAAAGCATGAACTCTCCAATAATATAGGGTAAACCATCCATGCTGTTTCTGATTTGGGCAAATTTGTTTATTACCTTTTAGCTGTGTTTTTGCTTCTGCAGTTCAGGTTTGTAGTAACCCCCCCCCCCCACACACACAAAGCAACGGCTTAAACCAAGATATTAACTACGTATTACTCTGCCAGCAAATTGTAAATCTCACCAATGAAACCTTAAACAAACTGATGATTTATAAATCCTTCTTTGCTTTGGGACAGGAAAGAATGCTCTGTTCAATTTATAGGAGTTCTTAGTTTGTGAAAGCCTCCTTGAGGAGAAGAAAGCCTGGTTTTTATGGAGATCTGCACAATACAGGAATACATTACAGGCATTAGGGTTATAGATCCTCGCCTTATTTGTCTTAGTGTGCAAACCACCTTAAATTTTCTTTAAAATCCTCAAAATGAAAACCACATCCTGTGTATGATTTATGTAGAAATTTAACTGTCTTAGTGATATATAGATATCCGTTCTTCACTTTAAATACAGGAAACTGCTTTCTTTGAAAAAAACTGTGTCACACCATTGGTCCATCTTTAACAATATTTAGTATTTATACTTGAACAGTACAGCAGAGAAGTGTTGTGAACATATGGATTTTTAAACAGGAGTAACCACTTTGGATACATGTAATATGATTACCAAAAATAGGCAATGAATTCTGCTTAAGTAGCCATGGCTTAAAGGCATGGGTTGAATCTTTGTAGGGGGAACCAGGATAGAACCTAAGAGGGTCTGGAGCAGGGCTTGGAAAAAAATTTTTTTTGGACTACAGAAGTTATGTTTTTATACTACAGCTTCTTGAATCTGCCAGCCAGCATGGCATGCCCACTAGGATTTTACAGATGAAAACTGCAACAAATGTGGGCAAGCAACACCAGAGAGTGGCTAAGATAGCAACAATTATTAACGAGGAGGGACACACAAGATAGGAAATGCCACAGCAGTTTGCTTTTGCCTGAGTCTACTTGGAAGGGCAAGATCCTTCCCCTTCTCTCTCCCCTACTGAGAGAACAAACTACTTTTGCACTTTGAACTCGGTTTGCAGCAACTGAAGTAGACTGAGGACAAAGGGGAAATGTGGGGGCAGGAGAGAGAAACTAGGACATTTCACTAGCAAATAAAAAAGTGGGATGACTGCATTAATTGAGACTGACCCTGCCAAATTGAGACAGTTGGAGGGTATGGCCTGGCCAGTACAACTAGTTTTTGATAATAGTCTGCTTCTAAACATGTTGAGATACCAGGGCTTGGAAACTTCACTTTTTTGGAACAACAACACCTAGAATCCCTCTACCATCAGGACCAAAAACACTAAGCCACAGTGTTCCAGGGTCCAGGTCAGTGGGTATACTATTGCATGTCCCACCATCTTGAAAAGCTTGATTGTCATAGTGCAATAACAGGGAGTGTACCATGCAGTAACAGGGAATGTATGTGTGTGTCATGGGGAGTAGCCAGTAAAATGGGAGATTCTGAAAGTTGTCCAAAATGTAACATTTTAAACTTCTGATGTGGGATAGTTGTGAAACCTATTTTTTTTTTTTGGATTCGTAGAATGCTACCTCTTGAGATAACAAAGGGTTCTTCTAACTTGCATGGAGGCTAACCTATTGTATAAGGTAAGCATGTGTAGGCTTTTCTTCTGCTAGTGTTAGTGCCATATGCTGAGATATCTGGGGAAGCTGTACATGACATGTGTAGTGTTTTTGCAGTGGGAAAGACTACATTAAGTAGATCCACTTCTTGCTTGTATGTTTTTAAAAAGGGTGGGAGATACCATTCAGTAGCCAAGATCATAGATTATTTTAGTTTAGTAAATATCTGTCAGTGGAGTTAAGCTATACAATCCCTGTTCAGAATACTAGTGTAGTGGAATGTATGAAAAGCAGTGAAAATGCACAGCTGTCACTTCATTGCACACTGTGAAATGTGCAGTGCACTAAGGTGGTACAAATGTTAAACATTTTACGTGCTTTAATGGGCATCTGCAATAGCTTTGCATGTGGAATTTTGCTTTCTTTTTGTCCATGTTACATTGTCCAAAAAAGTGAAAAGAAAGAAAAGAAGATTGGGGGTGACATGATCACATTTTTAAGTACCTCAGGTGCTACCACAAAGAGAAGCATGGTTCTGTTACAGGAGGGTGGATTTTGAGTGAAAATGAGACAGAAAAAGCAATTCAGCAATAGAACCAATTGCCTAGTTAAGTAGTGGTATCTCCTTCTCTGCACATCTTCAAAAATAATTTGGACACCTATCTGCTAGGGATGCTTTAGCTGGAGATCTTGCACTAGTCAGGGGATTGGACACACTGGCCCATGATGCTGCTTTCAACACTATGTGTAGCTTCCCCTTCGATCGCTGGATCGGGGCTGTAGCAACTGCATGCTGCAGCCCTGATCCAGTGTTTTTCTGGCTCAAAAAGAAGTGGCAAAATGCCTCTCCATTTTGGGCCGTAAGAAGGGTGGCTTTTCACCACCGCTGGAGCTTTTCTGCACTCCTGCAGTGTGCGATGTATGAACGCCGCACTGCTGGAGCACCACGATGCTGCCCACTGTGTGGTTGGGTGGGCGGCAGGACACCAGCTTGGGGGAGGCATCAGGGTGTGTGTCATCTAAACACCATGCTCCCATGCCACCCCCAAGCTGGTGTATTGTGCCAGTCAGTTTTGCCCCTGTGTCTCTATAGATATTAATGATAGTTCATACTAGAATAAATCAGTTAAAGGAGCCGCTAGGTTCCTTTCTCTCCTCCCTTTTCCCTTTTTCTAAATACAATGGGGCAGTAAAATGGTGTCCATTATATACAATGGCAAAATCAAGGTTTGTGGATGCTTGAATCTATGGATAAACAATCCGTGGATATGCATGTGTGTTTCACTGTAGTTTCTTTCTGCATTAAGCACATAGTATTATATTTCCCCCCGATCCTTGCAAAAGGAAATAATAAACATAGCAGTATTTGGAACTCATATGGATCAGGTAAATTCCATCAGACAAATCTGGAAAGACCTCATTCTTGGTTCTGTTATGGAGGAAACTATTTCCATGTTAGCTAAAGGTAATTTTCAGGGATGAATGGGGCTGATATGGGACCAGTTATATATTTTTGACATTTATTGGTTCAAAGAATAACTCAGCATGAATAGATGTGTAAAGCTGGTTGAAATAGGCTTTTCAAATAGGATTTCTGACTGGCTGGCTGAAGGAAAGACAAGCATGAACAAGCATGAACATGGAAACAGCACAGATACATCAAGTTGGATCAGGTGAGATGAGCAATTAAAATGGGGAAAAGATGCTATAATTAAAACATGGGTCATGTCCTGGGCCTCTCAGTTGAACTAGTAGCATTTTCCCTCACATAAAGTGATATTAAAAAGTTTTAAACTATGAGTGACAGAAAGATTGTTTGAAAATATTTGAAAAGTGGTTAAACCGTTTCTTCTCAAGTGTCAATATCCTGATGAGACAAAATTTGGATGTATGAGAATTTTAGCAGATTGGAAGTCAAATCAAAATGGAAATCATAACAGTGAAAGAAAAATCCATCCTTTGATGTATTTTGGAAGAAGTCTTCAAGTGGTCTCTAGAAGGTTCAGAATTTTTTTTTGTTTTCTTATGCAAGGCTTTCCTTATGTGACAAATAATTCAAGAGAAGAGGGTGAGCAACAACCGGTCTCTCCTATCCCAGCTGTAGCAGAGAAATAAAGAGCCTTAGTCTTTGATAAAAACATACGAAGTAAGTTTATTTTCAGATACTAATGGTTTTGTAACAACTAACAGTGAGAGGGTTTGTAAAATGGGCTCCTCAAACATGGAAAAGAGAGGTGGGGGGAGAGAAGGAGAGAGAACCACAGACCACAAAATGGATAATAAACAAACCAAATGCAGGAAGAGAGAATATGTGCCTAAGAACAACAGATAGGAAATGTCATGAACACATGGTATGCCTAAACTCATGCAAATTAGTAGCTACTGAGTATAGATATGTTGCTACATCTAACACTGGTTTTGACTTATAGGGCCCTTATCAGCTTATCATCCTTCATCAGCCATGGTATCTGAAAGACTGCCTCTTTCCATATGTAACTTCCTGAACTCTACGATCCTCAACAGAGACTCTATTGCATGTCCCACCATCTTGAAAAGCTTGATGGTCATAGTGCAATAACAGGGGGTGTATGTGTGTGTCATGGGGAGTAGCCAATAAAATGGGGGATTGCATGTTCTCTTTCCTGTTATAAAGGATAGGAAGTCTATCCCATCATTGGCAACTTGTTTACTGTTTAGTGGTTTCATTTTCTTTGTTTCTCTTTGAGCTGGTGTTGATTCAAGGGAAGGGTTGCCTCTTTTTCTGGTTCATCCATTCCCTCTTTCATCAACTTGAATCTCTTGTCCCCCAGGCGCCATCTCAGTGCCCCTCTTCCTTTGCTCATTTTTATCCAGCCCGGTTTTATCTTATATGCTGATAGAGTTGAAGAATAAATTCCGATGCAGCCCAAACAAGACCATATAGTAAAAAATAAAATAGAAAAATAAAAAAACCCCAAGTGAACTGGGGAATGCAAATTCAGTGGAAATGGAATGTTGACTTTTTGCTGCATCTTCTGATCGTTACCCTCTGTAGCTGAAGAAGGAGGAGTCAATGAGAAGGTGTACAGGCACTCATATAAGTATTAACATGCATCTCTTGGGCCCTGTCTGCATGAGTCCAAATGCCTGTTTCCCCCCTGTTCTGGCATTATCCTGTTCAGACAAAACATGTCCCAAGCTCCAGTTTTGGTTTGAGCAATCTGGATGACATCCAGTATGTTCTGAACCAGAACCAGGGTATAATACCCTTTAAATAATTTTTAAAAAGTTAACTGGAACTTCTGGGAAGATCTAGAGCCCTCCACTCTCATGCCATTGTTATTTTCTGCACATGTGTCTCCCTGAGCTGCCTGGTATGTCCATCACCACTGCAGGTTACTTGTTCTGTGGTCAGAACAAGGTGCCCAGCCATGAGCCAATGGAGGGCTCATTCTGACCTCAGAAGCAAGCAACTCATGGCAATGGTGAGCATGCTGGGCAGCTCAGTAAGACAGCCATGCAGACAGCCTCCACAGCATAGGAACAGAGTGGGGAGGTCAGAGCAGCTGCAGGACCAGGATACTCCAGGCTGCCCCCTGAGTATCTGACCCTATGCTGAGATTTGACTATGCAGCCTCCGATAGGACAGAATGGCTTTGAACAAAGCACTTTCATGAAGATTTTGATTTAACTCAGCTCACTTGCTTGTAGAGAAAAGCTCTGGCTGCCCAGATCAGAGCAGGCTCTTTGAATATGAAAGCAGATACGTTTTAGCTGTCAATAAACACTTCACTTCTTTTAGCCTTTTAAAAATACTTGAACAACCAGCAAGTAGAAGGCAAACAAATGGTGGACATAGCTTAATATCCTTTGATAATGTTATCAAGGAAGTTGGGGGAACATTTTTGAACAGTTCTGTTCAACTTCTTGCTTGAATAAACATCCATGTGCACACACTCTGTGTGTGTGTGTGTGTGTGTGTTTGCACTTCCAAAACAAACAAGTCTGAATTGATTGTCATGTGCAGCCACTGTTGTGAGTGACCCATCAAGCTGAAATGCACCCTGTCACTCATGGATGTTGGTGCATAATGGGGATGATAAACTTCAGAAGAACTTAACATCCCTGCACAAAGAGCTTCTTAAGCAACTGCATACAGAAACTAAATCCTATTGGTCATGCAACTGGAAATCTACAGGGAAACCAACTGAACAATAGTGGATTGACAAAATTTGGGGGATTATTTATAAGTCAGCTCTGTATGTATAGCAAGCTAGGAGACTTAAATTTTACTAAGATGCTTTCCATTTATTTCCTACAGAGAAATGTAACTTTTGTTGCCAGAGTGGATGTTGCTAATTTTACTTGTGCTGTTAATGAAATAAAAATGCAAGTGGTAGAATCTTCAATCCTCAAAGTTTGTTTCATATCATGTTTCAGCAAAAGGGATCTAACCCAGTAATTGTCTTGGGGGGGGGGGGGGAGCCCAAGTCTGCCAATAGGCCACAAACCTGATTGAAACTGTATGGGATGTCAGATAATTAAAAATTCAATTATGTCAAATTCAGTTCATAAACAGTCTTTGTTTTGGTCCCATTAGTTAACACCCTGTGCTATCAAGCATCTGGATTTGTATAGCATGGCAGATGGTTAGAGAGACACTTCAGTTTGTAATAAAGGCATATGAAGGATGTGTGTGCTATTCACTGGAGATCTGAGAAAATGTCCTTTCTTTCAAGCTTCAGAACTGCAGGCAAATCCTGATCAGGTGCCTTCTATTTTCCCCAGCTACTAACTGGCTATGGTGAAAGAAATCGGGCACTGAAAAGATGTGTTGCACTAGAATAGTTGTATTGGTGTGATACTGAGTAGATCCTTCCACACCAGCAACAACAAAAGCACATTTACTGGTGTAACAGGAGATTTTGTATGTCACCAACAGGATTCTTTATATTTCTACAATATGCTCAGTGGAACTTCAGTTATAGAACGCTTTCACTGCTGGAAAAGAAATTAGATCCAACATAATTTCATTAGATGACCCTGAATTTCAGTATTATGAAAGAAGGAAAAACATCTCTGTAACTAATCCTTCCTCACCAAGTATAGTTTTATAAACTTCTTTCTTGTCTCTTCCCAGTTGCCTTCTGCCGTTCTACAGAAGATCCCCAAAGGCCATGGAAATTGATTGGATGACCCTGGGCAAGCCACACATTCTCAGCTTCAGAGGAAGACAAAAGCCCTTCTGAACAAATTTTGCCAAGAAAACCCTGTGATAGGTTTACCTTAGGGTTGCCGTGTGTCAAAAACTTATTTATATTTATTTATTTATTTACTGTATTTATACCCCGCCCTTCAGCCCTAATGGCTCTCAGAGCGGCTTACAAATTATTATTATTTTTAATAAGACGGTTCCCTGCCCTCAGGCTTACAATCTAAAAAGACATGACACAAAAGGAGAAGGGAATGTTGGTGGGGAAGGGGATCAGGTCCAACACTCTTCTCTCCCTCTGAGGCCTGGACCAAGGCAGATGGACTGGAGGGAGGGCTCAGCTTCTTAATTTAGGCCAGGCTTGATGTAGTTGGGCCTGCATCTCTCCCTCCTTGGCCAGATGGCACCAAATGGACTGGAGGGAGTGCTCTTCTTATAAGGCACTTGGAAGGCAGAGGTCCAAGCAGCAGTAGAACTAGCAGCTTCATCCTCCCCCTGCTCCAGATAGTCACTGTGGTCCTCTCATACTCTCTGCTGGGCTGTTTTGCAGCAGAGCCCTGTCAGGTCCTGGTTTTATAGCCCTAGCAGACAAAGCAGCTCTGAGTGATGACAAACACAGTGCCTACTGAGTCAGGGTCTCAGTCCTGAAGAGAGAGGAATCCATTTGGAAGGCAGAGGTCCAAATACCAGTAGAACCAGCAGCTTCTTCCTCCCCCTGGACCCTACTTCTCTCTCTGCTAGGGTGTTTTACACTCTTCTCTCCCTCAGAGTCCACAGCAGTGGCAATTGGAATGGAGGGAGGGTGCCTCACCAGCAGCTGGGACCGCCGATCGCTCTTCTCTCCCTCAGGGGCCTCAGCAGTGGCAGTTGGAATGGAGGGAGGGTGCCTCATTTAATAAAAATGACTTGAAGACACACAACAACATGCTTTGCCAACATACAGATCATCTTGGGTGCTCCTTTTCAATCTCTTTCCTTTGCTGCAAAAGCAAGGCATAGATGCAAAACTGTTGGATCCATACTATAGGGCTAGTAGGCTGAAGCTGACTGTTGGGTCTCACATTGCACAAGTCTGAAATGATGGCATCACAGCAGGACACTGCCTCTGCTTCTTGTTTTACTTGTCTGATTCAGAGCAGCAAGTGGCACCCCTGCTCCACTCAAATACTTGAAGCCAGCCAAGATATTTTGCATTGTTCGTGTTATTAGCTGCCTTTGAGTGGACTTCAACTTATGGACACACTGTAAATGAGACATCTCCATGACTCTCCATGTCCTCCATTGCTCTGCCCATGTCCTGCAAGCTTAGGCCTGTGATCTCCTTGATTGAGTCTAGGCATCTGGTGTGTGGTCTTCCTCTCTTTTATTGATCCCTAGTTTTCTAGCATTTTTGTCTTTTCTAATGAGTCATGCCTTCTCTTGATGTAGCCAAAGTATGACTGCCTCAATTTAGTCATCTTGGCTTCTAGGGAGAGGTAGGGCTTGATCTCTTTTAAGGCCCATTTTTTTTTTTTGGTCTTTTTGGCTGTCCACAGTATCCGCAGCCCTCTTCCCCAGCACCACATCTCAAATGAGTTGATTTTCTTCTTATCCACTTTCTTCACTGTCCAGCTATCATATCCATACATGGTAATTGGGAATACAGGGGTTGGATAATCCTAATTTTAGTGTTCAGTTGTATATCTTTATACTTTAGGATCTTGTCTAGTTCTTTCATAGCTGTCCTTCCCATTCCTAATCTTCTTTTGATTTCTTGACAGCAGTCTCTGTTTGGACCAGTGTTTGATCTAAGATATGGGAAATCTTTTAAACATTTTGATTTCCTTGTTATCTAGGTTGAATTTATGTAAACCCTTCATGGTTGTTGTTGTTGCTGTTGTTGTTGTTTATATTTATTTATTTATTTTGTTCAGCAATAAGCCTGCCTTTTTAGCTTCTTCTTTAACTATCCTTAGTATTTGTTCCCAGTTTATGATGCATTCCACTAACAGTATGGTGTCATCTGCATATTTTACATTATTAATGTCCCTTTTTCCTGTCTTCACTCCTCCTTCTACTGATTCTAAACCTGCTCTTTGTATAATATTTTCTGCACACAGGTTTAGCAAATAAGATGATAGAATTTCAACCTTGCCTAACCCCCTTGCCACTGGGAACCATTCTGTTTCTTTGTTTTCTGTCCTAAGTACAGATTTCTCATCAAGACTATCAAATGTAGTGGCGCTCCCATTTCTTTAAGAACATTCCATAGCTTTTTGCAGTCTATGCAGTCAGTATATAAGACAGAAAATCCCACAAGTGATCTTTCCTAATTCTGGCAGTAATGGAGGGTGGTGCAACCCTACATAAACCATGGTACCACTTCATGTGCCCCTTGAAAATGGATAATCTTCCCAATTGGAATAACACTGTTTATGTTTTTTCCCCTCATTGTCCCTCCTCACTTTAATTTCTCTTATGCTTAATCATTCCTTCTTTTCTCTATTATTTCAGGGCCTGGTTTTCTAATTTTCCAGCCATAGAAATGTCTTCATAAATCTATTTCCAATATTATTCCTTTCCCTCTTCACTATAAAAGCACACACAAAATGCTTCTTCATCAAATAAATCTCTCCGCTGCCTCATCGTAAAGAAGCAAATTAGTACCAAAAGCAGCTTGGCTTTTTTCTTTTGAGACATCTGTAGAACACAGACTGAAAGTGTGAAAGGTAATATATCTATATCATCTTTATTTTTATCTATATCTATATCTATACATGCTGAGAAATGAGAGATGTGGAAATGTACATTGAAGGGACTATAATGTATAAGTTGGGACCTATTTCTTTCAAAAAGGGAAATGAATAATTGATCATCACAGGCTATTGCCTCTATCTGCAAAATTCAAAGATGAGTACCATGCAACCTCCAAGTGTCCTGATTTGGCAGGGACAGACACTATTCATTGTCATCCCACTTTTTTTCAGCAGCTTTTAAAATCCCCTGGTTTTTGTTACTTGCTCCATTTCCTCCCTTTGTTATCAGCTTATTTAATTTGCTACAAACTAAGTTCAATGTGCAAAATGTAGTTTACATTCAATTAACTCAGCAGGAGGGAGAGGAGAGGAGAGAAGAGGAAGGGATCAGGCAACAGTAAACTGCTGCAGCCTCTCCTAGCTCTTTGTCTTTAATAACTTTTTCCATCTTGACCATACTCTTGAATTGCTTGGCCACACACGTCCTGGTTTTCATCTGTGAAATGCTGGAGGGTATGGTACCAATCCTTATTTAAGCAAAATAACATTATCTATGTCCAGACAGTTTATCAGCAAGCTTGGTGGAACTTGAAACACTGCACGAGTACACACAGATATACACACACCCCAGTGGGATGGAGAAACCCAAGAACCCAAAGAGAACTGAGAATACTCAGTTGCTTGTATAACATCGAGTCAGTTGAAAAAGAGAATTGCCACCCCATCTCCAAAGTTGGAGTAGGACTGGAATTGGCTTGATGGCTGGCCAGCTGTAGCATTGTAATTCTTCACTAGGTTTAGTCTTGAAGGTGACAATGAATAATTTCAGCAATTTCCTTCCTCCTGCTAGAAAATCTTTAAAAACCATGAGGTTTTCAATGGCTATTGACAATTCAGCACTGATTACGCGTAAAATTTGCATGTGGTTGTTCTGTGCAGAAAATAGCATTTTCTGTGCAGGAAACAGCATTTTTGGGGGGTGGAAAAATAATATTTCAATGTTGAAATATAAATTTCTGAACAGAAAAGTTTGTTTTCTGCATAGAAAAAAAGCTGCATTTGGGGATATGTTCTGTACTAAAGTCACACAAGGTTGTTTTGCATAGAAAGCAGCATTTTATGCATGGAAAATAATATTTCAATACAGAAATATTAGCTCCTGAGTAGAAAATGCTCCTGCATTCCCAGGCTCACAAAGTATACATATACCCAACTTTTTCCAGGCAAGCATTCTCTGAAGATGCCAGCCACAGATGCTGGCAAAACGTCAGGAAGAAACTCTTCTAGAACATGGCCACATAGTCCGAAAAACCCACAAAAAACTATGGATGCCAGCCATGAAAGCCTTCGACTTCACATTAGAAATGCTGTCTTCTATGTGGAAAACACTGTTTTCTATGCACACATGTACAAATTTTACACAGAACAAAGCCCCGATTACAGAAAACAACATTTCCTGCACAGGAATTAATATTTCTGCATTAAAATCTTGTTTTCTATGCAGAAAATGCTATTTTCTGCACAGAAAATGCTGTTTTCTACACAAAACAGCAATGGGCAAATTTTGTACAGAATAAGTCCAAAACTGTGATTAGTCACATGAGTCTAGAATTCTTCTCAATAGGGTTTCTTCAGACTTGAAAAATGTGTGTATGAAGGTCTATTATTTACAGTTGTCCCTCCATATCCATGGATTATTTACCCATGGTAAGCACTGACAGCTTGAAAATATTTTACACCCCCCCCCCCCCCAAAAGCAAAGCTTGATTTTGCCATTTTATATAATGGGACTTGACCATCCATGGATGTTGGTATCCATGGGGGGGTCCTGGAACCAAACCCCATCGAATACCCAGGGCCCACTGTATATCCCACCTTCCTCACAACAGGGAATCCAGGGTGGCTTACAGTCACAACTTGATGGCAATTGGCTACAACAGCTAAACAACTCAGATAAAATGTTGAAAATGTTTTTTTTAAATAACATATTTAGAACCTCAATAATTTAAAAGAATACAACTAATTTAAAAAACATAGTATGAATAAAACTAAACACATCCCATTAAAAACCCTTCTGTACAAATAATTACTCACCAAGTGCCTATTTAAAGAAAAAAGTTATTTACCTGCAAATGAAAGGTGAGCAGAGAGGGCCAGTCCAGCTTCCAGTGGAAGGGAGTTTCATAGCCTGGGAGAATCCACTGAAAAGATCATCTAGTGTCTCCTCACCAGATGGGCCTGTGATGGTAAATGGAACTGAGAGATAGCCTTCTCTCAAGGATCTTAGCTAAATATACTTAACTTAGTAGCATATTCTGCCTCAGCCTCCCCGTCCTGGGCAGCCACCACAAGTCAGGTCTCCTGTTGATCAGGACACAGTAGACTGAGATGCCCACCCCTCTCCCATCAGTGATCTCTGGCACAAGAAGGAATTGCAACAGCTATCTTGCTTCTGTCTGTTGCACCAGAGATTGCTGGTGGAATGGTGATAGACACAAAAGTTGGCTGCATCCTGATCAGTAGGACAACAGACTTCCATTGTTTGCAGAGGCTGTTGCCCAGAATGTCAAGACTGGGGGACTTTTTTATCCCTATAAATTTCCTACATTATTGCCACAGTCATGACTATGTAGGGTTGTGAATATGCATCAGTTACAGATAACTGTGATCATGAATTTATCAGATAGTCTGGACTTAAAGTTTAAAGGCTTTATAGGACATAAGCAGAACTTTGGATTGTATCTGGAAACAAAGTGGCAGCCAGTGAAGCTGTTTTAACAAGGGGGTTATATGTTCCACATAAAATGGTTGCAATTGTCCTTGAAAACCTAAATATGGCAGACTATGGTTATTAGTTATAATGGATCACTGTGACCTATAATGGTGGGCCCTGGAAGTAATGTTTAGAGGCGTAAACTATATGCTATGCTAAATAAGCAATATGCAATGAATCCTCTATTCCTTTCTTACTTTAAAGTAAACTCAAGTCAGGCTAATTACCAGATAGAGCTGGGGAAACATACACTTCCACTTAGAGTAATTTCTCTGTTAAACTCATGTTCCTGCTTCATTGGAAATGAAAGCAAAGCAAAACCTCAATTGGTTCCTGTGAAAAACCAGACTAAATTCAAGTGGGAGAGGGATAGCTGGAGGGGGCAGTTTAAGCTTCTTGTATCTTTGTGTGACGGTTCAGATTTAGATTGTGTCTAGATCAAGAGAAGTAATAGTGCCACTGTATTCTGCTTTGGTCAGGCCCACCTGGAATATTGTGTCCAGTTCTGGGCACCACAATTTAAAAAGGATGTGGAGAAACTGGAGCATGTCCAAAGGAGGGCGACTAAAATGGTGAAGGGTCTGGAAACCATGTCCTATGAGGAACGACTCAGGGAGCTGGGGGATGTTTAGCCTGGAGAAGAGAAGGTTAAGAGGTGATATGATAGCCCTGTTTAAATATTTGAAGGGATGTCATATTGAGGAGGGAGCAAGCTTGTTTTCTGCTGCTCCAGAGAACAGGACCCGGAACAATGGATGGAAGCTCCAGGAAAAGAGATTCCACCTCAACATTAGGAAGAACTTCCTGACAGTAAGGGCTGTTCGACAGTGGAACACACTCCCTCA
>NC_056523.1:299700572-299790953 GCF_019175285.1 Sceloporus undulatus | reverse complement strand
GAGTGTAGTGGAGTCTCCTTCCTTGGAGGTCTTTAAGCAGAGGCTAGATGGCCATCTGTTGGGGATGCTTTGATTTGGATTTCCTGCATGGCAGGGGATTGGACTGGATGGCCCTTGTGGTCTCTTCCAACTCTATGATTCTATGATTCTATGTCCATACATGTTTAGTTTGGAGTGTGAAAGGAACTGAGGTCAGTTGCACACAATATATGTAACATAGGCAGGCATCCTATTGGTGATTCTTGCACATGTAAATTCCCTTACACATCATATCCAGTTGATAGTAGTGTAAATGGAGATCTGCAAGAATAACTGTTGCACATTCTTGGATAATGCATAACTATTCATCAGAGCTTTCACTTAATATTTGATCCACTGGGATTTCAGAAACAGCAGGCACATTGGCTGATACAGTTGGCCCTCTGCATCCATGGATTCAACCACTCATGGCTTGAAAATATTTTTAAAAATAAAAATTACAAACAGCAAACCTTGATTTTGCCATTTTATATAAGGGATACCATTTTACTATGCCATTATATTTAATAGAACTTGAGCATCCACACATTTTTGTATCCATAGCGGTGTCCTGGAACTGATCCTCAGTGGATACCAAGAGCCCACTGAAATTTGTTGGTGCACAATGTCAGTATTCAACAGAAGGATGGTGCAGGACAACCACCACTTAACTACACAAGTGCAGATTTATATTAGGACAAACCTGCACAATTTGGCAGTTGATAGGGGCCAAAAGTAAAATAAGCTAAACTTATTCAGTCCGCAGATAGGTTTTCATTAAAAATTAATTAATTGATAATATTAATTAATATTAATATTAATTAATATTAATAATAATAATAATTAGCATTAATAATTCCATCCTCCTCTTCCTCTGCCCAACCTCTTCCTCAGGAGAAAGCCAAGCAGCAAAGAAGCCTTGCCTGTCCTTCTTGTCCTCCACCTGGACTTCTCCTTGGGAGAAGACTGAGCAATGGAAGAACGTTGAGAGGCAAATGTTTGCCTTTTTGCTCCTCTGCCACCAGACCTTCTCAGAAAAAGTGAGGCAAAAGAAGAGCCTTGCAGGGCCTCCTCCTCCTCCTCCTCCTCAGGAGAAAGCCAAGCATCAGAGGAGCACTGAAGGGTGGGTGTTCCCCTGTCCTCCTCTCCTCCGCCTGGCCTTCTCCTAAGGACAAAGCAGGGTGGTAGAGGAACCTTGCAGGGCAAGCATTTGCCCAATCCTCCTCCTCCTCTATCTGGCCATTTCCTCAGGAGTAAGCCAGGCAGTGGAGGAGCCTTGAGGGGTAAGCATTTGCCTCTCCTCCTCCTCCTCTACATGACTCTCTTCTCAGGATGAGGACGAGCAGTGGAGGAGCCATGAAGTCATTCCATATCCTTGCAGGCTGCCCAAAATCCTTTGGGGGGGCACATTTGGCCCTGGGCTATATGTTGTGCAGGCCTGCATTAGGACAATATGATGTAGGATCTCAGCAGATGTTGTTGTTATTATTATTAATATTGTTTATGTATAGAGCATCATTGATATACATGGTGCTTTAAAAGTAAAAGGTAAAGAAAAAGGTAGACATAAATGTCTAGTCGTAACTGACTGTAGGGGGCAATGCTCGTATCTGTTACTAAGGCGAAGAACGAGCATTGTCCATAGATGACTCCAATGGTCATGTGGCCAGCATGATTGCACCAAATGCTGTTACCTTCCCACTGAGAAGTGGTACCTATTTATCTATTTGCATTTGCATGCTTTTGAACTGCTAGGTTGGCAGAAGCTGGGATTAGTGACAGGAGCTCACCATGTTATGCAGCACTCGGGCATCCAACTGCCAAACTTCTGATCTTCCAGTCATCAGACTTGGTATCTTAAGCACTAAGCCACTGCACATCCCTTTAAAAGTAAAACAGCAACAAAAACAGCCAGGTTTGACAAAGTTGTACAATCTAAAATACAGTGCGCCTGCATCATACATGGGCGCACCTTACGTGGCTTCCAGCATATGCTGAAAGCCGTGCTGGGAGAAGGGGCGGTGCACCCCATAAGAGGTAATGGCATGCATGCCCGTGGTGCCGCCGTGCCACCATGTGCACAAGCCCCATTCATTTAAATGGGGCTCGAGCATATGCAGAATTCTCCTTATGTGTGTGTGCGCGCGCGCGCGTGCATGTTCCGGAACAGATTCCCTGCATAAGGGAAGGGCGGACTGTATATACTCATGGATACACACATACGCACATACGTATACAAGGTAAGAATGGAATAATGTAAATATTAAGCTGTACAATACAGCTAAGCGATTATCTAGATATACAAAAGCCAGTACAATATGAATAAAGCAAAGTAACAAATGCATATAATCAAACTATACAAGATAATAAAACAACATTAAACTAACAAATCAAACTGTTGTGTGTAGTTTAGCCCTGGGAATATGAAATCACCCCATAAAATGTTATTTAGAAATGGTCAGTACAAAAAGAAAGCATATGGTTAATTTGAGTACTAGCTATCATGGGATGAGTGATAATGGTGACAGCCTAACCACCTCTCAGCAAGCTCTCTCTTGTTTGGTAATTGCTTTGGAGTGTCATTTGAATGCACTGTTGTCTGAATTCTCCCTAAGTGTGTACTTGACTTGAAAATTCTCTGCTTCACAGAATGTCTCTCAGATGGAAGGTTAAATTCCCTGCTTGAGATGTCAGCCGAAAATGCACTCATCACGAGAAAGTGTAATTTGGCCTTCTTTTGCATCCTGTTCTCAGTCAGCTCTGGGGTTCTTCAAGCCACTTCTCTTTACAGTCTGCTGCCCCACTTTTTTTTCAATTCCCAAAATGTTCCAACTACATTCTTTAGTGTTCTGGCATTTGTGAGAACTTGGAACAGTCCACAAGGTACTCTAACTCCTTCATTGCATTCTGAAGCAATTGTTATGTGTTTGTGTGCTTTTCAACAGCTCTGTTTCTATACGAAACTGGATGTTGAATGTCCAAATATTGCTTAAACAGGCCAGTGAGAGCTGGGAAATATTAGACAGGCCCCAAAAGTCCTATGATATGAATTTTGTTGGGTTTTGCATCCACTCATTTCCCATTTTTAGGGACGTTGGTAGTATTTTTTTTTTTTAAATCTGCTTGAGCTGGGGTGTAGACATACGGGCAGAATGAAGGCATTGCTCCTTACAAATGAATTCTGCTTCCAATGAAATTTTCCTGCTGACCCCATACTTCTAGTATTGCAAAGAGTGAGATGGAATTTCACTCACACCTATGATGCATATATTTGCTTTGCTCCCATTCCTTTGTTGACTGTCCTGCTTCCCCCCCCCCCCCCCGCCACCTTTCTTTAGATGCCTCCTGATGCAGCCTCCTGATACATTTGCCCCATCTGAAATTGTTCTTAAGATCTTTCATCAGGATTTTTCTACCTAGGACTGATCCAAAAGCTATTCATTTCCCATAAAATATGGGAGTTTATCCTCTTCAGACATTCAAGCTGGATATAGTTAGAATCTGTTGAAGGTGAAAGTGAGGTAACACTTGCTGGAGTTCCTTCTTCATTTCCCCATAACTGGACCCTACTCTTTGCCGGGAGACGATTTAAAGCAGGGAGTTGACACTCCATGCATTAAGCCCCCAGCATGATTTAGACCAGTGGCTCCCAACCTGCCACAATCTTCAGAGGTTGGTGGATTACCCAGATTTCCTAGCCAATTGGGATATTAACTGAGGTTTCTAGCAACCTATGTCCCATCTTTGAGAACATAAAGCAGGGAACTTGCATAAACTTGTATGTTCATGGTGGGCTCTAAACAGAGCTGGAAAACCTATTCGAAGGGGACTATCCCTCCAAGAGAAAGTAGAGCTAGCTCTGCTTCAGACCTTCCATTCTCAGCACATGGAGGGCCATAAAACCAAGCAAGAGAAAAGAAGAGACCCAGAAGATCTAGAGATGTTCTGATTCTGGACAGCTGTTTGCACCCATGTCCTGTTGTGCCACCATCACTGTGGGTCACTTGCTTTGAGGTCAGAACAAGGCACCCCACCTCATTCTGTCCCCGGAGCAAAGTGAACCACAGTGATGGTGGCAGATGCACTTGGTGGCACAGCAGAACACACATGCAAACAGCTGCCTGGTATCAGAATAGATGGCATCAGAAAAGATAGAGTTTGGGACAGCTCCAAGGCTAGGATACCTTGGGCTGCCCCTGTCAAATACATACACTGCCCATGTCAAGGACCATATACTGACATGCTAAAACTGCAAGATGCAACAATTCTATTGTCTGGCGTACCAAATGACAGAATTACTACTGTGACTTAGGGACTTGGAGGCCTCTCATTCATAGGGTTGCCATAGGTTGAAGTTGATTTGACAGCAGTTAACAACAAACTAGGGCTATGGGGGCAGACACTGGGTGTCTTACCCATAGCAGCTTGTCTAAGGTCCCTAATAAAACAGAGCTTGGTAAAGTTACTTTTTGTACTACAACTCCCAGAATTCCTCAGCCAGCTTGGCAAAGTTATTATTTTTTTGTGTTACACCTCCCCACCAACTGGGAGATTCTTAGAGTTGCAGCCCAAAAAGCAGCTTCACCAAGCTCCACCTCAGATTAGGAGCAGGTGTGACAGTTGTATAGGAAACAGTTCCTCTTGTACATCTCTTTATGGCAAAACAATCATTTTATTGCCTTGAACGTTGCATGAAATATTTCCATCTTGGGTAGTCAGTTATTTTTTTTCTCTTCATTTAAAAAGGAGCCCCATGTTTCACATCAAGCCACAACTTCATTAACTAAATTGCTGGAGCAGGTCATCCATTTGTTTCCTTTCACAGAATCCACAGACGTTGAAAGAGACGTCGGCTACAGTGTGCATTCATTTGGGAGACAAAACACTCCATAAAACAAGCAGTCATCTCTCCTCCCCCTCCCCAGAAAAGATTGCTGTTTAGGGTGATATGTTTTCTTACAAAATCTGGCTGCCTTCTATAAATTCTGCTGATTTACTGGAGAGTATTTTGTCTTATTAATAGCCCTGCATTGCAGAGATGTCACAATAATTTCATATAATTTTAAAATGGCAAAAGAGATATGGTGGCTCATTATTTCTAGGCAAGGATTTTTCACTGAGTAAACAGCACAATATTTCCTAGACATGTTTGTTTTTTTTACGGAATGTTGATACTGGCTAGATTATGCCTAAGGATTTAATAATAAATTGCTTGTTTGTATGACATGAATCTTATCATTCCTCCATTTCTGATCTTCAGATGGAGTGCCATTCCTTGTGTAACCAAAATATCCCAACTCCATGCACTACAGTGATGTACAGTGGACCCTTGTTATACGCTGGGGTTTGGTTCCAAGATTCCCCGTGTATAACAAAATCCGTGTATGCTCAAGTCCCATTAAATATAATGACATAGCAAAATGGTGTCCCTAATAAAAATGGAACATCAAGGTAAATTTATACTTTTTTGGAACATTTTCAAACTGTGTATGCTTGAATCCGTGTATAAAAAATCTGTGTATAAGAAGGGCCGACTGTATCAGCAGATTAGGAGGAATTTCTAGAAGCCCAAATAAACTGGGAAGAAAAGGGGTGGACTTTAAAAAAGGCCAATGGGGACTGAGGATTTTTAGTGGCTCCCAAATGCTCTCTTGGTTGTTGGGCAGGAAAAAAAAAAGAGAGAAAAATATATCTAACTGGAGGAAGCAGGGCTGGCACTACATCTTCTCTTTACATCCCTAGTGGAGCTAGAAAAGCTGTTGCTCAAAATAATTAATTACTAATGTAGTTACCCAATAGTTATTAGTTATAATTTAAAGTAACATTTTGCTTTGCTTTCCCCCAAATGTAACTGAAATAGATAATTATTGTTGTGGTTGCGTGTCTTCAAGTTGTTTCTGACATATGGCAAGTCTAAGGTGAACCTATCATGGGGCTTTCTTGGCAAGATTGGTTCAGAGGAGGCTTCCCATTGCCTTCCCTTGAGGATGCGAGCAAGTGACCAAGGTTACCCAAGGGTTTCTATAGCTGAGCAGGGATTTGAACCCTACTCTCTAGAGTCATAGTCCACCACTCAAACCACTGTTACACTGGCCCCTTTAATTACTCTATAAGTAATAATTACTTTTAAATGGAAATCAGAATGCTACAAATTGCTTTTTCTTTTTAAAATAGAAAGCATCCTGTACTTCCATCCATATTTATTTGGTTATTGCAGCTAAAACACACCATAGGGCAACATCATGATGCATAGCAGGAGCCCACACATGTCATATTCCTCCTCTGCCACTTAGCAGAGGCCTAAATACCTTGATGCGGTGGCTTAGTGGGTAAGACACCAATTCTGATTATTGGAAGCTCAGAAAGTTGGCAGTTTGAGGCCCGAGTGCTGCATGATGGGGTGAGCTCCAGTCACTAGTCCCAGCTTCTGTCAACCTAGCAGTTCGAAAGCATGCAAATGCAAATAGATAAATAGGTACCACTTCTCAGTGGGAAGGTAACAGCATTTGGTGTAGTCATGACCACCAGAACAGTCCTCTTTGGTTTAGAAACAGAGATGAGCACCACCCCCTACAGTCAGTTACCTTTACCTTCTTTAAATACCCTGAAGGCACCAGATTCTGTGTGATCTTGGAAGGTGAGCAGACTTAGTTTTGGTTAATACTTGAATGGGAGGATTGAAATGAATACTTGACTTTGAAATCTGGGCTTTGTTCTTAATATTGGGCAGTAATATAAAATCCTGTTCCCCTGGAAAGTCAATGTGTCACAGAGCTGAAACTCAGGCCTCTAGAGGTCACTGAAGTATAAGATCTTAAGCACAAAAAGGACAATGAAAATGCAGTACATATGTGTGGTTTCATTGAGTTAGCTAAAAGATCAGAAATGACCAGCTGGTTTTCTCACAGTCTTAGAACCTGTGGAATAAATCCAAGCTTAAATTACTAGGCAGCTAGCAAGAAGTATACAAAAGAAAGAAAGAAAGTTGTTAGCTTCAAAGGTTAGCTGATGTCAGAGAAGGAAATTGTACTAAGATGTATATTAAAATATAACACAATTTTCTGTTAAAATTTTCCTGTTATTAGAAAATTATGCATTACTTCTTTATTTATGCATTGTTTGCTCTAGTTTGTGTCTGTGACTTGCAACACTGTGGTTTCACTGACCTGAATTCTTAATAGTGACTTTTTAAATGATGAATATTTGCTTTTAAAAATGGTCCTTTTATGTTAATGTGATCCATGTGGAATGGGGAACTACTACTAATCTGTTAGTCAAATAAATATAACAATACTAAATAGTAACAACAAAAATCTAAATCTGTACCATAATTGAATATGCCTGTCTGTCTCTCCGTTACGCTGTGTCTACTTAATCACAAATTTAGGCTGGCATTCTTTAGGGACACAGACACATAAAAGTTTCCCTTACACCTATGTATGCCCTTTTTTGGATGCTATGCTGAACCATACAAAATTGCAGTCATTGTTATTTCATGGGGCCAAAAGAAAGGAGATTATCACATTAACTCTGTTTCCAGGATAGACCCGCAATGTAACTTTCTTAAGGTGGATCTTATTGCATTCATACTGCGATTGCTGGGCAGTATGCAGCCTGTATGCAACCCGGGCTTCTCTCACAGCATTTCAAGAATGGGATTTTCCTGATCATGGTGTCTCCCCTGCAGGTAAGTGACGGAAAAATTGTGTGGTTAAAGGAATTATAATACAAGACAAATCAAATAAAATATATATAAGAGATACAAGAATATAACAAACTAAACAAAGAGGATGGAAGTCTTAGGATGCGTGAGTATAGGTAGAGATGTATGTTAGGTGGTAGTGTAGAGGTAACTATTAGATTGTGGATGTAAGAATGGTATTTTGACAGTTTGTAATTGATGTTTGGAAGGGGTGATGAGGGTGGGCATGGGGAGTATATATATATATATATAAATATATATATATACAGTATGTATAGGGAATGGGATGCTATGACGTTGTTTGTTGATGGCGGATTGGGTGAGGGGTAGGGGTGAATGTTATATTTGTTGTATTTGAAATATTTATAATAAATTTAAAAAAAAAAGAATGGGATTTTCCCATTCTTGAAAAGATGTGGGACAAGCCCAGAGAAGCCTGGGTTGCATACAGACTGCATACTGCCTGGTGATGGGTTAATGCAATAATATCTGCCTTAAGAATGTTACATCTTGGGTCTATCCTGGCAGTGAAGCTAATGCGATAATCTCCAAAGACTATGCTAAGATTTTTGGGCTTGTTACTCAGTTAGCTGCTAAACACACACTTTGGATTTCTTATGCACAATTATGAACCCACTTTGACCAAATGTGAAATTTAAACTTCAGTTAAGACCCTGAACATTTATGTGCAAGTTTGGGGACTAATCATCAATTTTTGGCTTTCTTTAAAAAACTTGCTGCCCCCCCTTTTTTAGAGAATGTGGTGTGAAATTAATTTTTAAAATTTTAGATGGTGTCAGTCAAACTTTAGTTTCATGCAAATCATAATATCATCACCAACCTGGACAATAGTACTTACATTTCTTAATACATTGATAAATAAAAGATTGTTGTAACCACAATGAAAAACAAAACACAGTGAACAAAGTAGACTAATGGAGTGATTCAGTTTGACTCCCAAGGCTGCTGTTTCTGTTTGTGCAGTGTATGGCAATTCACCTTATTCTATGTGGAAGGTGAGGAAGCTTCACCCAGACCAGAAATATGCTGCAATGTAGAGTGTAAACGTTTGAAGGAAGGGACCTACTTATGCAGGCTGATCTTACCACACAACAAAGTACAGCAGAATGCTGTAGGCCACGAGATTTTGAGGGTTAGATGACCCAAAGACAGGAATCAATGACTGTATGGTGGAGATAGATATTTTATAGCAGGGGTGGGGGATTGTGCTCCTCCAGAAGCTTTTTTTCATAAGCCCAACCTGCATGGTGATAGTAAAAGCTTATGGGAGATGTGTGTAGTTGTTTGAATATTGGACTATGACTTTGAGAAACCAGGATTCCATCCTCACTCAGCCATGGAGACCTGCTGGGTGACCATGTCCAAATCTCTCAGCCTCAGAGGAAGGCAATGGCAAACCCCTCTGAACCATATCTTGCTGAGAAAATCCTGTCATAGGTTCACCTTAGGGTCATCATACTTTGGAAACTACTTGAAGGCACATAAATATGAGTCCAGCAATATATGGAGGACCAGAGTTGCCCACTTTGTTTTAAAGCAGGATGCAGTATGTGATCCCTTCTGTAGTCCTTGACATCCGCTGGCAGTCCTTCAAGCCCTTTATTTTTTAAAAATCTAGAATAAGTTTTACCCCAAATAAAGGAATCATCTGACAAGTCCAGTTTGCTTCTGTATGTAGAATGTGACATCTTCTCCTTTGCCCTAAGCAACAAAAAGTCTTGGGTCAGACCTGTGTATAAAAGTGTGCCCTTCGGTACTCTGCTGGAGGCAACAAAATGACAAAATGTGCTTATATTGCACTTTGAAGTTCAAATATACATCTGATGTTATACAAATAATAATAAAAATAATTTATAGTGTATGTCTGTAAACACAGGGATGGTGTTGCTCATGGAGGACACAATGGACTAGGATTTGTAGGCATGATATATGAAAGTAATGGTTATATACTGTAAAACCCATATTTTGTGCGTGAATAAATCTGGACAAAGCCAAATAACATCAGGAAAATCCATTTAAACTTTCATCACTTTTAATATGCTGAGCTGATATAATGGCTCTTATATTAGCTTAGGTTTACACAGTGAGGTTGGATGTTAGAAGGAAAGAAATATACAAGCCCCTTCTCATTCTCTCTCTCTCTCTCTCTCTCTCTCTCTCTCTCTCTCTCACACACACACACACACACACACACACACACACAGAGAGAGAGAGAGAGAGAGGAGATTATGAGACGGGAAAAGGATGTACTTGTCCCATCCTTTTCTCATCCTTGTCTTGTCCTTCACGTGCAATCGTAGGAAGGACTTTCTCACAACATTGCTCTTATCCTGACATTGTCCCAACCGGGAAGCAGGAGTGACTGTGATTGCACAAAAGACTTTCATATGAAGTGGAATTGTCCTGGCATTTTGTGTTAATGGGAGTTAATACAATTTCACTTCAGTGACAGGATGATGACAGGATCAGTGCTATGTGTATGAAAGGCTTTTGTGTGATCGCAGTCATGGATGGGATAAGGATGGGAGAGCAATCCGACCCTGTCCTGTCCCCATATGATAATCTCCACTGTCAGTTTCATTTTCTCCCAACTGAAATTTTGTGAATGTTGGAAAATTCTGACAAAAACCATAATGGAGGTTTGGCCCATCCAGGGTGCTTGGATCTAAGCAGATGCTCTGGAAGGGTGAGTATTAAAACTAACTCTGTTTTGTAATTTGAATCCCCCCATTTATGTTTCTATACATGCATTTTTCAACATTTCACACAGGGGTGGGAAGCATTTGATTCTCCATATATTGTTGGAATGTAATTCCCATCAGCCCCAACCAGACTGGCCACTGATGAGGAATGATAGGAATTGGATTCCACCCTCTGAAGTTCACACTTTCTCTTGTTGATATGTCCCTTCAAATCATTGCTTATGGCAATCCTATCTATCATTTTCTTAGACATATTTATTCAGAGGGTGGTTTCCAACAATTGCTGTGCTCTCTGAGGCAGAGGGTATGTGACTTGCACAAGCCTGAGTGATGATTTAAATTCTGCTCTCCTAGAGTCTCAAGTCAACATTCAGACCATTGCACTATGCTGCCACATATTCTCTACCCCTTGATGAAAGTATGTGAATGGTAGGGAGAAGCAGATAATATTGAAGAGATCAGTGGTGGGCATGAACAGTTAAAATGAGCCTTGCACCAATCTCCAGAAGAGGAAACTTACACTTTCATATAGCCTTCAGAGACATAGCCATGTTAGTTTGCAATATCAATATGCAAAGGGATCTTGTAGTGTCTTTGAGACTAGCTGAGTGAAATATTTTGCAATTTGTAGCATAAGCTTTCATAGACTTGATCTACTTCCTCAGATGTAGACCAAGGTCCAAAACATACTGCAGAAATAATTCAGGTCGACCACTCTAAGTGCTCTGGTTCAATGCTTGGAAATTCTGGGAACTGTAGTTTTGTGAGACATTTAGCCCTCCCTAGCCCTCCCTGTCAGAGAGCTCTGGTGCCACAATAAACTACAGCTTCCAGGATTCCCTAGCACTGAGCCAGGGCAGTTAAAGCAGTGTCAAACTGGATCATTTGTGCAGTGTGTTTTAGACCCAAGTCTCATATGCTATAATATCTGACACTTGGTTAGCCTCAAAGATGCAAAAGATCCTTTTACATATGCATGTAACCTATGTGGTTGTGAGCTGCAAAACAGTACACATGTGGCACATAACTTATGCTGCCCCTTTTTTCTCTTCAGGACACGGGTGAAGAAGATTTGAGCAATTTGCATCTGAATGGGGAGCAATGGTTAACTTAGTCAATAGATTACCCTGGAAGGTGGTAGGCTTTTCTTTACTGAACATAGTCCAATGGAGATCAGATGGATAGCTGGCACAGAAGCTTTAACTGTGAGTTGGTGGGGGGAGGGGGTTGGACAAAAAGGTCCTTGGGATTCCTTCCAGTGCTAAAATTATATGACCCTATCATTCATTCAAGTTCTGTGGCCCGCATCCCTCCCATTTGCATTTAGGAGAATAAAAAGAAAACTTTAGATGAATCAGTCACCAATGTCTTAGGTCATTTGTCACTTGGCCATTAGATGTTGGGAAAGAACAGTATGAATGATCAGTTATGCCATGTTTATTAGCTTTCTTGGCCATATGGAAAATGGGAGAGGGCTAGATGAAACTCTGATTTGATTCAAAATGCCACTGTTACATTATTATTTTGCAAATTACTGCATGAAAGAGATATACAAAATGCCATATCGATGGAATCCAAAGTAGGGCTTATTTCTTTCTTCATTTTGAGCTTGTCTATTTATCATTTTATTAATATCCTGCCTCCCCACACAAAAAGAAACCCCAGGACACCTTCTAATAACAAACTCAACCTCTGGGTGCCAAGTTAACAGGATGGCAGTGAATGGGAGAGGGTTCTGTGAAACAAGGGCCTGTTACAGACTGCCAAAATAAAGCTGCTTCGGGTCTCTTTGGAGGTATGCTATTTAAATGATGCATGGGTCCGGAGGTCACGCCAAAGCCACACTCCATTCCTGAGCACTGGAGGGCAGCTTTGGTGCAGCTTCCGGATTCATAGCATGCATGGATCATTTAAACAGCATACCTCCAAAGAGGCCCGAAGCAGCTTTATTTTGGCAGTCTGTAACAGGCCAAGGAGATCCTATCATACTTGGGGCAGGGATATGGGAAAAGTGCAAGTATTCTTTTGGGAGAAAGTACTGTGTGGGAGGAACATCTCAAAATATAGGCAGTTAAGGCTGAGCATACTCAGTAGTCACACCTGTCACTCTAACATCACTTTTCTTCTCCTGTATGATTTTTAACATCATTGCCCGATGAAGAAAGCAGTGAAGCTTTGAAAGCTTGCATGATGTATTTTCTGCATACTGGTTGAGCAATGGTATTACTCTTTTTTTTTTTTTTTTGCATTTTGTTCTTGTTAAGAATTTACCAACATTCATACAGCTGCATTCTGTTCAGCAGCTATGAGATCATAAACTGGATTTTTGATCTGGTAACTGCTAGAGATTCACATTTATGGTCAGGAACAACCAAACATTTTTTGCAGTTAGGCACTGCCCTGACAAATGTGTTTCTTTTTTAAAAAAATAGTCTTTATTAGAATTTATATAAAAACAATAAAAAAGAACATAGTTGAAAGTTGTGAGTTCTTAATTATTCTATAAAAATACTCTTTCCCCTACCCCCCAAAGGTGCATCCTCTTATACAGATTACAGTCTTATGTTGAATCTTTGAACAGCGTTTTGTATACAGTATTCCTCATTTCCCAATCCTATTAACATTCACATCTTATTTTCAAAATTAATGCTTTTTATCCTTTCTATTAAATGAGTTTCTAAAGTGCTGGAGATCAAGGTGCTGGGAAATCATATGGTCATGGGGTGTCTTGAGGCAAGCTGTTGCAGCAACCCCCAAGGATGCCTCCTCTTGACATGCCCTATGACTAGGGGAACCCCAAGGACATAATCATCCAGCCACCTAAGTGCCAGCATTCTTACCCTAAGAGTCTTCCCCTTTGCCCAGACAACTGGAGAAGAGTGGCCAAGTCCTGAGATCGAGGAACTCTACTCAATGCCACTGCTCTATTGTTAATAATTTTTTAAAAAGCCACTAGCTACTAGCAGGACTGCCTAGTGTAGCATACCAAACTCATCTGTCATCTGACCCATAATCTATTCATTACCTTTGCCCTTATCCCTAATTTTGGATAATTTGATTCCCTCCCTCTTTAATGGATGTAGAATAGTTCAGGAAGAAACAGCAGGTAGTGGGTTGATAATGAAATTTTGGCAGAAATGCTGCTATTTGGAATGTACTTCTTTAAATATACCATACTGCAAGTTCCATATCTTTCAAGAATACTTTATTCAATTCCCATCTTGTCCCCCCAAAGGCACTCAACTAGTGAGGGAAATTTTTGTGTTCTCCCTCATCCATCCTGAATATGAAGACCTTGTTGAACTTTCAGTATTTATTTCAAAAACCAATTGAAACAAATTTCTTCTCCA
The DNA here is from genome assembly GCF_019175285.1 of Sceloporus undulatus. NCBI lineage: Eukaryota > Metazoa > Chordata > Lepidosauria > Squamata > Phrynosomatidae > Sceloporus > Sceloporus undulatus. The sequence continues at coordinate 299,777,160 of NC_056523.1, read as the reverse complement.
TCTAAAATAGAGTATGGCCCATCAAATCACCTGTTGACCTAAGGCAACCCCATGAATTTCTTGGGCAAGGAACACTAAGGGCCCATTCCCACCACATTTTGATGTGAAGCATGACACAGGCTATATGACTTTCGTACACATTTGAATCCACTTCTGATCCTCATTCAATCGATCAGGAAAAGGAAAGTCCGGGTCAAGCACAAATAGTTTGGGGTTTCCTGACACTAGTTTTGCAGAGGTCCTTTTTGTAAAATGCGATTCTGAAGTGTGCCCAGTAAGTGGGAACACCAGTCAGAATTGTGCTTGTGTGTGTGTGTGTGTGGGGGGGGGATAGAGTTGATTGCAAAATCAATCTATTGCAAAAGCAACTACTTGCTTTTGCAATAGAGTGCATTTGTGATCAACTGTATTCACACACACACACACAAATTCTTGTGCCTTCCTCCTCCTCCTGGGTCTCCCATTGCTGAGCATAGCCACCGCTGCTGGTTCCCGGTGCTGGCGGGGCTTCTTTCTTCCTTCCTCCCCCTTCTCACCCTTCTTTCCTTACCACTGACAGGGAGGACATTCAGGGAAGAGGAGGGCTCGCTGCCACTGCTCTGGAGCACTGCCTCACAGCCCGGCAAGCCCCGGCTGCTGCAGCTAGTCCTGGGACTAGGCTGATGGTGATCAGCAGTGCTGTTGCCCCAGGAGAAACACAGGCCCCATCAGCCCCAGGGCCAGCCAAGAGGTGGTGGCATTTGTGCTGTGCCACCACCACTGCTCCCAGGGCTGATGGGCCTTCTGGCGGTGCAGCAGCACCACCAGAAGGCCTGTTAGCCTCAGGAGCGGCAGCAGCAGCACGGCACAAACCAGAGCAGCGGCGATGAGCCGTCCCCTTCCATGAATGTCCCTGGTTGGAGGTAAGGAAGGAAGGGGGAGAAGGGGAAGGAAGAAAGAAGCTCCGCCAGCACTGGTAACTGGTGACGTTGGCTGTCCTCGGCAATGGGGGATCCAAGGGGAGGAGGAGGAAGAGGAGGAGAAGGGCACAAGAATTTTTTTGGTGTCAATACAATTGATCATTAATGCACTCTATTGCAAAAGCAAGTAGTTGCTTTTGCAATAGACTGATTTTGCAATCAATTTTACTGCGTCCCCCAAAAATTATTCCCCTGCGGAAAGAGTTTGGGGTGGGTGGGTGAAGAGCTGTCACCTTCCCTGGCTCCTCCAGTGGGAATGACCAGCGTTCCCAGCTAAAAAAGCGGCTCCAAACGAGGTCCCTTTTCACGAGGGGCCTTTTGGAACTGCTTTTATTAGCGGAGCGGAGCCAAGTCCCAACACGGATTTGTCCGCAAATGGGAATGGGTCCTATGAAGTATTTTGCCATTATTTTCCTCTGAATATAACCTACAGCATCTGGTATTCCTTGGTGATCTCCCTTCCATATACTAACCGGGACTGACTCTGCTTAGTTTCTGAGATCAGACAGGATCTGGTCCCTTCAGAGTATTTAAGTCTCTCTATCCCATCTGTGCACACCAAATTGAATAGATATATTTAGTCACAGCACAGAGAGGACCATTCTGTCTCTGGCTGTCATATAGAAAGATAAGGAACCCTTTCACCAAAAAAAGTAAAAATAAATAAATAAAAGAGAGAGAGGGAGAGAGGGGAGAGAGAGAGAGAGAGAGAGAGAGAGAGAGAGAGAGAGAGAGAGGTAAGTAGCAACTCTAATTCAACTAACATGATTGAGTGCACAGTTATTCAAAGCCAGATGTTAAAGAACTGAGTACTCAAAACCTTGGACCTAGATGGATAAATCTAGCCTAAGTGGATGAATAAAGCTACTGGCAAAAGCCACAATTGAGTGATGTTGGCATGATTTTGGAAAGCAGAAGAGAGAGAGAGAGACAAAGGGAGTAGAGACCATGGGTGTCACTGGGGTTTGTGTATAGGCACTTGGCCAGGCCCTCCTGGGAGGGAAGGTCAAGGATAGTCTGCTAGCTTGCCTCGCTGCCAGCCAGTCCAGTCACCCAGGTCTTTTTGGGTCTGGCTAGGCTGGCAGGCAAGGAAGGCAGAGGGGCGGGGAGGGGGAAAGGACAGAGCTGTCCATTGCTTTACCCACTTGCCCATCCAGGTGCACAGATCCTTCCAGGGCTGGCTGGTGGATAAGTAAGTCAGGCAGGAGGCACGGGGAGATGGGACCATTCACTGGCCTACCTACCCATGCCATCTGGGTCTTCCTCTGGCTGGTGCATGGGTGGGCAGATGGAGGGAAGAGGGTGCCCACCTGCTTGTTCTGCCTGTCCAGCTAGGCCATTCACTGTTGGTACCTGCATCAAGTGACACCATCCTTAGTGATACCACTGGTAGATACAGAGAAGAAAACAGAGAGGAAGAAAGGGAGTGAAGCCCAAGGGAAAAGAAGATGAGGAAACACTAACATGGAAAGAGAAACTGGTCTGTTGTCACTATGCTGCATCTTTCTAGTGTGAGAGCATTTCTGAATGTATCTTGCTTTGTGACAGATTTTGCTTGAGAAGAGCAATAATAAGAATTTAAAAGCATTTTAAAAGGGTTAATTCTCAAAATGTGCAGAATAATGGAAAAAACCAGGTATCTCTCTCTCTCTCTCTCTCTTTGCGTGTGCGTGTGCACTGACCTGGGCGTTTCCAGCTGGCTTTTCACAGACTTGTTCTTTCTCCAATTCTGAGTTGTGTAAAAGAGGAATTCCTGCCTCCAGATTTTCCCACTGTTGAAATGCCATTTGCAGCTGATCAGTCAGGAACTCCCCTTTCCCTTCCCTCTTCCTGACAGTTCCTCCAAGAAAGGAAGCCCATCATGTTCAATCAGCAAAACTAACAGGATTGTCTGAAGCAAAATATTAAGCCAGCAACTGGGAATGTTATGACTCAAACTGACATTTAATATGTTCTCATAGTGCTGACTTGCACAGAATCCAACAGCCCCTCAAAATATGTTCTGCACACTAATGGCTAAACAATTAAAGGCTGAACTCAGCTTGATGGCAACAGACCAGCTTGTTTATAGCCTGTGGCATATAGACCGGTGGGAAACTTGGAGGGCAAAAGGTGTTTGTGTATATATACTAACACCAACCTCATCTGGGCTTTCCCTCCCTGCAGTGCGTCCACATTTCCATATGCTTTTCCTTTTAACTAAATTCCTGGAAGGAAGTTCAGCAGAGAGCAAAGCATTTGTGGGAGAGGCTCTGGGGAGAAAAGATGTGCTGTGGAAGATTTTCAGCTCTTCTTAGCCATGTCTTCTTCTGGCTTTTTGAATCAGAGCCCTTCTTTGATATATAACTGAAAAAGACCCAGTTTAAACAAATGGACCTATTCTCCTCTTAAACATCAAGCCTGATGTATTTATGTTCTTTCTTTTTAATTTTCGTTTTTAAAGTCATTTTGTGCTAGGATGTGGTCTAAAGGCTCATGAGGTTACTGCCTTGCTACCGATAAGCATGTCTCCGTTTGGTAGATTGACTAGACAACTTGGAAACTCTTCAAAATAGCTTGTTGAGTTTCACCACGGCAGAAAAATGTACATGTAATAAACAATCAATTACCAGTAGTCCTTCAAGGAAATAATCTGTCTAAAAATGGTGTGGTCCTTGAATTGTTCCTGTGTTCAATATCCAGCATGGAGAAATGCCATTGCATATGGATGTGAGGCCTACTGATGATACTGCAGGCTACTATAATGTTTCCCCCCTCTGTGCAGAGGCCCTCCCATTGGGCATAGTGGACATTATCAGACAAGGGAAATTGGAAGTATAATCCAATGGCAATCTGAACACAATCATGGGGGTTAATGCTATTGCGTGATAGACTACCACACGCAATTTCGGACAATGGGAAGTCAGTCCAAACACAATCACGGGGTTTCATATTATTGTGTGATAAACTACCACACGCAATTTCGGGCAATGGCAAGCTATTTTCAGGCAATGAGAAGCCAGTTCGACTGCAATTCGAATTCATGTAAATTCGCTGAACTAGAGACTTCATGTGAATGCATTCTGGTCCCACTTTCTTTTCATTTGAAATTAAAAGAAATTCCTCCCGTGTGATAAACTTCAGTGAAACTAGGGGCTCAGATACTAGAAACTAGAAGGGGAGAGAAAGCAACCTCTTGGCTATCACTCCTCATCAGCTTCCCAGACATTGCCTCTGTTGGAGGACAGAACTATCTGTAAAACACGGTAAGTCTTGCCCTCCCTAAACTGAACACCTGAACCTGTGCTCAGAAAGATACTGTCCTCTTACCTGTGTAACTACCAATCAAATTGGCTTTTATATGCAAAATATATGTGTGAGTGTGTCCATATCTTTGCATTTGGGATGGACCCACTTCTGTGACTCCTAATGAATTTAGAAAGCTTCCTGGATTCATCCATGGGTGCCTGTTGGGATAGGGTCGCATAGAAGCCTGAGCATTCTAGAAGTTTAAGGTGGTTTTTATGACATGCTTGATATGACATGATAATTCAGCCACAACACAGGTTAAATTCAAGATGGATTAGACACTTGTTCTCACTGTGTGCCTTCAAGTAGTTTCTGATTTATGGCAACCCTAAGGTGAACCTATCATGAAGTTTTCTTGGCATGTGCCTTCAGAGAGAATTTTTCCATTGCCATCCTCTGAGGCTGAGAGAGTGTAACTTCCCTAAGATCACCCAGTGGGTTTACATGGTCGAGACAGTATTTGAACCTTGGTCTCCAGAGTCATAGGGCCAGAGCAGGCAGATCTGAAAGAATGGCATGAATCTGCTTTGGCCACAAGTGGGTCAGGACTGTGGTGATTGCACAGCTCGCTTCCAAAGTGGAGAATGGCAGCATGACCCAATCTGAGCCACTAGGAGCTGGATTATCCTGGCTCCTTTTTGCTCTGGCCCAAAGGAATGGAACACTGCTTTGGCATGGCTTTGGGCTGCTTTGGAGGCATGCATGCTGCTTCATTTGGCCCATCTGTTCTGGGCCATAGTCTAATGCTCAAACCACTGCACCACACAGGACACACTCAGGACATTATCACACCACTTAAATAACCTGGCTTACACACCTGGGACCTGGGCTGCAGCCGGGCTGGACTCACCCAGCAGCTTCAGCGGCAAAGTCATTGTGATAAGACCCAGCTGCCTTCCAAATTACACTTCAATTTGGAAGAAGTAAGATGGTTTATTTAAGTGGTGTAATAAGGTCCTCAGTCTCTTTTCTTTGATTCTCAAGTTGTATGAGCATTTATGGAGACTTTGCATCACTATGGAAATTAAAATAACATTCCACACCATGTTATTCTAATGGTTCTGGCATACCAGAATCAGAAGTACAAATCAATCTTGTGCCCCCAAATGTACTGAAACAGTTCACTAAGTGAGGAACGTAAGGAAGAAGGAAAGAATGGCACATTCTGAGGCTCATTCCCAGCTTTATAAACTATAAGTGTACGCTGAGCCATGGCTAATGAATAAAACCATCATATAAACCATGGCAGAAATTCTATAAGTGGTTGGGGAAGGCTGCTCCAAACAGGGAAAGGTAAAATTCTTTTTGACAACTTTCCCTGAAAGTTGTTTCTTCTTCGCTGAAGAATTTTGTAAACTCCAGTGCACAGTGACTTAGGAGGAAAACTCACATCAGTCTTGGTGAAACTGCACTTTGTGTAAACATGCAAACAAATGGTTTGCATGGCATATTTGTGGTCTAAGCTCTGGTTTCTTCTCTCACATTTTTTGTATTCAGTTTACCCATTTTATAATTGCTATTTTCCTTTGAAAAACCTCACATGGTGACACATACTTCCTTACTGCTACTCTTCATTCTGAGTGAGAATCTTTGTGGCTTTGAGATGCAAACACACACACACACACACAGTGTATGGTTTTTCTTTGGTTTGCTTTATTTTACGTGATTGCTTCTTAGGACTAAACTACACACTATGGCTGCATCTACATTGCAGAATTACCGCAGTTTGACATTGCTTTAATTGCCATAGCTCAATGCTATGGAATTTTGCGATTAGTAGTTTTGTGAGATATTTAGCCTCCTCTGTCAAAGAGCTCTGTTGCCACATCAAACTACAAATCCCAGAATTCCATTGGTTGGAACCATGACAGTGTAAAATTACATCATATAGTAAAACGGCATCATACAGCTATCTCTGGCTATATGACATCATTGTACATGGTAGATTTCATCAGTCTGTTTTATAGACTGAAGTGTACACAGAGGCCCCTCTCACTCACTGTGTCAGCCTCAGGCACTGTCAGTCTTCCGTGAATCTACTTTCAGGACTGGTAATTATTGCCTCTTTAATTTCTGGTCTATCACTATCCAACCTTTTATGCTTTTCATTCTGTTAGCCTTGTTTGGTTCCTAAGGTTAATAATACAGTAATAATAATAATAATAATAATAATAATAATAATAATAATAATATATACTTTATTTGTATAGCGCTCTTCTGGAACGATCAAAGCGGTTCACAGAGTCTTTAAAAACACACATCATAAAAACGCGCATCATAATGTATCTATACATTTAAATACCAATAAAAACCAAAGCAGCACATAAAACAAACACAAACATGGAATCTGTCGATCACAGTTAGCCATTTCTATCAGAGGAAACATTCTCTATAAAGAGTCCGGAGGATATGCTAACCGGAAGAGGTAGGTCTTTAAAGCCTTTTTGAAGGCATCCAATGTAGAATTCATCCGAAGCTCTTCTGGAAGTTTATTCCAGTACATTGGTGCGGCCAATGTAAATGCTCTCTGGTGAGTTGCTGCCAATCTCACCTTAGGATGTACTAGTAAATTTTCCCCTGATGTTCTGAGAGTGCGGGGTGGACTATATGGGGAGAGGCGTTCCCTCAAGTAACTCGGGCCCAAGCCACATAGGGCTTTATAGGTGATAACCAACACTTTGTATTGAGCCCGGAAGCTAATAGGTAGCCAGTGAAGAGATCTTAATACCGGTGTTATATGGTCTGACCTGGAAGTTCCAGCAACCAATCTGGCTGCAGCGTTTTGAACTAGCTGAAGCTTCCGAACCTGGTACAAAGGTAGTCCCATGTAGAGTGCATTACAGAAATCCAAGTGAGAGGTTACCAGTGTGTGTACTACTGTTTCTAGGTCCTTTTGGTCCAGGCAGGGACGCAGTTGGTGTATCAGCCGAAGCTGGTACCAAGCACTCCTGGCCATCACATCCACTTGAGATGAGAACTGCAGAGATGAGTCCAGGAGTACTCCCAAACTGCTGACTTTGTCCTTTAGGGGAAGTGTGACCCTGTCCAGGACTGGATGGTTGCATTGGTTTTGTGTGTTTGAGTGCACCTTTGCACATTTCTAAATAATACTGTCATATTCATTGAAATTAGAGGGTTTTTTTGGTTTCTTTGAACTGGTATATACTACTTTGTACTGGTATGCACAGGTGAAAAGATCCCTAAAGTTACTTTCCCCATGCAGGCCTCTTTTTGAGGTATAATGTTCCCCAAAATTCTAAGGAGACACTAGCAGTGCTGGAGGGGACCCTCATATTCCCCCACCTAGGGTCACATTATAGTTTCCTTTTTGAGTGATGCCTGAGCCAAGACATAAAAAATCTTGAAGAATTTTGATGTTACCTTTATCCACTTGAGAAAACTGAAAAATGAAGTGAGACCTCAGAAGATAGTTCTCTGTTTGAAGGGATTATCTATTTACCTTGCTCTCTAGTCCAAAGCTAGCTTAAGTGCCATAAAGCAGTAAAGCAGGGGCTTTCATCTTGCCCACTGAGAGATACTTCCTACATAAAAGACTGAGGGCCTCAACAGACTGGCACTAAATGCTGGCCACGGGGCAGAGTGGGTGTGTGGTGTCCGCACGACAGACACACGCTGCATCACAGCGCTTCCTTGGCGCTGCACCCAGATGATGCACACTAATAGGAGCACTGGAAAGTGCTGCAGCAGTGGCAAAGGTGCCTTTTTCCTGGCACAAAAAGAAGTAGCATTTTGCCATTTCTTTTAGCGCCAGGGAAAGGCTGCATCAGGGCTGCAGTGTGTAGTTGTTGTGGCTCTGATCTGGCACTGAAAGGGGCAGCAGCAGGCAGCTCCAAAGGGGTTGTCTGTTTAGCCCCTGAGTGAACACATAGGTCACCTGAACACAGTCTTCCATTCTGGCAAAGCGAGGCTAAGGCCAAGGCAAGGCAAGGCAAGGCAAGGCAAGGCACTATGACTTGTGAACATCACAGGGCATGCATACATTGTCATTGTGGAGGAGGATGAGAAACTGCTGTACTGAGTGATGTTTTCATGTTTAATATATCACATAGTTTTGTTCTTAGCCAAAGAATTAATGCAGTCTTGTCTCTATGACAACCTTAGTTCTTCAAATACAGTACTGACTTTACATAAAAGACACAAGAAGGAAAAAGACATCTCTTTGACATCTGGCTTTGGGTATTGTAGATGGATGAATTTGCTGTGTAGCAATGCAAGCTTCTGTGGAAGATACAGTAATCAGTTTGCTTTCCTGAGGCCCTTCCTTCAGCTAATTCATCACTGTAGGATAATAATACAAGCTGCTGAATACCATTATGTGGAGACTGCAAACAGAAACAAAGAAATGACAAGTGTCTGACAAATGTACACTAGCATCAGATGCCCCCTCCCCCGCCTCTTTGATCTTTTGAGTTGGACCAGAGCAGTCTTGTTCTCTCCATTGCATTTTGATCATTAGTTTGGCATGCTCATATGTTCAAGAAAATTGTACAAAGACTGGAGGAATGTGTGTCTCATTATGTAATCTATATGTTTGACTGATTCCCAAAGCACAAAGCTACTATTGATGTCCTTCCATCTTTGCTGCTTCTCAGATAATTTGTTTTCCAGAACCTGCTTGGATGGTGGATTTACATCAGTGCACAGTTTTTCAGATCTATGTGGTTCACCCAGAAGGAAAAGTTGCAAGATTCCACTGGGTCACATTTTATTAATCTCTTCAATAGATCCTACCTCCCCTCACCACAAGTGAGCCATCATTATATGTGTTCTTGACTTTTGGGAATAGCCTGGTTAATTTTCTTCCCTTTATTTGTACAGATGAGGGAACATGGTCTGTATGTCCTTCTTTGAGAAACATTATCTTTGTTCTAGATGGAGGTTTTAAAGTCAATATTAATCCAGCTGCATTACTTTTCAAGAACTCTGCATGACTGATATATTATAGGATTTCAAGAGGCATTGGAAGCATTGAGTTTTAAAGCCTGTCTGTCTTAAAGGCTATTAGATTGCTGGAATGAAACTTACTATCAGATTTCAGAATTGATTGTGCCTTGAACATTCAGACAGTCTTCCTCGCCTCTTTTTTACTATGTGAAAGCAGTAATTTGAGAAGTTCACCAATACATCAGCCTTTTTCTTTCCTACTTTTCTGCTTGGAGAGCCAGCACAGCATAGTGGTTTAGATGTTGGAGACCAGGGTTCAAAATCCCACTTGGCCATGGAAACCCACCTTCAATATGCCACACTCTCCCAAGATCAGAGGAAGACAAGGGCAAACCTCCTCTGAATAAATCTTGCCAAGAAAATCCCATTATAAGATTGCCATAAGTTGGAAACAAGTTGGAGGCACACCACCACCACATCTTTTCTGCTCTCCAGTATATATGTGGGGGCCAGACCCTTTCCTCTTGATGTTCTTTCCTCTTGAAGTTCCCAGAGCCACCTTGAATCCCATTTTTGGAGAAAGATGGGATATAAATCTCTCAAATACATACATACATACATAAATTTCCTAAAACTATGAGAATCCAAGGGTCTGAATGGTCATCTGAGGCTTTTTTAAAATTGCAGCTTACATCATTGACACTTTTTAAAATCTGTGATGGAGTACACCTTTTTGTCCATAGCAATTTTAATATCTTACTGCAAGATACTTTCTTAAAATTCAGCATTAAACAAATTACTTGGCCTATTACAACTGTATAACCCTTGAAGTATATCAGTGCAGTTCTATGCCCATCTATTTACCTATTATGTACCTATGCTCGAGCTTCTAATAATTATACCACTGTAAACTGATGACAGAGGCCTTGTACAGAGCGCCACTTTGTGCCGGCCTGTGGGCAGGGTGAGGGCTGAGCATCCCTGTGCTCAAATCCCTACTGCCACTGCCAGGGCGCTATTTTGGCATGCACTGCTTTACACGGCACACGCCATGATTATGGCCCTCTGGCACTGCATCCAAATGGCACAGCGCCAAAGGGGCATTATCATGCTGCATGGTGGTGGATAAGGTGCCCTTTAGAGGGCAGAAAAAGAAGCTGCTTGGGGCTGCTTCTTTTTGCTCCCTCCAAGGGGCAAAACAGGGTTGCAGCATGCAGTTGCCATGGCCCCAATCCAGGGCAAAAGGGGTGGCATCCTACCATCTGTCTGTGTAGCCCCATAATTTCCACCTGCCCCTTCTTTCAGTGAGTGATCTCTGATGTGAGGGGGAATTGCAACAGGAGCTTACAGTAGAGATTGCTCATGAGAGGGCAGGAAAAATTCAATCAGCTGCTTCACAACTGAGAGAAGAACAGACTCATGCTGCTTGCAGCAGCTGCATCTGGAGGATTGGTCTGGGAGACACTACAGAGCTATGTAGCTAAGGTAGTTATATATTTACAAAAGCCCTCACAGTATTGGGGGGGGGGGGGCGGCAGCGGCGGCTATACAACACAGATAAAGGGAAACATGTCATAATCAAGTGCACAATACAGAAGAGTGATGTACAGCACCATTCCCCAACCCTCCTTACGTAATAGAATTCAAGATGTCATAATGACATGCTAAAGCCATCCGAAATTGAGATTCATCTTGCTGTTCCTCAGTGTATCACATACACTGCTGAGGTCATGCCACACATACATCATCCAGCCCTTAGCTTGCAGCCTGGATAGATAGATATATGTAGTCTCACATAGGCTACTGCTGCGAAATACCTTAAGTGCATTGCATTGCAGTGCAGTGAAGAGGACAGGGTAAGGGAAGGAGTTCAGAGAGAAGCACAGGCTGTGATACGTTTAAGGTTGTTATATACAATAATTATCTACCAGAACTTCTTAAAAAGTCTTCACAGTACTTTTTGAGGGCTAAACGGCAAGCATAAAGGTAGACATACCATAATCAAGTGCACGATGCAGAAGGATGACCTACAACACCTTCCCCCAAGCAAACATAATACGGTATACCTCCTATTCCCCAGCTGACATTGCCATGGTGCCTGAGAACAATGGAAGTTGTAATAAATAATAATAATAAAATCTTTATTTTTATACCGCCCCTCCCATGATCAGGGCGGTGTACAAGATAAAACCAGTGCAGTACAATAAAAACAGTAAAAATAACCACAATAGACATTAGAATTACATTAAAAACCAATTTCTGGCCAGCCGACCACTGCTGCCAGAGGAGGAAGCTAACCAGGACCAGCGTTCGGGAATGCTAATAAAAATAAGAAGGTTTTGAGCTCCTTCTTAAACTGGGCCAGGGAGGTGGCCGAGCGGAGCTCTATGGGCAGCGTGTTCCAGAGGGTTGGGGCGGAGATGGAGAAGGTCCTCCTTGAGGTGGAGGCTAAGCTTGCCCCCGGGACCCTCAATAGCTGCTGCCCAGATGTTCTGAGTGTGCGGGGCGGATTGTATGGAGAGAGGCGGTCCTTAAGGTATCCTGGGCCCAAGCCATTTAGGGCTTTATAGGTAATGACCAACACCTTGTATTGTGCCCGGAAGCATATAGGCAACCAGTGCAGACTTTTGAGCACAGGTGTTATATGGCTGGCTCTGGGTATGCCAGTAACCAGCCTGGCTGCCATATTCTGCACCAATTGTAGCTTCCAGGTTTGGTACAAGGGTTGCCCCATGTAGAGCGCATTGCAGAAGTCCAAACGAGAGGTTACCAGAGCATGTACCACCGTTTCAAGGTCCCCCTGGCTCAGGTAGGGACGCAGCTGGCGAATCAGCTGAAGCTGATAACAGGTGCTCCTGACTATCGCATCCACCTGAGATGTAAGGTGGAGCAACGAGTCAAGGAGCACCCCCAGACTGCGTACTGAGTCCTTCACGGGAAGCGTGATCCCGTTCAGGACAGGTGGAACCACTGCCTTCCCTGGGCCATGGGAACCTATCACGAGCACCTCCGTTTTCTCTGGATTCAGACTGAGTCGGTTTTTCCTCATCCAGCCCATTACTGACTCCAGACAGGCCACGAGAGGAGAGACGCCATCCCCGGTCACTGCATCAGTCGGAGACATAGAGAAGACTATTTGGGTGTCATCAGCGTACTGATAACCCCGCGCCCCATGTCTCCGGATGATCTCTCCCAGCGGTTTCATGTAAATGTTAAATAGCATGGGAGACAGAATGGCTCCTTGAGGGACCCCGGTTGTGAGGGCCCTCTTATCGGAGCAAACGTCTCCCAGCTGCACCATCTGGGACCTCCCAGAGAGGTAGGACCGGAACCACTGGAGCGCAGTGCCCCCGATTCCCACCTCTGCCAGGCGCCCCAGAAGGATACCATGGTCTATGGTATCGAAAGCCGCTATAGTCCAAGAAATTTAGAAGTTGCCTTGTTGGGGGATGCTCATGGAGAGTTTGAATCTGTGTATAACACAGAACTGAACTGCACATTGAATGTAGGTGTAACATTTGATTTTTCCCCCTGGACTGGTATTGGTTGACTTTGCAGATAAAAAAAATCCTTTAATGTCAAATAAATAATTATTGCATGCTGGGAAAGGAAATATGTTTAAGTCTTAAAAGATTCAAGCTGCTGCCTGAATCTACATACTAATCCTGAACTGTCAGTAACTGTGTGGATTAGATTAATCATAGCTTGCTGGTGAACTTCCAGAGACTTTTCCCTGACTATTAAGATTAAGGCCTGGGCCAACTGTTTCTTTGCTGTGATCTAACAGTCAATTTTTATAACTGTCTTTCTTAATTCCACCTCCTAGATTACTTGAATGAAGGAAAGAAGAATTGTTAGTATATCTACTTCTCTAGGTAATAATGTTCTTGACCAGGAATTTATTTTCCTGGACATCTTTCTGCTATGAAATCATTTCCTTTGGACAGTCAAATGATGGGTGTAAGGACACTTCCTACTAAATATAGTAGGAAGTATCATGGTCATTGAAAAATGTGGGGGACAGATATAATGGAGATTTCCTAGAAAGAGTTTGGAGAGAGTGCATCTCAATTTACCATTATACCATATTACATTTATGCAAGGATAACTCATTTCAAAAGGAAAGAGAAAGCAAGCAAGCAAGCAATGTTTGCAAGTAACTGGGAGGGAGAGTGAAATATGGATTTACAATTAAACTGAGGGAAAGCAATTAACCTAGCTCAGATTTGCTTGCTTAGATTTACACATTCTACCAATTTATTTGTCCCCAACATTCCCATTTATAGTTGTTTTTGGACTTGGGCTCCAACCAATCCTCTGAAGCTCAGGAGAACACAGAATAGAGTGGAAATGTGGCTTATACGAGCCAGCGGTCAAATTGTAGAAACGCATCTTCTCTTCTTGACTGCAGTGATGACTTAGGCTGTTGGTGGTATGTATAAAATCCTCCTTAGTGCAAATAAGACTCAAAAGCCTATGGGAAGTTATCTTCATTGTGTTTCTTGTCCTCATTTTATCAACCTCAAATGCACAAAGCACATGATACTACCACTGCCATGGTCACCAATACATTCTTCAATGTTCATGGATCAGCAGTGCAAGATTGTCTGTAGTTTATGCATGTTGTCTATCTTAGGCCAGGCCTACTTTCATCTGGATGATATAGAGGGTTTGACCAAAGCAAGACTGTAATTTAGTGACAGATACACTAAGTGTACAGTAAGTGAGTATAGTTGAATATTAAGTAAACAAAAATAATGTCCACAGATGATTTGCATAACTTTAACATGTGTAATAACAGCATCAAAAGAGTTAGGATTTTCTATGCTTTGGCTCAGTCAGTAGTCCAAATGGAGAATGTAGTCTAGAAATTGAAGACTTGGAAGGACAGCTGGGAAGGAACTAGGTAAGATCTTCAAGTGTATATGAGCCTTATAGAGCTTTAAGATCTTCATGAAAAGCCCTTGGCCCTGTCCCATTACTTTCTCAGGATGGTGTGGTGGGAATAAGAGAAAAGCAAAGGCAGAAGTATCACTAGGGGTGTGCAGTGTGTGTGTGTGTGTGTGTGTGTGTGTGTGTGCGCCGCACCAGGTGACATCCTAAGTGGGGGTGACACCATTGCTCCTCAAACACCCGCCTTTTGGCAGAAATGGGTTATGGTGTTTGCCTGCATCCCTTTAAAGTGCTGAAAAGATGATATGAGTGGGGTGAGGCTCAGTGGAAGGAGAAAGGAGAGGACTTACTTAAAATTTAAAATTATTTAATGTGTCATTAGATGCTAGATGTTGATATTGAATTTTTATAGGATAGATTTATTGCTGTGTTTTTTGGATTTTATGTCATATGAATGTATTTTAACTGAATTGTAATTTTAAATTTACTGTTGTACTCCCGCCTCGATTGGCAGGGAGAGGCAGGAAATATACAAATAAAATTATGATTATGATTATGATTATTAAACATCAAAATCAGAATAATCTATGCTATAATATTTCTGATTTCTATTATTATTGTGAAAGTAGGAGAGTGAAGAAAGCTGCAACTTATTTACATGTGGTGATGGAGAAGATTTCTATGTATACGATGGTCTGTTAAAAAGAGCAAATCAGGCCTGAATCTTCACTAGAAGCCAAGATGACTATACTGAGGCTATTGTACTTTGGAGATATAATGAGACAACATGAATCATTGGAAAAGGCGATAACATTAGGAAAAGTGGAATATAGTAGGAAAAGAGGTCAGTCATATGAATGAGAGACCTCCATGAGTCCCTGTCAATAACTTGCATACTGAATGTAGCATATGTTAAACAAAATTAGACTTGGAGGAAGGAAGTGTGAAAACTGGAAGAAGGAACACCAACAATTTAATATATGGAAATGACACCATATTACCAACAGAAAACAGAAAAGACTTGGAATGATATGGAAAAAAAGTCAAAGAAGACAGTGCAAATGCACATTTGCAGTTGAACCTTAAGACAAAATGAACACAGATGATTTACACAACTTTAAAGTAGATGATGAAGTCATTGAAACAGTTGAAGTTTTTCCATACCTTGGCTCGGTCATTAATCAGAATGGAGTCTGCAATCAAGAAATCAGAAGAAGACAAGACTTAGATATACAATTGAATACAATCAGTCTGCCATATCCACAGATTTTCGCATCCACAGTCTGAAATTATTTTTAACAAGCAAACCTTGATTTTGCCATTTTATATGAGACACTCTTTTACTGTGCCATTGTATTTAATAGGACTTGGTCCACAGGGGGCTCCTGGAACCAAACCCCAGTGGATACCAAGGACCCACTGCACTAAATTTAGGATTGCCCATGCCATCATATTTCTAATTACTATGTATGGTTTTGAAAGCTGGACAGTGAGGAAAGCTGATAGGAAGAAAATCAGCTCATTTGATTTTTGAGTTCTGATGATAGTGTGGACTGCTATAAAGACAAATAAATAGGTCCTAAAGCAAATCAAAGCTGAGTTTTCATTATTATTATTATTATTATTATTATTATTATTATTATTATTAAGCTTTATTTATAAAGCGCTGTAAATTTACACAGTGCTGTACATACAATCTTTTTAATTTGACGGTTCCCTGCCCTCGGGCTTACAATCTAAAAAGACATGACACAAAAGGAGAAGGGAAAGATGGTGGGGAGGGGGCCTCTCTAGTAGGATAATACATATAAAATACATAGCAATACAGGAAGTGATTCAATAAAACAGACAACAAAAGAACATCAAATAGCTAGTGACAATTATGCAATGCCTGGGAACGCTTCTCTGAACAGGATGGTCTTCAGCTCCGTTTTGAAGCTGGTTAAAGAAGTGATGGCTCTTGCTCCCGGGGGAAGAAGCCAAGATGACTAAACTGAGACTCTTGTACTTTGGCCATATCACGAGAAGACATGACTCACTAGAAAAGACAATAATGCTTGGTAAGGGAGAAGGAAGACCACATTACAAATGAATCTACTCAGTCAACGAAACCACAGCCCTGAGCAGGGCTGTTGATGATAGGGTAACTTGGAGGTCTCTCATGAATAGGATTGCCATAAGTCAAAGTCAACTTGATGGCAGTTAACAGCAACATTATATCATCTCTTATTCTTCTCTTACCCAAGCAAAACATACCCAGTTTCCTAAGTCACTCCTCTTAAGACTTTGTTTTCAGATTCTTTACCATCTTTGTTGCTCTTCTCCTGACATGTTCCAGCTTGTTAATATCCTTCTTGAACTGTGGTGCTCAGAACCAGGTATAGTATTTCAGATGAGGTCCAACCAGAATAGAGTGGCACTACTATATCCATTGATTTGGACACTATGCTCCTGTTGATACAGTGTAGAACGGCATTGGATTTTTTGCCCACTGCATCACACTGTTGACTCATGTTTGGCTTGTAATCTAGTAAGACCCTTAGATTCTTTTCACATGTAACACTTTCTACCAAGGTGTTGCATTTGGCCGCATCTTGAAAGATTCTGGAACAAGATCATTCTCCTCCCCTGTGTACAAGCGATTGACTTCCTCTGCATTCTTCTTGTCAGGGTTCCTCAACACTTGAAAAACATGTTTTTTCTACCATTTAAATATTTTTTAATATTTAAATTCTTTCCATCCCTTAGTTATATATAGAGGATTGTCCCCATTTACATTGTCCTTCTAAGCCTTCCAGACATTTGTGTAACAGACTGGAGGAAGGAGCACTGTGCTGGGAAATGGTATGTAGAGAGAGGAAGATGAAAGAGTATGTGTCAGGTCAGAAATGTAAAGGATACTCATAAGTTTTCGCCTCATTATGAAAGGGTCTTTTTCACTGCATTGAGAAAATGATCAACTGCCTTGCAATTTTTCACATTTTGGGACTCGTGTTCCAGAACTTTCATTTGTGTAAAGGAAATGTTTTTGCCCAGAAAATAGTGCATTTTTCACATAAAGCACTCTTTTCTATGTAAAACATTTGGAGGTTTGTGTGTGTTTGTGTGTGTGTGTGCAAAGCATGTTTTTGTACAATTTCCCGTGCTCCAGAATATTCCAAAATGTGTATAAACAATGAAAAATCTCTCATAAACTTCCCCAGCAGGGAGAAAAGTTTTGAAATAATTCAGTCTTGCACATGAGAATTAATTAAGTGAAGATTTTCAAACTTAGTACATGTGAATGGGAGGAAGTTTGTGTGAATGAATGGCGTTATTAAGAGTATGTGAGGGAGACGGGGCCAGACTATAGCCTATCCTTTATTATGAAAACCAGACCAAGCAAGATCAGTGTGATCAAGATGACAGAAGCTAACAATGAGGAGGAGCAGACAAGCAAGCAGAGGCTACAGCAGTTTGTTTTTGCCTTCCGAGAAGCACAAGATTCCTCCTTCTCCTCTACTTCTGATGAATTAATTCAGTGCAAACTGTTTTTGTATATTGAACACAGTTTGCAGCAATTGAAGTAAGCTGAGGGTAAAGAGGCAAAGTGGGAGGAGGAGAGGGAAACTGGGACATTTTTAGGAGCAGCTGAAAAAGTGCAATGACAGAGGATTAAATGGAACTGTCCTTGACAAAGTGGATGATCACTAGCTTTCTAACCCCACCCAGTGCCTATTGCCATAGATAACCCTGAGTTGCAGACAAAATCACCTATACCAGATTCTTTAAAAAAACAAACCCCATGTAATCAGCAATAAGGAGAATGATATTATATCTAGTTTGGTCTCTGATGCAGTGTACACTGTAGTTGTATAATGTTGGGCCCAGAAGGCCTCATCATAAGTGGATCATGTGAAGGAACTAAGGCGGGTTATAGACCGCAAAAAAATACGTATTGAATACGTATTAGAGTTAGGAAGGGGCGGTGCTTCCACACCCCCTAACCCTAATACGTATTCAATACGTACAATATGGCGGCGGCCATTCCACATGGCTGCCGCCATATTGACGTAATGGATGCTCTGCATCCGCACGTGGCGCACTGGAAGTGATGCCGTGAGTGCGCCCTTTGGCACTTGCGGCGCCTCTTCCGGGGCCCGAGAAGGAGCGCGATTTCCGCGCCACTTCCTCTGAGCGTCCGGGAGCCCTGTGGTGTGGCAGCTGCGGCTCCCAGATGCCGCAAGCGGCGGTGGCAGGACAACGCTGCTTCTCGGTGGTATGTAACCCGCCTAAGAAACAATTGTGTTTCTGCAACAGAGGGCAGTAGTCTGGATCTTACTGGTGAATTCCAACTAGAGTAGCCCCATTGATTGTTTAATAGTGCACCAGCAAATAAGCAAACCTCATTGATTCAATGGGTCTAGTCTAATTGGGACTAACAGTGGGATTTAGGACTATAGTCCTCTACAGTTTCTTTATAGGGACCAATAATCTACAGCAATTCTAAATTAAGTTGCACCTCCAATCTGGTGTGTGTGTGTGTGTGTGTGTGTGTGTGTCTTCAAGCCATCTGTTGACTTATGTGTTTCCTTAGGGAAGAAATACTCAGGTGGTTTTGCTATTCTCTTACTCTGAAATATAGCCTACAGCTATATAGTGGTATTCACTGGTGGTCTTCCATTCAAGTACTAACCAAGATTAATTTCCAAGTTCAGCTTCCAGTCTGACAGCAAGGTGGATTGAGCTTCTCTGAATATAAGATTGTCCAAAGACGTTCCTTGGATGGAACCATACTGAGTTTGATTTCTTTTTCTTTTAAAAATAACAATCTAATCTTTTATCTAATAAAAGCTTTTATTCAGTTAAAATACTTTGAAGGAGAAAGGTAAGAAGAGACTAATTCTAACTGAATTAGAGCCATGGTGCTTACTCCCAGCCATTGGAACAAAGCCAAGATGCCTTCTCTTTCTTCAAGGATCATGAGAACCTTTGGAATTAGCAGCAAATTGCTGACATGAGCAACCTTAAGAGTATCAACTCTAGGTCAGAAAGAAGGTCTGCACAAAGCGGGTGCACAAAGGACAGTTAGCAACTTGAAGAGGCCTTTCTATGCACTCCTACCCATGCAAACAATGCATGATGAGTATAAGCTGATCTACACCTCTATTGCCTCCAACACAATCCTACTTTTCCTGCCCTGTGCTTTTCTGGTGAATGATAATAATTGTATTTTGGGAAGACATCTAGTACATGATGCTGCTTCCACATGTACAATATCCAATTCCTGATTTCATTAGTTTGACGATTTTCCTCCTTGGGAACTGCACAATTGAATATTGATTGATTGATTGATTGATTGCTGAAGATCTAAAGCTTATTCAAGCTTGTTCTTTCAGGGCTTACCTGACAAAATGCAGAGAGAACTTCCCTTGAAAATATGCACTTTATCAATTTGTGTTGATAAATGGCAGGTGAAGTTGCATGTTCTGATCTGTTTTGTTATGGAATGCCACTGCACCCATATTCACCTGCATTCATGGACAACTCTTTTTTTCACACTCAATTTTCTCTGGATTCTGGGCTTACAACCCCTTGCATTCTTTGTTGTTGTTGTTGTTGTTATATACTCTCAACTTGACTCTGACCTTCAGTAACCCTATGATAGGGTTTTCTTAGTAAGATTTCTTTAGAAGATGTTCGACATTGCCTTCTTCTAAGGCAGAGAATATGGCTTGTCCATGGTGATCTGATGAGTTTCCATGACTGAATGGGGATTCAATCCCTGGTCTCCCAGAATCCTTGACCCACACAAACCACTATACCATGCTGACTCTCAGCTTGCACTTTGGAAAAATTAGAGTTACAGCACAATAAACTCTTTAGATAGCAATCTGAGAATAAACTCTATTGAACCTAGTAGGACTTGCTTCTCCACAGACATACACAGGTTCACACAGTTCTCCCCCATCCATACCGTCAGTACATCCATTTATACCACACAAATAGCCAATATTTAAATCAGCAGGGTTTGCAGTATTATTACATGTTAGCTTTGAAGGCACTCTGGGGAGATGTAAAATAAATTATATAATCTTCATACATTTGCAGTGACTAAGGAACCAGCATGTTGGGTTTTATTTCTTGTTCAGCAAGCAAGTCTCCTTTCTCTTCTTCATCGCCATTTGTGTTTGCAAATTGCTTAAACATACTTTCTACATTCTGAGTTGAAAACTGCACAGCATCGGGTCATGTTTTATTGTGTGCTATTTTGGACAGGATAAGGAACTAATTAAAGGATTTTTAAAGAATCTTAATTTTTTTAAATCAGAGAATTATAATATTTTAACATGTATTAAATTTGATCCAATATTGATCTCCATTTTTTTCTTATTGTGGCACCACAGCAGGTAGAGAGGTAGGTTGATAGGTAAATAGACCCATGTAGTTGTGTGTCCTTTGCCCCCTAGCAACTGTCCTTAGAAGGGTTTGTGTTGCTGTATGGAGAGGGGAGGAAAGGAGAAGGAAATTCAAACTGTGAAGGAGCAGCTGGACTCAGCTTGAGGTGGGAAAGAAATGAGGGTAAACTCAGCAATGAAGTTCACCCTTCTTTTCCTCCCCCCAGGAACCTAGAACAGCTGTATCATGATGGTCTGAACTGGCTCCCCCTCCCTTTCTTCCTTTCTTATCAGTGAGAAACAACAGCAGCAGTAAAGATTTTGGTGCAGAGGTTTTGGAGTAGAGAGCAATGGCAAACATACCTGCACCCTGTCTAAAAGTGGCCATTTGTGCATGCAAGCTAAACTTTAAGCATGTGCTTGTTACTAGTAGGATGCTACCACAATGTAATGAGTAATGTTTCTAATCTCTAGTTCCAATACCAGCTCTAGCACAGTGTTGGATTTGCATCTTCTACCCATCTTTCCTGCATATATCTATTGGGGATATACAGAAAGAGCAATGTGGAAGGGTGAACACAGCTGTTTTTTTTCCAAAGAAGACAGTTTTCTGTTTGAAGGGCTTCTCAATATGAAGGGATTTTCTGGCTCAAGTTATATCTGAAAGGTAAAGAACCATAAGAAGTGAGGCCAGGGGCTTTGGAGCTGCCTACTAGTCCTTTACACTAGAATAGTTAGCACCTGAACACCTAGCAGGCTGACCAGTATGCAGACCTGCAATCAATGCCTGTTAAACTGGCTGAGCCAACTTGCATTTCAATTATCATCATCACCATAATTTGTAAGTGCCTATTTAGCTATAGAAATTAAATTATACAGATTTTATGCAAGTTTGTACTCTCTTGTTTGATGATGTGCATATGGACATGTAAAGGGTGAGGTGAGAGAATCACTGTCCTACTCATTAGGCTTCTGAAAGAGAAATCATGTTATACAGTACTAGAAAAAAATGCTGAAATCCTATATGGAGGTTGCATAGCATATATCTACACATTGAGAGTTATCCAGTAATTTTGTTTGTTTTGAATGACAGTGTTACACAACTGAACTAAGGCCACATCTATACAGACCAGGATACTCTGGGGCAGTCCGGAGTATCATGGCCCCCAACCTCCTCCTGTTAATTTGCCCTCAGTTCCCATGCTGCAATGGGGCTGACTACATGGGTGTCCCACTGAACTGCCTGGCACATCTGCCATCACCGTGGGTTGCTTGCTTCTGAAGTCAAAATGAAGTGCCCAGCATGCATTTGGTGCCTCTCATCTGCTGTCACTGTAAGCCACTCACTTCTGAGGTCAGAATGAGCTGCCAAAAACATGCTGGAGGCCTTGTTCTCACCTAAGAAGCAAGCAACCCATGGAAGTGACAGATGTGCTGGGCAAATCAGTGAGATTCCTGTGCAAATAGCTGCTGTGATGTGGGAACAGAGGATTCTGGATCTAGAGAAACAGGCATATCTTAAATGTACATGTTAAGGCTCTTATAACCTGTTCAGGTGCGGAATGTGCATGACTTCATCTAGACTACTTGCAGTAGAACTGAGACATGAATCGCCAAAATAGGTCAATCGATGCCCAAATATGGGGGGGGGGGGGGAAGACGGGCTATTTGGCCTGTGTAGACAGGCCTAAGATACCAAATGTACAACCAAATCCACATGCAAACGTTCATGTGATCCTTACACAATTGCATCCATGTGCAATTCTGCTTTTGCAACTTTGAACTGAATGCAGTCGTTCCACATCAGACAGAAGAGTTCAACTGCTTGTCTATGCCTAAGATAGTCACAGGATCCCACCCATAGTCTCTTTAAATAAGTCATGTGAAATCAGATGGAGTTATAATATATAAATAATAAATACTTTATTCATATCCCACTTTTCTGTTACAAGAACAATCAATGCAGCTTACATCCAGTATACAATACATAATGCATATGTTATCTTTGAAGGAGGCATGGTAAAGATTTCAGCTCTATTTTAAGTTTCAGTTTATGGTTCTTTTTACAGCTTGTATAAGTGCCTGTCCTTCAAGGAACTATTTTGGCCCAGCAATGATGAGAACACACTTACAATGTGTGAGAATATGTATGTGTCCAGGCATGTGAAATTTCCCTGCTCTCACTTATGCTTCGTTTTCTACATGTAGGAGGGTAATCTACATCTTCCCATATTGGGGTTCTTCCTAGTGTCTGGTGCTTGCTTTTTGTTTTTGCAACCATGGCTCTTCTTCCTGAATTAGGAAAACACTTTAGAAGTTTTCTTACATTTCTGGAACTCTCTGTTAGATGGTGGGAAGGTTTGCTTTTTTTTATGGGTATGGGCAAACCAGCAACCATCAGCCAGCAGAAACTAACTCTCCATAACTGTAAGTATCCGTTAATTCAAATAGATTTATTATAGTTGCTGTGGAAAGGAAATGTGACCCCTCTTACACATTTTCAGCTGTAAAGCTAACTTGGTTCACATTACCCTTGAGAGCGATGATTTCTTAAAATAATGTTTTAGCTGTACATGAGCAGATTTGGAATTAACAAAGGAAGGGCTGTGGGGTTTTGATGTCATTGCCATTAAAATGATAGTCTTTTAAAACCCTAATTAACACTTTCCTCTACATGGGTAAGTGGGACAACTTCCTCTTCCTCCATTTTCCTTGACCCAACTTGTTTGGGAGGAATGTAAGAGAAGGGCGTGATCTTCCCAGCTATTAGGGTGAAAGGAAGGAACATACCAAACAGATGAGGGCATGAAAAAAAATGCTGCTGATTTGTAATTCCACCTCCACCCAGCAGGTCACCACTCAGCAATATTTCGAAAGTGTTGGCCGATAATAATAATTAAAAATAATCCATGGTATTAAAAACAGTGAAAGAGTGAAGAGCAAATGAATGGTTGTGTCGATACCTATCAAATTCCCATTGCTTGAGTTCTGCAGGGTAGATTTCACTTGTTTTGCCAGCATAGTTTTATGTGCATTTATCAGGATTGTTAAACTAGAAATAAAACCTAGGTTTTGACTTGTTTAACAAGGGCAGTAGTTCTCTTACAGGGCTGAAACTGAGTGCAAATGGGCCTGGTAGTAATTTAGAACTAAATTTGTGAATTCCCCTCCCATCCCCTCACAATGGCTAGCTGTGGGAACCCAGAGCTTTCTGAAGAATATCTATTCAGTAGTAATGAGGAAGGGATTCATCATTTCACTTGATATACTCCCTCCACACACTTTCTTTCAGAATATATAGAAAAAACTGGGCCTTTCCAAACATTTCTAGAGAAAAGTTTTTGAAAATAAAATAAATTCAGCCCCACACCTGCTTTTAAAAGTAACCTAGAGCCAGTGTGAAGTAGTGATTTAGATGTTGGATTATGACTTTGGAGGCCAGGGTTCAGTTCCCCACTCAGCCATCAAACTCACTGGATGCCCTTAGACAAGTCACATGCTCTCAGCCTCAGATAAAGGCAATGGCAAGCTGCTGCTGAACAAATCTTGCCAAGAAAACCCCATGATAAATTCACCTTAGGTTGGAAATGACATAAGTTGGAAATGACTTGAAGGCACACAAGAATAACAACAACAAGAATAACAACCCACTATGAAGAAGAGAAAGTCAAATATAGATAAGACTGGACTGAGACAAAGAGAAATTACGGTGTGAAACAGAGGGGGCAAAAAGAATGAACAGAGGCTGCTCCTGCCCCAATTGCTGCAGGACTGCGGCAACCAGATGTCGTGGTCCCAAGAGTGGCCATTGCCATGGTCATGGCCATGAAAAGGAGAGGTAAGAAAAGGCCTTGTTTTGTGGCCAGGTTTGGGTTGCATTAGGTGACCCTGGTGTGGCTTCTGCATGGCCTCTGCCCAATCCGTGGGTGTGCATCATGTGGACACTCTGTGTCTGGATCAGCCTGATGGCGGCCCTTTTAAGCCATTTATTTGAGGCCCATATAGACCTTAATGTAGCTTCTGTATACTCAGGAATGTAATGTGATCACACACCCTCCAACTGTCCTGATTTGGAAGGAATAATCCTGTTTAATCCTCTGTTGTCCCAATTTTTCATCTGCTTTCAAAATGTTCCAGTTTTTTTCTCCACTTTCCCCTTTGTCCTCAGCTTAGTTCAATTGCTGTAAAATGAGTTTAATGCACAGAAGTCTTTTGTACTCAATTATTTCAGTGAGGACAGGTGGGACACAATCTTGCCTTTCCTAGACTCAAGCAGAAACAAACTGCTGCAGTTTCCTATAGCTTATATATTCTTCCTCATTAATAACTTTTACCATCTTGGCCACATTCTAATCTTGCTTGGTCACATGTATCTTGCTGTATGAAATACTGGAGGATATATGTGATCAATGGAACAAAGATAAGGGTAACAGATTTCAAGGAGTAATTGATTGTAAAAGGAACAGCACCCAAGCTAACTTTGTATGCTGCTTTTAGTTTCATTATTAATGAAAGGCCTACCTTGGAGGACTAAGTGTTTCTGAAGGGGTTGCTGAGTATCATGGCATTCATTAAAGTGTCGAGGTATTGCTGTGCTTCTCTAGGTTTTCAAAGGAATGTCTCCATCATGCAAATGAACTGTTGTCTTCCTGTCCTCACCCCAACCTGTCTTCACAATGCTGGACCAAAGCCTCAGTGCAACTCCAGACTGTCTTCACAATGCAAGGCCAATTCCGCATTGAATCCGGGCCACCCCTGCCATAAACTACATTAAAAAACTTACCTTTTGCCCTGGAGCACTCTGGAGTGACATGCTCTGTCTATATCTTATTGTGTTGCCCTGCACTATGACCGCTGATGTGAGTCTCTTCCTCTGAGATCACAATGAGTCCCCAGCCATTTGACTGACACCAGACACCTTGTTTTTCACCTTAGACAGAGCAACTCATGCCAGCAGCAGTGGTGGCACCCGGCAGCATAGTGGGATGCATGTGTAGACAACTGATCCATATCACTACAGAATGTGGAGGTAATGGATGGGATGGTGGTGTTAGGGTTACTTTGGGGCCAGAATACTATGGGAGCATCCAGAGTAGGTCAATTCCAAGAAGGGAGTTAAATCTCAAGGCAAGTAAATCTGGAGGATGAAAAGTTTATATTTTTACATGTGAGGTGGCTTTTAAAACACAGGCATGATCTCCATCTACCCCAAATGACACCAGGTCTGTATGGCTCCCCATGTTTGTAGGTGGTGTTGCATGCATGCACCAAAAAACTCAAACCCAGACCCCAAAAAACGATACTGAGAGGAAGGAACTGGGAGAACAGATCGTGAATGCATGTACTTGAGCCCATTGTACCACTTGGATCAAGGTAGGATATGGAGTGCCAGCACTGAAAGTCATGAGTCTTCTTGTTGTTCATGCCTTGGTGGCAGCAGCAGTGCAGAACAGGCATGGGAAGAACCTCCTCATCACGTTAGGAGGAATGTGAGAGAAGCATATGCTGTCTAGTTTCTGAACTCCTTCAGTAATTGATGTATTCTTAGTAAATGATACACTCCTACTAGTTATCACAGCTGCATATAAAGGCTGTAGTCCAACCATCACAGATCTCAAGGATGTTGCTCTCTCTCCCTTTCTCCCCCCATCTCTGGGAGAATTCTTATTTGTGGGGCAATGCCCTCATTTTGCCCCCCATAGTGACACTTCTAAAAGACCATCATACCTCCAGAGACAAAATGCAAGCACTTTGAACTTGAACTTGTGGCTGGTGGGCAGGAACTAATTGCTCCATCCTGTCTGAAATGGTAATGTGAATAAGGGCAGAGGAATAGGCAAGGAACATCACAAAAGGAATAAAGCAGAGAAAACCCAAACTTGGCTGCTGTGTTTATTGGATTGTTGTAGACATCTGAGTTCCACTTGTCCCTGTACAGTATGAATCTCTCTCTCTTTTTACTTTAACTTCCCAGACCTGGCCATACTGTCTGAAGGATTCTGGGAGCTGAAGTTTTAAAAAGTAACATTTCTAAGCATTGGAAAAGACCAGAAAAATTTATGTCCCATACTCCTTCGGAGGTACTCAAAATCTTGCAGGACTATGCTATTTATATGCAATCACACAATGAAATATTCATTAGATGCACAGTCCCCATAATTATACTGCTAAACACATGTTACTTTCATTGTATACACATGAAACAACCACTCTCAAGTTTCTTTGAACTTGCACTTTGTTTTAAAATGTGATTTTGTATGAAACCATCCCTGGTTTTTACAACACTGTTTTGAAATGAGCATAGCTTGTTTGAAAACCTTTGCTGACCTGTTATTTCTCTTCTTTTGATTCCATAGTCTGTGGTCCGTTGACTAATGTGTTAAGCAACATTTTACAAAAAACAAAAAATAACAAAAACAAAAAAAAAGAAAGAAAGAAAAGAAAAGATACATGCCAAAATGAAGTCTACTCTCATATCTTCAATGACTTTGCTTTTGTTCAGGAGCTTGGCTTTCCTGAGCATGAACTATAAACAAAAACAATTTAGTGTATTTTGGAATAACATTGGATGATGTCCAGAGCAGTTTTCTGTGATTCCAGAATTGCTCAGACATGTTCATCTTATGTGCACTTACCAGCTTCCAGGAAAACCCAGAATCAATTCTTCAGGGTACTCAAGTTTACTAGATTTCTGAATTAAAAACAATGGTGTGCTTCCCTATTGAGAAAAATATAAAAGTGGGCCTGATGTTGTTTCTGGATTTCTGGCTGGTTTGGCAGTGATCAGGGGTGCAAGTGAAGTTTGTGTCCAGCTTTGGGGACCTTTGATACCAAGGAACCACTGGAGAGCACACTTGAGCTTGCTGCTTCAATATCATGATTATGGGCCTTGATTAATGCATATTGTGGCCAGGGCTGTGTCTTGATCTGGAACTAGGCATTTATCTCAGGCTTTTTCCAAGGGTTCTTTTGGTGCTGCACACTGACACTTGTTACTGCGTTAGCATAGGCTTTATTAGTGGTAAATAATGCAGCCAAAGGTATGGCATAGGTTTCTATGTATAACTCACCTGGAATACTATGTCCAGTTCTGGCCACCACAATTGAAGAAGAATGTTCACAACTTCGAGAGTGTCCAGAGAAGGGTGACCAAAATGGTGAAAGTTCTGGAAACCATGCTGTATGAGGAACAGCTTAGGGAGCTGGCTACATTTAGCTTGAAGAAGGGAAGGCTAAGAGATGACATGATAGTCATGTTTAAATATTTGAAGGGATGTCAGCTGGGCCATAAAACTCACTGGGTGACCTCACATTCTCTCAGCCTCAGTGGAAGGCAATGACAAACTTCTGAACAAATCTTGCTAAGAAACCCTGTGGTAAATTCACCTTAGGGTCACCATAAGTCAGAAATGACTTGAAGGCACACAACAGCAACTAAACATACATATTGAGGATGCTGTAGACTAGACTGAAAATCCAGGGGAAAAAAAAAGATTCCACCTAAACATTAGGAAGAATTTCTAATGTTAGGAAGAATTTCCTGACAGTAAGAGCTGTTTGACACTGGAATGGGCTGTCTCAGAATGTGGTGGAGTTTACTTCCCCAAAGGTTTTAAACAGACACTGAATGGCCATTTGTCAGGAGTGCTTTGATGATGTCTTCTCAAATGGCAGGGCTTTTGCGGTCTCTTCATTTCTATGATTCTTAACTTTTTTGAGTGTTTTTCTCTATTTTGTTGTATATTGCCCTGGAGCAATTATAAATTAAGACATGAGGGGGGAGAACAGGCATATAGGCTTAGAGTTTAATACAGTGGTGCTGTTGGGCTGCTCCCATTCGCTTCTAGCCACAATGCATAGGCATATCGTCAGCTACTGAAGAATTGTTCTGTCAGTTGCTGGTCCAGGCCACAGTGACAGTATACTTTGCTACTTATCTGCATATGCCATATGTTGATGCTGTCCCTTGTTCTGGAGCATGAACTGTATTTTGTCCTGGAAAAGGGAGATCTGACCAGTTTTGCATCTGCCTTATCTCATCTACTCTAGATTACTACAATGCACTTCATGTTTTGAGAAGTGTTTGGAAATTTCACATGATGAATCATAGTCCATGTGAGTTTAGCTAGGGCTATCTCCTCCTCCTCCTCCTCCTCACCAAATGATCAAACTTTTGTGTCAGTTTCAATCACAGGCTCCTGTTTGATGTGCTGGTTAATATCTGTGTTATTTTATTGACTTTATTTAAACCTCATCCTTTGCCCAAAATTAGGTCTCAAGGCAGCTTAGAATTTAAAACAATATAGCTGAAAGCATACAAAAGTGAATGTTAAAAGAGAATTAAACTATTTACATGATTAAAACAATTTAAACTGAGGCTGGAATACTTACACTTAATATACATAAGTATCATTGCTGTTGTTATGTGCCTTCAAGTCAGTTGCAATTTATGGCAACCTTAAGACAAACTGATCATGGAATTTTCTGGGGCTGAGAGTCTGTCACTCATCCAAGGCCACCTATTAGCTTTCCATGGTCAAGCAGGAAACCTATCCCCGGTCCTCAGAGTTGTAGTTCAACACTCAAACTACTACGACACACTACTAAATAACCCCTACTGGCTTGACCCAATCCTCTGATCTGATGAATTTTAACTGATGACAAAGCTGTTATAAAAAGTAGAGTTAAAATAATACTGCAGCTTCATAAAAATTACTACTTAAAAAACTTCAGTTTGAAAAGTCTGTCAGAATAGAGAAGTAAAAATATAGAGAGCAAGAAGGGATGTGTGTGAAATTTGTATCACAACTTTCTCCCAACATGGGACTCAAGGTGTAAATTTGAATGTATGGTCAATAGTTACATGCACTCCATCTGTCTTGCTTTGGCAGAGACAGTCTCACTTAATCCTCAGTCATCTCACTTTTCCACCTTCTTTTTAAAATATCTCTCCTTCTCTTATTTTCCTCATTTTTATTCATCTTAACTTCAATTGCTGCAAACTAAATTCAGTTCAGTTCACACTGATGTTGCTTGCTGGCACACTGGGACATATGAAAAGTTGGAAGATATGGTGTTCCCTTGATTTTGTATATTTTTAAATACTTCATATTTGTGTGAGGTATGTTTCCTAATATAAAACCTACTGAAAAAAGAGACACAAAATGAAAGGACAGTAAAATTGATTAAGAGTGCGTCTCTACTGTAGAAATAATGCAGTTTGACACCACTTTAACTGCCATGGCTCTATCCTACAGAATCCTGGGATTTGTTGTTTTGTGAAGCATCAGCAGTCTAAAGACCTTGTAAAACAACAAGGAATCTGTAGGATTGAGCTACAGCACTTAAAGTGGTGTCAGTCTGCCTTATTTCTACAGTGTAGATGCACCCATAAGATACCTAAGATATAACTCCTCAAATGCTATGTTATACTATAGAAATATAGGTGCAGATTAGCACAAGGCTCAAACATATGAATAGGAATCAGAGGAAAAATAAAGCAGCATTTGAAAAATATCTTTGTAAACCAGCAGTAGCTAGATAAAAAACCCCTCATAAAATAAAGTCTTTGAAACCATTAAGGCTTTACAGACTTTAACAAAACATTTAAATATGACCACAGTGATTAAAAAATATTGACCTAAATTTCTGCACATGAAGAGGGTGGAAGCTTTTCTTCCTGTCTCACCATAGGCAAAAGAGAAAACCAGTACTTTTACAAAGGAATAATACCTTTCAATACCAATGGTGTTTTTAACTGGATAGTTGAAGCTGCTGAGAGTAACTAATAACCTAAGCTCTGATCTAGGGTTTATGGAGACAGGAGCAACTTATTGCAAGAAGAATAAACACTCCTTTGAGATCTTTTATATCAAGCCACTATCAATGGAGGGATGGATCAACCCTGGCAATTATTGCAAGTGTGATAATTAGGCTGATAATTAAGTTGAAAAAATAAACTTCAGTTGCAAAAAGTATGAGATACAAAAATAAGCCTAAGTTACATATTGTGCTGGACTGCTGCTGGGAAAATACAGACATGTAATAGCTATATGTGCATATGTCTTTAAAAAATATGTTGTGAAAGGAGCTATTCCCTAGTTCCTTGCACAATATCCAACCCATTCCCATGATAGGTGCCAACCCCAGAGGTGCTACCAAGGTCATTTATCACTGTGGGAAGGAAGGAAGGAAGGAAGGAAGGAAGGAAGGAAGGAAGGAACGAATCCTGTCCCAGCTCAGGTCTGCAACCGGGAAAAGAAGAATGAAGCCATTCTCCTAGATCTCCACCAAGTCATTATAAATGCAAAAGAGAGCCTTTTTTTCAGCTGTACCTGGAAGCTCTTTTCATGATCAGATTACATTTTTAGACTACAACTCGCAGAACGCCCCAGTCAGCATGCCTAGTTGCCAGGTGTAGTAAAAATAGTAACTTTTATTATTTAATTAGTTTATGCTCCCCCTTCTTGAAACATGGTACCAAAGGCAGCTCATAACATGAATGAAAACAAAAAACAACTAAATTCTAACCATAATACCAAAAAGAGTTTTAAAAATGATTAAATAAATTATTAAATAATAATAATAATAATAATAATAATAATAATAGGCATAGTGGTTAAATGGTGGTACTGCAGCCATTCACAAGGCTGTGAGTTTGATCCAGGAAGGGCTCCAGGGTCTACTCAGCCTTGCATCCTTCCATAGGTCGCTAAAATGAGTACCCAGCTTGTTGGGGGCAACTTATACATTGTAAACCACTTAGCGATTGCTTAAGTGCACTGAAAAGCAGTATAGGAATGTACTTGCTATATCTTATTGCTGAATAACCTATTTTATTTAAAAACAGCAATAATTTAAAACAGTTTAAAGCATAACAGTGTAGATAAGAGTACATAAAAGTCTATTTAAGGTCTCTTCTAGAACAAGTAGCTAATTGCATAACACATGTTTAAGGCATTAGCCAGCTTGATGTAGTAGTTTGAGCATTGGGCTATAACTCCGGAAGCTAGGGTTCAAATCCCATCTCAGCCACGTAAACCCACTAGGTGATTTTGGACAAATCACACTCTCTCAGCTTCAAAGAATAGCAAGGGAAACCCCTCTCTGAAGAAAATGGCTAAGAAACCCCACGAGTTTAGGGTTGCCATAAGTTGGAAACATCCTGAAGGCCCACCAGAACAACATATTTAAATAAAAGGAGAGGAATTTCATTGAATCATAGAAGGATAGAATCTTAGATTATCATACGTGGCCTTTAAACCACAATTAATGTTGGAGAATAGCACCTTTGGCAATACTTATCACATGACATCGCCTCCGCCTCATTGTTGCTGTGCCTCCAAAGAATGGTTAGGAGGTTTAATTGATGTCGTAAATCCATCAATAAGCTCCCAATCGTGCTGCTATGCCATTAGTCCTCTGGTGCCATAGGTTCTTCGACTAGCAGTTCCTGCATTGGGCCATGATGTAGTGTCTGTCTCCCCCTCTTCCCCTCACTGTTTGCTAATCCTAAACAGGATGGTTTTCTCCCCTCCTTTCATTTCTTTTTTCAGGTTTCTTTTATTAAATCACATTGCCACAATTGTTAAATTGCATTACAAATAAAAATAATGGCGGGATACAGACAGGCAAAAAGGGGTGTGTTCATGATGTCATGAAGGTATAGCCTTCAGACGGCCCTTACCTGAATGCCACCATGAACACGCCGCCCGCACGCCCCAAGCGGGAAGAAGCGGCATTAAAAAGGTGCCGCTTTTCCCCACTTCTTTTCTATATGCTGCGCAACTGCGCAGCTCCGTCTATAAGCTGCTGCACCGGTACGCCAGAATTGCTACGCCGCTAATTTAAGTTGCCCATTTAAAAGCTCCATGTCTGCTGCGTCGCATAATGAGTCGGGGTCCTGGAACATGCACATTTTGCACCGAGGCTCTAATTAGAGCATCAGATGCCATGCAGATGTGGAAGCTGTAGCACAGCTGCACTCTATTTTAATACTCGTAACCCTAAACCTAACCCTAACCCTAACCCTAGAGCAACATATACGCATGTGCTGCTAGAATTGTGGAAAGTTTGGAATTTAAAGTGAACCCCTACACACATTCCTGTGCCATTTTCACCTAACAATAAAAAAACGCTAAAACTTTAAATATTTACATATGTACAAGGGAGGTGATGGGGGATGGCAGGGGGACAGCGGTGGCAGCGGCGACAGCTGTGGCTGTGCATTGCAGATTCAGCAAGAGCGCGGGGACCAAATGAGAGGAGGCATCCATGATGCTGGTGACACTGGCAACGTGCAAGCGGACAAGGATGCCAACACCAGCTGATCACCAGCTGGCAGGAGACCACCATTGTTCTTGGGCAGGGCGGGGGAAAAAGTTTAAAGGGGCCTGGGAGCTTTAAATGTGCACATATGCTTTCTGCCGCCGGTGCTGAGCGCCGCAGCTGCGCAGCTGCGCATCCGCCAGCCGGCAAAAGAAAAAAAAGCCCTGTTTTTGGTTGCCTGTGCGGAAGCTGCCTCTCTCTTTGCAGCGTCCTGTGAGGCAGCGGTATGGAAACTGTGGGTCAGAAACGGCCCCAGGTGAGGCGTCTTCACTGCCTCCCATGTGGAAGCCCCATACACCTTAGCCATGCCCCCGGGGCAGGCGGTCTGGAGGCTCCGTATTCAGCAGAATACACCTTCAAGACGTCTTCCCCTGCCCGTCTGTATCCCGCCAATAAAAAGAAAAAAGAAAAGCATGCTGGATAGGACATAGAATGGGAAGGCAAGGTTAAAGAGGACAGAAGAGAACATGAGGGACTGTTGATGGCAGAAACAGCCCCAGTTGCACTGTCGAAGTGATGTGCAATAAGGAAAGTTCCCAAACCCCAAACAAACAAACAGCTCCATTTATATACCACTTCGTACTGAACTAACAGTGTCTAAGTGGTTTACAACTGTAAGCTAATTGCTCCCAACAAACTGGGTACTCATTTTAGTGACCATGAAAGGATGCAAGCCTGAGTCAAGCTTGAGCCCTTTTGCTGGCATTGAACTCACAACCTTGTGGTTTTGAGTGAGTGGCTGCAGTACAGGCATTTAACCACTGCTTCACCAGGGCAAACCAGTATATATCCATTTCCTTTTACTAATGTGATCATGGAGGGAACAGAGTTCGTGGGATAATCTCCTTAGAGTTCAAAAGGACTACAAAGACCATCTAGTCTACCTCTTGTAAAGCAAAGGGAGCTCAACAGCCGTGGGGAAACCATGAGAAGGCCCCTTCATATAGCCTCACAAGATTTGTCAAAAGAAAGGCCTCTTCTGAGAATCTGAAAACTCAGGCATGCTCACACAAAATGTGCCATGTTAGATATCAATTGGTGAAATCCAGTTGTGGGCACAGGGAAAAGCAATATGGGTGAAAGAGCAAAACAGGTTGCTTCAGGTTATTCTAATTTCCATGTGCTTTCATCTCCATATTTGATGCCTTTGCACATATATCAGTGAGCCTTTGATGTAGCAAAGATGGCTCTAATGAAGGGGTTGGATGCTTTGCTTCTAACTCATTTTAGCTCACAGTGATGGTGCAATGAGATATCTCTTGATAGTTTGCTTGCTGAATCAGTGGGGAAAAAAGCTGGCCCATAATGTGCAATTATTCCTGCTTTGATGTTTGACAAGTTTAGCCTACCTGATTTGACAGCAATGTCACCTTGATGAACAAATATTTTTTCTCTGTAACATTATCAGCTCTGGCACAGCAAAAGCACACTTCTGGTCTCTGCAGCATAGCTGTACTCAGGTGGATGTGTTTATTTTCAACAGTTTTATCAAGCGCTCTTTGCTACAGTGAAAAGTCCAACACCCCTCCAAAGCCAAGTGGGTGTTATTTTGTTAGACTGTGGCTCTGTGAATCATTTTTACCTAATGCCATAATCATTCCAGCTCCTCGTAATCACTTCTGGATACATATTTATTTTCTGACAGAGAGCAAGAACATGATAGAAATTCATATTTTCAAAATGCCACTTCTATTTTCACATGTTTGGATGTGCTGACCAATAAGCTAATGCCAACATCTGGGTTGTGCACACCTGTTCACAAGGTGAAAAGCATAGTATGTGCAAACATCACTGCTTCTTTCAGAAGCTGGTTGTCACAAGTGAGTGAAAAGTCTCTGGAAAGAAAATAATAAAGAAAAGAAATGTAGCATTTTCTGTTTCAAATTGATTTGGATATATTGGTGGCTTTTTTTTTGGACACCCATAGTTGGAGGGTTATGGGCATTGTAGTCAAAAATTAACTTGTACTACAATACCCAGACCACCACTACCTCTCCCTGATTCGTATTTGGTCTAAAAGTAATTTTTTCAAGTTTCAGCTAAGGACTTTGTAAGGAGGAAGAGAAGGGCAATGTGTACAGAGGACTGAGCTGTGTAAATTAGCCTACGCCCTAAGCGTTCTTTCAACATTAGAACCATAGAATCACAGAGTTGGAAGAGATCACAAAGGCCATCTGATCCAACCCCCTGCCATGCCGGAATATACAACGAAAGCACTTCCAACCGATGACCATCCATCTTCTATGTTATTACTTTTAAAGCATTTTTGCTCCACCTTGATTCAGCCACAGAAGCCTCCCAAGTAGCTTACATGAAATGAATAATAATAATAATAACAACAATAATAAACCACAATCAAACAAACAAAACACAAAACACAGGAGAGGCCCTGCCTGCAAGACTCCAGCGAGTGGAGAATTTTAGCAGTTCTCTGATTCTGTCATTTTTCTTTAAATACTACACTGAACTCCTAGGTAAAATGATGAGCTCCTACACTGTGTTAGAAACATACCAACAGAAACTGCACAAGGTTAACACAAGGAATGCAAAACAATGAGGCAGATTGAAAAAGTCACAGCAACATTCAACACGTGGAGT
The DNA here is from genome assembly GCF_019175285.1 of Sceloporus undulatus. Classification (NCBI taxonomy): domain Eukaryota; kingdom Metazoa; phylum Chordata; class Lepidosauria; order Squamata; family Phrynosomatidae; genus Sceloporus; species Sceloporus undulatus. The sequence goes on along the minus strand of NC_056523.1, from coordinate 299,741,813 downwards.
AGGGGGAGGCCATTTTGCTGCAACTTTCTAAGTCGCCTACACAGAATTGTACAGATGCAATCTAAGCTCAGTTTCCCAATTGCTCTCCCAGTGGCACTGTGGGGTTTTCAAATCACCAGCTTCTTGTCTCCTCATTATGAAATCCTTCTCTAGTGTGTGAAAATGAGGGGGATTAGATTTCAAGTAGGTCAAAAGGGCAAGATGTCAACTTCACTCAGATGAAAGTATTTAGGAATATGTGAGAATTAAGCCTAGTTGGTATTTAAGAAAGAAAACTTAGGGAAAGGGGTTGCTCCTTGTGGTTACTGTTATTAACTGCCATCAAGTCAACTTTGACTTATGGCAACTCTATGAATGAGAGACCTTCAAGTCACTTGTCATCAACAGCCCTGCTCAGGCCTTGCAGACTCAGAGATGTGGCTTCCTTGACTGAATCTAGCTATCTGCAATGCAGTCATTCTCTTTTCCTATTGCCTTTCATATTGTCAAGCATTATTGTCTTGTCTAATGATTCACGTCTTCTCCTGATATATCCAAAGTATCTCAGTTTAGTCATCTTGGCTTCCAGGGAGAGGTCATGTCTGTTTTGCTCTGCTAAACATTGTTGTGTGCCTCCAAGTTGGTTCCGACTTATGGCAACCCTAAGGTGAACCTATCATGGGGTTATCTTTGCCAGATTTGTTCAGTGGATGTTTGCTATTGCCTTCCCCCTGGGGCTGAGACTGGGGAATTTACACCCTTGTTTTCTTTCTGGAGTTGACACAGTGAAAAATTAGGAATTGGCCCTGAGATCTGGCAACCGGGCCCTATATCCACCCCCCCTCCCAAAAGAAAGGGCATTTTTATTGTTTGTAATGAAAATGAAGAACTGTGTATGCTGATTTCCTCCAGTATTCTCTTTCTAGATATTTAACAGCATAGCTTTGTTAACTGATGGACAAAGCAGACTTGGATGGAGCCACAATAAACTATAGTTCCAAGAATCCCACAGCACTGAACCATGGCACTTTAAGTGGTGTCAAACCGAATTATTTCTATAGTGTGGATGCAGCCTAACTTATTGAATTCAGTGGGACTTACTCCTGAACAGGCAAGTAAATGTACTGTTGCTTGCTTACTTCCTTTTTATACTAAAACCTCCTCCAAGGAACTCAACATTTTTGTCTAAATTCAGGTCCTAGTCCCAGCTAGGGCAAGTATGGTGGCACATATATATATATCATTGATTCAGTACGTCTACACTAGCTGAGACTGGTAGGTAGATTACTGCCTTAATTTCCCCCCAGTGTTATTCCCGTGAAGTCCTAGTGCCGAGCTGTAAAAGTTCATGTAGAAGAATTTAATGCAGAAGAAGTTAAAGAAGGATTTCATGCATCCTCAGCTGAAACTGAAGAGTGGGGGATTGGAATGGATGGCCCTTCCAATTCTGTGATGAAGCTATGGCAGTCTGGACCCATTCTATAGATAGAATATTCTGAGGGGACCACATGCTTTCAGTTCCAAGCTTCTGAGAATGTTGGATTCCAAATGTAAATACTATTCCCACTACAATGAATACTCATATACACAATTCACGTGCTCAGGCCCTAATTTCTCATGTTTGTCTCTACAGCAAGGCAAAATGAAGCATTGCTTGGTGGTGGGGCAGCTATGAAGACAGATAGACAACCAGCCACTGTCCAACTATCCTCCTGAGCAATCCCAATATGGATAGAATCGGGATGCAAAATAGGCTCTTAACCTGAAAATTTGGTTCAAATGGGAAGGGAGGGTGTGCAAAACTCCATAACATGTACTATGTTGTACAGCAAATATTAGTTTCTGGCTCTATCACAGGCTTATGGGTTTGGGCATTGTATTTTTGACCCAATGGCAATATATGGCCTTCCAGATACTTCTGGATTGCAACTTCCATCAGCCTTCACCACTGCTTTTATTGACAAGGTCTGATGGAGGTTGTATCTGCAAACCATCAGGAGGCCCATAAGTTGCTTACATTATAGTAATATGGGTTATGTTTCTTTTGTATGCTCACCTGAAATAAAAAGCCCCCTTAAAGCCAGTTCTGTGGATGTTCAAAAGCTCAATGCTCATTGATCAGTTGTTGGTGGGGTGCCAGGCTGTACTCTGTCTCTAAGAACAAAATGTGCTGGGCAATCCCTGGCTCTAGTTCTCTGCAACGTACTGTACCTAGTCATGCATGGTCACTAGCATTTGGGGATATATCTGTATGCAAGAATACACATGCTGCTAAGGATGAACTAATCCATCTGTTTTTAATCCATGTCAGTTTTGCATGCATTCATTCATAATCCTGTCTCATCCCAGTTCCATGCTAATAAATGCCCAATGCATTTATTAATTTGCATTGGGCTGGTGTGAACAGGAAAGGGTTTGGTTTCAGTTTGTTTTTGAAAAATTTAGCAAGCAACTGCTGAAACTCCCTTTTCTGTACAGCTATTAAAAGGGAATGAGCTTTGTCCTGTCTTTCAGTTTGGCCAATATGTCTTCATAGTCATATTTTAAAACATTAGTTTTAAAAATCAGATATAGAAATGGACATTATACTTACCATTTTAAACTGCTTTTTTGCTTCTTAAATGTAACTACAATTAGTTATATTTAATTACTTTTTAAAAAATATGAATGCTACAAGTTCTGGCTTTTGATACAAAGCAAATCTTCTCCATTCACCTTCTCATCTCAATAGAGCATGAGATGGGGTGCAGTATAAACCAGTTCTGGAACTATGTGATATTTTCCCTGATTCATTTAGTAAGGAATGTAACTTCAAAGTTGCGGCTAAACTACAGAGAATGTTAGTCTTTGTTAAATTGCAATACTAATGCAAATTAGTCATTCCCTGTTTAATAAAAAGAATGAATTATAAGAACTAGACTGATATTCTACATTGAGTACTTAGGCCTGGTACAGACAGGTGTAAAGCGCTGTCCTTGGGCCAAAATTAGGGCTCGGGAGGGTGCAGCAACCGCATGCTCCCAAACCCTAATACAGAATAGCGGTGCCATCAAGTGACGCGCAGTGTCCAGGCATCGCTGGCAGGAAGTGGCATCATGGCAGCACCCTTTCCTGTTTGCGGTGCCTCAAAAAAAAATCTGTTCTAGGCAGCTTCTTTTTGGCAGCGTGTCAATGCAGCAGTGTGCGGCTGCTGCAGTACTGACTCGGGGCAAAGATGGGCAGCACAGAGCTGCCCATCTGTTGAGCACCTTAGTTACATATGTGTAACAAAGTAACATCTCCTGGCCTGAAACCCACTCCCAGCCATTTGTTAGATCAGGTGCAGGAGATCTGTTCAGTCTCTGATTGGGGCTTGTGATTGAGTGAGACTGTGACTAGAACTTGCATCTGAAGTGCAGCTTTTGATGGTCACACTTTGCTGATGGGAATGGAGTGAAAATGTCATTTTCCCTATGCCCCAATCAGAAGCTGAATAGACCTCTTTTGTGTGACACAGCTGCCAGCTATTAAGGTCTGCTGTGATGGCATTTACATAGACTCACAGTAAGAATATGTAGCCTTAGTGGTGCAATAATGGATCTGTAACTCTTGGTTTGAATCTTTAACTGCAATACTGAATGCCAGCCCTAGTTGGATGAAACTAGTTACTTCCAAGCCTTTAAATTTTTCTATTTCTATAAGGGCTTCTAGAGATATATCTATATCTTCTTAGCACAATGAATTGCAAAGGGATTTGAGATGGCCTCATGCTGGCCACTTCATCTCTTCCATGTCTGTTTGTATCAACTGACCAGACAATGAAACTGATGTCCTACCTGTGGCTGTGCAGGTGTAAGGCTGTTACTCACCAGTTTCACCACAGACTTAATCCCAATGACTGGCTCTCCATATAAATGTAGCCACATGAAAAGACGATGAAAAAAAATCATTCCCACCCTGCAGACAAATTCTGTTGTGCAGCTCCTATTGGTTTCAATTGAGCTAACATGCAGAAGAAGACTCCAAGCTCATTATTGTGCCCAACCTTCCCCCAAAGGCCGACACCTGTGCTTTGCAATAGCATCATTACTACCTTGTTTTTACTAGCAATGGAAGCAAAAATTAATCCCCATTCCATAAAGGTCCACCATAATATTCCTGCATTAACCATATATAGAGTGGTAACCACACATAGGCTGTGGTTTTATGATGGAGCTGAACAGCATACATTCTCCATGTGGTTTTAGATATTAGTAGTACTATGAAATTTTTGTGTTGAATAGTTCTAAGTGGAATGCTAGATAAAGAAATGGTAACTTGTGCAACTGAAACAAGACACCAACTGTGCAACTGAATGCAGTACTGAAAACACAGGAGCATGCATGTGCACTGCATGTGCAGTGGCACTGGATATCCACAGTAATAGCAATAACAATAGCATTTATATTTATGTACTGCTTCAAAGTGAACTCAGCACTCTCTAAGCAGTTTACAATTTGTAAGCCAATTGCCTCCAACAAGCTGGGTATTCATTTTAGCAACCTATGAAAGGATGGACGTCTAAATCAACCTGGAGCCCTCTGGGATTGAATTCACAATGTTGTGCCTGCAGTACTGGCATTTAGTTGCTGCACCACCTGGTCTCCCAACCATTCCTGCAAGCTTGAACTGATTGCAGATACTACATTGCTCCCAAATGTCTGTCTGTTTCCACAGGAGATCTTATGTATGTGATCTAAGACAGTGTTTCTCAGGCTATCTGATGTGGGGTACTAGCAGGGTTCCCCCCATGTGCCAGGGATTGGCACTAAATTTGTTTCCATTAAGTACAATTATTATTATTATTATTATTATTATTATTATTATTTCTTTCATGAAAAGTTGCCAGGGACTGGCAGCCAATGAGTCATGGACTGGCATTGGTTCATGGACCACTACTTTGAATAGCACTGTTCTAAGATCCTGAAAGGATTATGCCCACATTCTGGCCGTAATGTCCATATCATTATGAAGATACAAAAATGGCATGTGTACATGATAGAAGGATGGGTCAGGACCCTCAGGACCTGGGGCTACATTTGGCCCTTCTAGAATTGCCACATGACTCTCTGATGTTCTTGGTGACCATGTCCCCTTCCTTATGACACCACTCTTTGATGGGTTCCCAGCTTTTGTATGTCTCCCATCGCCAACTCCCATTTTAAATCCATCCAAAAAGTATCGAAGCAGCTATCTAGTGGGGAGTCTTTAGCTGGGGGTGGTCTAGATGTCCTGCAAAGTTCCTTCCAGCTCTATGACACTGTGATTCTAAATGGTGGAAATGGCTCTTCTAATGGCGGTAAGAATGTAAACCAAAAATATGCTGCTGTTTTGGGTTCCTATTCTTTTGCCTTTGGCCTTGACCATCAGTGCAACATGGTCCCTGAGAACTTCCTAAAATTGAATTCAGCCCTTGCCTTGAAAATGTATCTCAATATGCGGTACAGTGTAAATTAAACTATATTCATATTTGTTGTAAGCATGATAAGGTTTCCTCCCCCTCCCCTTCATTGTTCATGTTATGAGCTGGCAAAGTCACCTTTAACACAATCAGCTGTGGGTGTGTTTTAACGAACAGCTTTTGTGAACAGATGAGCATATTGTCGCTTGGGCACTTCATAGAAGGAAGGAGTTCAGCACACTGGCATGCATCCAATGCTAAAGTAAGGCAATACTTGGAGACTGTAAAAAATGCAAATGATACTGCCCCAATTAATTACTTAATGCAACCTCCAGAGTTCACATCATCATCAGATTGACTGGATAATATAGGTGAAGCTTCATGGGTGGCTGTCAGAAAATGATACCTAACAGCACATTGTTTCCATGCTGGTTAAAAAAAGGTCAGCACCAGTGTGTGAATTGGGGTAGGGAGAGTTTTTCCTGCGAGTTTGTTGTTTCTAAGAAATATTGAAAATTTTCCTGGTATTTGACTGGATTCAGATGAACGTTGATGTACAGCTGGGCAAATCTGTCCTTTTCATTGTCTCTCCATTTGAATGTTTTTAAACCTTAAGCTCATGCTATTGGAAAGATGAAGAATTTTTGTAAATTTGAAATGAAATGTTCACTCATTTCCTCTGGCCAGTTTCAACAGGTGCAGCTATTTCTAGTGTGGAGAGGACCATGTTGTAGCTAACAGCCATACAGATGATAAAGGCTGCTGCCACACTGCAAAATTAATGCAGTTTGGCACCAATTTAATTGCCATATTGCCATCTTATGGAATTCTGGGATTTGTAATTTATTGTGGCATCAAAGCTGTCTGACAGAGAAAGCTAAATATCTCACAAAACTACAAATCCCAGAATTCCATAGCATCAAACCATTACAGTTAAAGCAGTATCATACTCTTAAGTTCTGCAGTATAGGTGCAGCCAAATATGAGGAGCTATTAAGTGTGGTCAAATTGACTTATGGCAATCCTATGAATGAGAGACCTCCATGTCACCCTATCCTCAACAGTCCTGCTTGGGTCTTGCAGACTCAAGGTCGTTGATTGAGTCTAATCATCTGTAATGTGATTTTCCTCCTCCTTTTCCTACTGCCTTCCACCTTACCAGGCATCATTGTCTTTTCTAGTGAATCATGTCTTCTCATGATATATTCAGAGGATGACAGTCTCAGTTTAGTCATCTTGGCTTCTAGGGAGAGCCCAGTCTTACAGCATTTCTTTAAAGACATAGTTCTCTAGTGCCATGGTCTGAGGATCCTTTTCCCCTCCATAAGGTAATTCTGAGAGCAAGGAAAAGGCAACGAGGACTGAATCTAGGTGTTCATGGTGGGCTCTGAGAACTACTTTAGCCATTTGCTTTTTGCCCTCTTACATAGCAAGTGCTTGAAAAGCACTCAGTATGGTTTTTTAAAAAGTGGGAACAATCTGATGTGAGTCAAAAGAAGTCTATCCACCACTGGTTTGAACCAGGTGGCATCCACCGAGAGCTGTATGAGCTGGGATGCAACTTCAGAGAACAGGAAAAACAAAGAACAATCCTAAACACTGAAATATTTAATTGTGAACATAAAGGTTTTCTTAGGTGTGCTTTATTTCAAGCAGCATCGCTCTTCTTCAAAGTCAATATTAGTTTCTTGTTCTCACTATAAGAAATTCTTGTGAACTATACCACTGCTATTTATACTTTATTCTCCTCTGTTTGATCCCTGGGATTTCAGTATCTACTAGTGCCTTGGGGTTTTTTGTTTCATAAGAGAGTACATTGTAGTGGATGAGAAAAAACCCCACTGCCTTCTCTATCAGATTTCTCTGGGAAAACCTTTTGAGAAAGTACCTCAATGTATTCTACTGGAAGTTTCCGATATATGCTCAATTGTTTCACTCAAAATGGGGTTACAACAAATGTATACAATGAGTAATGTAAACAGTATTTTTTATCACAGTATAAAAATAATAGTGTGTGCAGATTCTATTCACTGAAAGAAGTGAAAGCTCTCCATTTCCCCTTACAATGTAAGTAGAAATGCGCCCACACAACAATACAATGTTCATGTATATTCAAAGATAAGCATGGGATTCCCTGGTTATGAGACGCATGAGCCATTCACATAGAACACACTGTTTCCTCTGTGTATTGTTTGCCAAACAGATCACACAATGGACACAAAACAGTTGCATGAAAAGGAAGAAAATAGCACCCGAAGTAGATTAGTATTAAATAGCAGCCTCCTGTATCCTCACACTTCTTAAGCTGATGGTTAACAGTTAATGTTACATGTCACAGTACCAATACAGCAGAGGTGGGATGTTGTTGGACTGCCACTTCCAGCATTCCTTATCATTGGCTATGCTGCATAGGTCTGCTGGGACTTGGAGTCCAACATTTGGAGGTTTGCATGATTCCATGCAATACAGACTAAACATCTTATCTAGTTGTTGTTGTTGTTGTTGTTGTTGTTGTTATTATTATTATTATTAATAACCTTTATTTATGAAGCACTGTAAATTTACACAGCGCTGTACATGCAATCTTTTTAGTTAGACGGATCCCTGCCCTTGGGCTTACAATGTAAAAAGACATGACATAGAAGGAGAAGGGAGTGGTGGAGGGAAAGGGTAAGAGGTCCAGCAGTTCCTCTCTACCTCCAAGTCCTGGACCAAGGCAGATGGACTGGAGGGAGGGCTTGGCTTCATAATGGATGGTTAATCTTCTTCCAGGGAAAATACATACTCTCAAGTAGGATAATGCATATACAGTACATAGCAATACAGGAAATGGTTTGATAAACAGGTATTTGTTATGTGATTTCAAGTCATTTCAGACTTATGACAACCCTAAGGTGAACTTATCATGGGGTTTTCTTGGCAAGATTTGTTTAGAGCTGGTTTGCCTTTGTCTTCCTCTGAGGTTGAGAGACTGTGATTTGCCAAAGGTCACCCAATGGATTTCCGTTGCTGAATGAAGATTTGACTCCTGGTTTCCCAGAATTCTAGTCCAACATTCAATTCACTATACCACACTGGCTGTGTAGAAATGTTTATTAGTTTTAAAAAGCTGATTGGCATTGCACAGTAGCTTTTGCATAACACTTGTTCTATGCTGTATCCAGAGACAGAGAAGAACCCAGGGATTATTATATCAGATCTTAATTTTGATTTGTGACATGCTTTGATTTATAAACAATCACAAAGCTTGGCAACAAAGGTGGGTCAGGATTTATTTCCTCTTCTTGGATTCCACCCATGCTCAAATCTGAAAGCCTCATTTGTTCTTGCTGTTGTTGTTGCGTGCTACCAAGTTGTTTCTGATTTATGGCAAACCTAAGACAATGCTACCACAGGGTTTTCTTGGCAAGTTTCCTCCAAGGGGGTTTGCCATTGCCATCCCGAGGCTGAGAACGTGTAACTTTTCCAAGGTCACATACAGTGTTTACATGGCCAAGCTAGGATTTGTTATGTGTTTTACTTAACAAAATCTGCTTTGTTGTAATTTTTTTCTTTAGCATTTTTTGTTGTTATGGTATCCAGATGAATCTTTGGGTGCTCTCCCCCCACTTTCTTCTTTATGCTGCTGTCAGTAGTGAGGAACGCTAGGCATTGTAGTTTAACAACATAGGCTGCTTGATTTCCACCCCAATCTAAGGTCTGTTGAATCAAATGCTGAATGGTTTAAATCAACACTTATGTCAATCCCATTGATTTAACGAATCAACTCTGATTGGAACTAGCAGCTGGATTTAAGGTTCTGGTGTTTGTGGAATCAGGTTCCCTAAAGGTTTAATTACACAATGCAAAACACGGTAGCTAAATGTAGACATGTGGGAGAGCATGGGAGGTTTTATAAAACCAGTTAAGTAGTCTGCACTGCACAGCCTAGTCACAATGCACAGCGTGTAATTAATACCTAGGATTATAAGAAAAGATGGGCACTAGACCTAGTCATAATAGATGGACTCCATCACATTTAAATCCTGATGCCATGCTGTGTTGATTTGACATCTAAAGTGGCTGTCATAATAGCTTTCTTTGGAAATTAGTGAATTGACTGTATAGGTAAATATACTTTCAAGGGGAGATGAAATCTTTGTGTTAACTTTAAAGAGCGGTTGTGTGAGGAATACAAAAATTATCTGAGCAATTTAAAGTGCTTAATAAATAATATAAATAGCAGCTGCCATTAGCAATAATAAAAATAATGTGGATTCATAATAAATGAAAGGAGACAATTCTGCCAGGTGATGGTACACTTTTATATTATTAGTATATTTATCTGAAACATGAATCCAAAGCTAATGGGACATTTGGAAGATGGCTTTTACATGTTTTTTTAAGACCAAGTCCTAGGAGTACATGCAGATGAAGATAATTTCTCCCCCAGAAGTGTTTTAGAATTCATTGTTTTACATGAAAAAGGCTTTTTTAGTGTTTTGTACTGTTTTTATTTTCTTTTTAAAATTAATTCAAATAATTTTCAAATGGGGTTTTTTTTGCTCTTTTTTGTTTAATGCTATTTTAATCACAACTGTTTATGGGCTTGTAACCATATGTGTTTATTAGTGATTCTCTCTAGTTTGAGGAAAATGCAACATTATGGATGGATGGATGGATGGATGGTGGATGCAAATTTCATTTGGTTTTGACAAGAAATTGCTAAATTGTTTAAGGTTAGGGTTTCACACTTTAAAAAAAATATAGGACAGAAAGATCTGAATGTGGAAGAAACTGAAACTACCATATTCATCCATCCATGTTCAGGATTTTGAGTGTAAAATTAATATACATTTCTGATTTTAAAACATTACACAGAGCATATACAACATAATCATTTTTATGCTGGGAATAGCCATTCCTGTTGAATTTAGCAGATACACTTTGGGAAAGAATTTCATTTCTGTTTCATATTCAAGAATGTGCCAAAAAAACTAAACAATTCTTCATCTTTGGGCCACAAGGAAAGTATGCAAAAGTGAAAGTATGAGAAAGTGAAACTGACCTTTCCCCTATCCCTACCAACACCGCATCCCGTTTTTCTTATTTCAACCATTTCTCCGCAAAAGCACTACAGAAGCCACAAGTTTGCAATGTACTCTTTTCTTTTGCTTTCTGAGATGACAAAACACATTTGAAGCCTTTCTTAGGAGTGTAACAAATGTACACTTAAATCAGAGAATTATGTAAATGTACTTTTGAAAATGCTGCATCCATTGATTTTCATGGGCTACATGTCTGCACCATCTTAATCAGGTAGGTCCTCCTGATCTGTCTTGTTTATGTATTGTGTTTAATTTTGCTGTGTGGTATTAAATTAAGAAGTGCTAAATTTATTCTGTGTGCAGTCAGAATGAGATTAAATTGCATGATTCTGGGACAAGCCCAAGGCATTTTGCTGCTAGAGGTAGAGCAACAAAGGACACACCACCCATAAAAAGGTTCATAATACCAAACTGAGGCTGCCCCTAGATGGGTGAAAGATCTCTGGAAATGACAGGTTTTATTCCTGTACAAACCCATTTTATTTCTGATATCCAGATGACATTTTGCTTGTTTGATTTTTTTCCAATGTCCTCTTGGTACTACTGAAATCCTTTTTAGTCCCCCTCCCAATTTTTAACCCAGCACATTCCAAAATGAAAAGAATTAGTACAGTACTTGCTTGGTCTTTTTTTTTTTTTTTTTTGCTGTTTCAGAACTAGTAGATGACTGCCTCAAAGTAAACACACTGATGGTTTCCATGACACTAATTCAACAAGTGATTAAGTGAGAGAAAGAGGAATGTTAGTACTAATCAAAATGATCCTAATGCTTAACTAATGTATATTGCTAAAGCATTTTAGCACAATAACTATAATTCCTGGACAATAATAATAATGCTCAGTTGAAATTGGTGACTGAGCCCTGGTGGTGCAGCCAGGAGTCCTGGTGGCACCGTGGTTAAATGCTGGTACTGCAGCAACGAGGTTGTGAATTCTATCCCAGGGCTCCAAGGTTGACTCAGCCTTCCGTCCTTTCATAGGTCAGTCAAATGAGTACCCAGCTTGTTGTGGGCAATTGGCTTACAGACTGTAAACTGCTTAGAGAGTGCTGAGTTCATTGATAATTAGTATAGAAATGTAAATGCTATTTCTGAAATGTTGCATGAATCTGGTTGTGACATGTGATCAGTGGGATGAAAGGAAGCAAAGGAGGAAACTTGGGATATTTCAAGAAAGATCTATGTGGAGGAGCAGAAAAACCTGTGGATATGCAGCTACAGTCAAAATGGAAAGAACTGGATAATATTTTTAGGCAGTCTGGTGAAGCCCAGAGTGGGTAATGCCAAAAGCCAATCATGAGGTATGAGGGACATGAGGTAGAAAATCCCACAAGTTCCTAGAAACATAAAATTATAGCATTGGAAGAAATCCTATGGGTCATCAGTTCCAACATCCTGCTTATTGCAGGATCTCTAACTAAAGCATCCCCAGGAGGTAGCTGTCCAGCTTCTTCTTGAAGACATCCAGAGAAGGAGACCTCAACATCTATCTAGGCAATTAGTTCCAGTGCTGAACAGCTCTCTTTGTCAATACATCCTTCTAACGTTCAAACACAAGCTACCCTCCTGTAATTTAAAACAATTAAGCCTAGTTATGCCCTCTGAGGCATCAGAGAACATGCCTTCATCCTCCTCTTTGTGGCAGCCTTTGGGATATTTAAAGAATGTACAGTGAGCCTGCGCCATACGCAGAAGCCGCTGGGAGGGTGGCGTGCTTGCCCATGGCACGAGCACACAGCCGTGCAGCATGCACGAGCCCCATTATATCTAATGGGCCTTGAGCATACGTGTTTTTGCCTTACGTGGGAGGGTCCAGAATGGATCCCCTATGTAAGGAAATGGCAGACTGTAATCATATTACCCCTTAGTCTTCTCTTCGCCAAGCTGAACATGCCCAGCTCCTTCAACCTCTCCTTACTTATTTTGTTCTCCATACCTCTTCTCATTCTCATGGCTCTACTATGACTAATTCCAGCTTATCTATATCTTCTAAAAATTAGGCACTGCCCAGCACAGAATATAGGGGAACTGTTAGTTCCCATGACTTGGAAACTGCTTTTATTAATGCAGGTAAAGATAGAATTTGCTTTTTTTGCTCCAGCATCACACTGTTGGCTCATGATCAACAATAACCCCCAGCTCCTTTTCACATACAGTACTACTGAGCCTTCAGCCCTCATCCTATAACTGTGCATTTGGATTTTTGTGACCAAAATGTCAAATGTTGCATTTCTCTCTGTTGAATTTTATTTTATTAATTTCAGCCTAGTTTTCTAGTTTATCAAGTTCCTTTTGAATTCTGTTCCTGTTTTCATGTGTTTGCTATCTCTTCTAGTTTGTATCATTGGCATCTACTTCTCCTATTTAGCAATAAACATACAATAATAACAAATCAAATATCTAAGAATTTTCTGGCTTTTTCTGACATTCCAATTGTCCTGCCTGAATTGGGCACCTCATCTTGCCTAATAATAAGACTGGCCCTGCAAGGTTCCCAGTTCCATAATGCTTTGGACAGATGGATGCTTTATATGATCCAGAGGGCATGGTCATTATTTATGCTACTGAGTAACACCTGTACTGAGCAGAGTTTGTGGTTTGACTATTCTGAGATGCTTTGGAATAGTTTGGAATATAATCCATGTTTGCCATGCTACTGCAAGGCTTTAAAAAGCGAACTGGATGCAGGAAGTGTGGGTTGAATTCACTGCAAGTTGTGAACATGATGGAGCATGTATTTTATTTTAAAACCACAAAATTATACATTGTGGCAGACCATATAGTTGATATATGTATTTATTCAACTGGCTTGTGCCAAAAGCACAAAGAACAAAGCAACAGCCAAGCACCAGAACAAAAGGCAAACAAACAGCAAAATGACATAATACAAGCCTGATGTGGAAAAACAACTCTAGACAAGCAGCTCAGGTGGCCTCAGTGCTTTCTGCAAGAAAATTGCCTTCAAATGCATTTGCATATGGTCAGGCTTGGAGGAAGTATGTGTTTATACTTACTAGTTCAGACTACAATTTGCAGAATTCTCCATGCAGGCTGGAGAATTCTGGGAGTTATAGTCCAAAAAACCAGGAAGAGGATGCTTTCTGATTCAAAATGGACAGCATTTGAGATAACTTTTCAAAAAGACATAGGAGATCCTCAGATGGGGGATGAAATGTCCTTGTCCCAACCTTTTCCCATTCTCATAGCATGATCGCGAGAAGATTTTCATACAATGCTGCACTTATCTGGACATTATTCTGTCCAAAAAACTTGATTAGCCATGATCAAGTGAAAGACTTTCAAACAATGTTGCACAGATCCTGTCATTGTCCCATCATTGTCCCATCACTGAAGTGGCATTGCTCAACATTTTGCATTAATGGGAGTTCACGTTAATGCAATGCCACTTCAATGATGGGACAATAGCACTGTGATCTGAAAGCCTTTCATGGGATCACAGTCAAAAAGATGGGATAAGGACAGGGGAGTAATCCTGTCCTTATTCTGTCCTTGTGTGATAATCTCCACAGCAAATGCAGACTTCCTGCATAGCTCAATTGAGTCAGATGTTGAATCACCTGAACCTATTTATTTCATTTATATGCTATTTTTTCCTTCATGGAACTCAAGGTGGTATACGACTATATAGTCCTGCTCTCAATTTTTATCCCCAGAACAATCACGTGAAGTTGATTAGTCTGAGAAATAGTGATTGGACTAATATCAGCAAGCTCCATGGCTAAGTGAGATTTCAGTCCAATTCTGCTTAGTCCATATCCAGCACTCTAACCATTGCACTAGGCTTTCTTATGACCAGAACCATATATTTTTCTGGAGAAAATTCCACAATGCTTCCCAAAATGGGAGGTTTAGTGGGTGACTAGTAGGCAAAAAACTTGCTTGGTGGTGGCATCCCCAACTGTGGATCACTCTTCACTAGGAAACCCACCTTTGACCTATCATGGTGGCAGCAAGCTCCTGTTTATGCTCACAGGCTTTTAAATCTAGGTCATTTTATCTCTGCTGATCAATTTTACATTATGCTGTGTTTGTTTTATTTCTGTCACCTACTTTTATGCTGCCTCTGCTTTGAAACTGCCACGTTTGAATTTGTTTTTATTGTAATTGTGATTCTCTGTGAGATGCATGAAGAACATGTTGGGGAAGGATTTATCAATCACTTACAGTACATCAGTAAGCTACAAAATAGTGGGGGACGCATTCATCATAGAACATTTCTGCTTGCATAACATCACCCAGTGTTATATAGCAGATATTTGTCAAGGGCCGGTCTGATACTGGGGGAGCTTAAAATTTCACTAGTTTACTTACGCAGAAGGTCCAGGAGAGTTACCTCTGTCAGACGGTCAGCAGTGAAAGGGAGAGCACCTGTCACAGCACTATCCAGCAGCCATTTTGCAGTTAGTGAAAAGCTATTGTACCAGGAGTTACTAGGTACCACTTGAGGCAATGTGTGAAAAGCACCTATACTGTATAGTGTAAGCCCTGGGAATGCTAGCATAAGTTACCAAATGGATTATACCCATCAACAGCTTCAATTCAGAATTTACAAATAATTCATTACAGCAATACACTATCTGTTATAAATTGCTTTTGCTGTGGGGTGCGCTTGTTAGTTTTCTGGGAAACTCAAACAATGTTGCTTTGTAACAGTCCCCTGAGCTAGTGTGGCTTAGTGGTTTGAGTGTTGGACTACAACTCTGGAGACAAGGGTTTGATTCCCCACTCAGCCATGGAAGCACACTGGATGACCTTGGGCAAGTCATACTCTCAGAGGAAGACAATGGCAAACCTCCTCTGAACAAATGATGGCACGAAAACCCCATAACAGATTTGCCTTATGGTCACCATAAGTCAGAAATGACTTGAAGGAACACCACCACCACCACCACCACCACACAAAACCTCATATTCTACCCAGGAGTCCAGAGCAGTCACACCTTCATAATATGAATTGCATCTCCCTCTCCACCAGTGAGCGCCCCCTCACCTTCAGGTGTATGGGAGGTCTTGGATCACAAAGGGCTGGAGAATAGCCCCCTGTGCCCCATCAAATGGAGATATTCATATGTGTAAGCCATACTTAAACACACATGTCACTAACAGGATACCACCCTTTATGTATTACTCATTCTGAGGCGATGGTGTGGCTGGTTGGTTGATCTACTTTACAAGGTAGCCAAAGGTGGGCTTTCCAGTTTATTTCCCCACATGAATACATCCCTGCCCTCCTCCAACAGGGTGGGAGATGACCCAGCTTGTCCTGTGTTTGGTCACATCGCAGGAAGTTCATCCAATGCAGATCAACCACAGGGATCTTGCTGTATTGCATGGGGGAAGGTGAAACTGCTCCTGTAGCAAAGCAAACTTTGTTTTTTTAAGAAGAAGGAAAACAATCCCATGCTTGGATGTCTCAGTAGCAAGCCAGCCTTCTGCCCACCCCACTATTGCAAGAATGTGCAAAGCAACGCCTTACATATGTGTAACCAAATGTGCTACTTTCTTAGCCCTGTAACAAGTATGGGAATGGGGAAAGGATGTGGGAGAAAATGCTAATAGGACACATTACTTTGGGGGAGTTAATAAGAGCTTGCATGGTGTAGTAGTTTGAATACTGGACTAGGACTCAGGGAAACCAAGTTTCAAATCCCTGCTCAGTCACTGAAAGATACTGGGTGACTTTGAGCAAGTCACACTTTTTCAGCCTCAGAGGAAGGCAATGTCAAACCTGCTCTGAATAAATTTTGCCAAGAAAATCCCATAATAGAGACGTTTTAGAGCTTTTGGTCACTGTAAGTTGGAAGGAGCCTGGAAGGCACACAACAATATTAATGATGCTAAATTCCTTGCAATTACTGTCAAGTTACCTTTTCTCTTTGTAGTTCAGGAGTTCTGCTTGCAGCAACCTGCCTTCATGAAAGTGCAGTTTGGAACATTTTTCTCATGGAAGTTAAGCCTGTTCTTCTCAGTGTGATACTGGACATACTCTAATCCAAGAGTTGCCTATTAAAATTATTTATGACACAGGTTTGACAGCCACTTTGGTTGCATCTTGGGTGAAAGGGAAGATATAATGAATGAAGGATGAATGGATGGAACTTGCATCCTATAGAAACAGAAATACAAACATGAAAGTGTGTGTGAGAAAAGGAACCATTTAAATCAAGAGTAGTCATTTTTGGACTTAAAAATAAATTATTCTAAGGCTAAGATTCTCTACACATATTTAGGGAGTACTTCTGAGAAGACATACTTAGGATTACACAATAAAAAAGTATGGGACATTTGTAGAAAAAACTAGCCTCATTGAAAGAGAGTTTTGTATTGCAAATTAAACATCACAAGAATTCAACACAGCATTGCTTAACATTCTTTAGTTTCCTAAGACAGCGGAAGGAACACAAATATCTCAGTGCATTGGAAGTTGTAACTGTTTGGACCATTTATTTCAGCACCCATTCTGAATCTCCCCCCCTCCTCCATGTTAGAAAACATTTCACTTTTGGAGTTTTTGCATATCTGTATAATTTGCATTTCAACACACAATAGTTATTATCTCAGATTACAAGGAGGAACAAGTTTGAGGTTTGGCCAATTTTTAGTAAGATGCATGAAACGCAAAGCCCTAAATAGTTCACATACTGTTGGCAGTTACACTGACAGAGCTTTTGTTGTTTGGAAATGTTTAATTCTCTCACTTCCCTTTCTGCCTTCATCTTCCCAGTAACAACATAAAGAGTAAACACATATACAGACTGGGCTGTCTCCCTATTCCTGTGATAAATTTTCAGAAGTTGTAATTATGCTAAAATTAGTCAGGGAAGGGTTATCACATCTCCTGTGATAGGCATTAATCATTATAGCCCCAAATTCCAAAACAGAGTAATTTCCTGAAATGTTAGAGTCCACAGCCAAAGCATGGAAAATTCCTAGTTTGGACTTCAACTCCCAGTAGGTAGTGGCGTCACTAGGATTGGTGTCACCCGGTGTGGTAACTCATGGTGTCACCCTGCAATTGATCTTTTCCCATATCACACCATACAGAATCCTTAGTAATATTTTTTTGTACTAATGTTACTCCTAAATTGTAATTCCAATATATCACTGAATGTAATGGTAATAGTTGTGGCATAAACTAGTAAATTAAAATTACACCTTTAAATTACACTATCATATGCACAGCCTAAATGTATTTACATATACATAGTTTCATGTGGTTAAAGTGAAAATTTGGTCAAATGTAATGTGTTTAAATAAAAATGTAAAAAATATATTTTAAAAAAATAATTTTAATTTTTTACAATTTTTTAAAAATTAGCGTTTTAAAATTACAAGTTAAAAGACACCCGAGGCCTCTCCTTTCTCCTCCCACTGAGCCTTATCCCACTCACCCCATCTCTTCAGTGTTTTAAAGGGACACAGGCAAATGCCACAGTTCATTTCTGCCAAAATGCAGATGTTTGAGGAACAGTGGTGTTCACCCCCTCAAACCCCAAGTGACACCATTGCTAGTAGGCATATTAGCTGGGGGTTTCTGGGAACTGTGGTCTTAAAAAGTAACTTTTCTGAGCCCTGCTCATAGCAAGGCAAGATCTGGGTGATGTGAGGGATGTCACCCAACTGTACCTAAAGGTTGGAATGTCTTCTATAAACAGGCCAGAGTGGCTCAGGTGGTAATCCCTGCCACCTACCAAAGCTTCTGGGCAGGCTTGCTCAGGAATGTAAGAGATTTGTTCTTGCAAAACTCCTTCCTTGTTTCTTCTCTCCCTCCATCTCATTCTGCCTGTGGCAGCAAGGGAACCAGATCTGACACCAAGACAAAATGAACAAGCTAATCTCACCAAAATGAACACACTGACCTCGCCAGTCTTTTCCCACTGAATGCATGGACGCCTCTTTTTCATAACTCTTTCCTTTCATTAACAGAATTGTTTGGCTCTTGATCATGTGTAGGAGTAACCTGCATGCCACCTAAAGACTACATGTACCGGCTGCGGTTGTTAGATCAGGACTGGCTTGAAATCATCTGCCCTAACTCTTGTTCCCAGGAAGAAGGCAGGGACTGCCTAACCATTCTCTTGATGCTCTGATGCTGAACACTGAACTTTACTCACATTGCATTCTGTGCTTTGGGGCTGACTGTATACAGTAACTGTAAGCCGGTGTAACCTTTTCTCTTTAAGTTGTTTGTAGTTCAGGAGTTCTGCTTGAAGTAACCTGCTTTCACAAATGTGTGGTTGAAACATTTTTCTCAAGGAAGTTAAGCCTTTTTTTTTTTATCAGTTTGCTATTGGACATGCTCTAAATGAAGAACTGCCTATTGAAATGATTTTTGACATGGGTTTGACAGGGGTACTCCCTTGAAGCTTCTTCCATTCCAGAGCTTAGAAAAGCTACTTTTTAAAAGCATTGCCTCATAAAATGATGGTCATGCTTTCTAAGGCTTCTGGGAGGTCTACTCACAAAAGTAACTTTTCCAAGCAGTATTCCACCCCAGCTGACACATGTATTTGTAGCACTTACAAGTTTGTGGGGCTTCCATGCTCAGAATCCATCACCAAGAATGCAAAGGAAGAAGGAAATTGAAAGATTGAATTACTGAATGAATGCACAATGATAGCTCTGTGATAGATATGGTCAATCAACCACAGATAACTTAAGCATCACATGGCATTTAAAAGTTAAACTTCATGGTTAAAGCCGCCCCCCCTCCCCCAAAAGATATTATTACTTACTAAATTATAGCCTAGATTCTGCATTAGCAATTTAATTATGAATGTTTAAATAAATAGTGTTTCATGGCCCGACTCTCCAAACATACCTAGACAGCCAGCAACAATGTGACAAGTGATAGTATTGCCATATCTTCACTGTCAATAACATAAAGCATTATTTTTGAGTGTTATTTTGGAAGATTTGAGGTATGGTTTCATTTTTGGCAGTTTATGTGTATTTTTAAATTAGTATGAAAAATGTAGTATGCTTAGGATTGGCATTTATTCTGGAAAACCTAGAAAATCCCAGCTTGAAGGGACTGAAAATGTCCCAGCTAGCTGGGCCAATTGAAGCAGCAAATCCCAGATTTCTCCTTTGTCATAGGCTGGTGAGTAGGTTAAAAAGAGAGCCCCTTTACTCTCTAGTGTTGCTTAGAAGCCCCCTTCTCTTCACTCCAACTAATTGGAAAAGGGAAAAAAAAGAACTCTTAGCTGCATACTCATACTGAGATTGAAACATAATAGTAGAAAAAGTGCAATAATTAATGTGTTGAATTTGCATAATCAGAATTCAAATTAATAATATACATAATTAAAATATTTGCATTATATGCAAATTAAATACCAGATATGTGGGACTGGAATATGGCAACCCTATATTTGATTATAACTCCAAAAAGCATTATTTTGGGGTGTCATTTTGGAAGATTTGAAGCTATTTTTTTGTATTTTATGTGTATTTTTAAAGTAGTGTGAAAAATGTAGTATGTTAATAGCAAGTAATGATTAAAAAAATTAACAAGCAATGAATTTGAAAATAATGTTCCAATCTGTGTTTTTAGGAATCATCTGAAAATGGCTTAATCCACTAGAATGCCTTACATCAGCAGTAGACAGTTCTATGGTGATGTTTAGGTGTTGTCTTCTAAAGAACTGGAATCATCATGAACCCCAATTGTGCTGGGATCATTCAAACCACACATGGAAAAAGTACATATGGCTTCGCCAATGCTCCTGCTGTCCTCTCATAAAATTTTGAAGCTTTCCAGAATGGTACCTTTGCCCTCCTAACTTCCCCAAATATGACTTTCCGTGCTTGTGTGTGTGTTTTTTTTAAATGCTTGCTTTTATACCAATGGGGTCCATGTAAGCTCCAAGTGTTCCCAAATTGCTCTAGGACCCCCTTAAGTTGCCCAATCTTGATTTACCTGCAAAAATCTCAGAGCTTGTCCTTCACTTGATTTCTCCAGAACAGCCAGTCTTTCTGTATTTCTGTTAATGACAGCTTTCTTTTCAAATGACCACATGAGCACAATGAATTAAAACTGGAGGCTCCATTACCCCCCCATGAGAAACAACAGGGTATTGTCCAGATCAAGGGTTTCGAAAATGAACCCCAAAGATGTATCAAAGCTTCAAAAACTAACCCTTACCTCACAGGCTAAAACAACAAAGCCCTGTTTCATTTCAGGTCTGCAGTGAAGGCACCTGGAGGTCCATGTGTGTTTGACTAGAGAGCTTGGCTTATAAATAATTATGTACTTGCTCGATGAATGCAAGAGGATTATTTCTGGCCTCCCCTATGCCAGCACAAAAGAAAGTTCTTAGAGACGACATGTGGGTGGTAATTGAATGGCCCTCTCTGCCTCTTCCCATGGCCTATTTTCTATGTGTCTAATGTAATTCATAGTTTTCTATAATTCTGCTCTTTCCAAGTATGGAAGAACAGCATTTTCAGCAATGTGCTAACACTGTTTCCTAAGTTTTCTGTATCTTCACTCATCATCACTCTCCCTTCACACTTTAAATGGGGCCTAGTGGAAGTGAGCATATGGGGAACTAAAGAGTGACCACATGTCCTGCTTTCCATAGGTCACTTCTCTGTTTCATAGGTGGTAAAGTCATGACTTCACTTCACCCAACATTTCACAAATGGAAAATGGAACACATGTGGCCAAGCATGATCAGTGTGTGGTCAGGCTGGCAAAGGTTATTAATGAGGAGGATCAGACAAGCTAGAAGAGGCTGCAGAAGTTTGCTTTTGCCCAAACCTACCGGGAAAGGCAAGATTCCTTTCCTTTTCTTCAAAGGGGGAAAGAGGGAGGTGGAGAGAGATACTGGGTTATTTAAAACAGTGGGACAGCAGAAGCTTAATTGGGAATAACTCTGCCAATTTTGGACAACTGGAGGGTATGGAACTATCCTAGGCCCTAGATTTCCCTGTATTTTGGGACCAAAACCTGAGAACTATTGATGACTTCTTCTGATGCTACAGATAAGCAGGCCCTGGAGACGTTACAAAGGTCATATTACAAGGGGTATTCTCAGGAGGGCATCTCCAGCTCACCACAAAGCCTGGGCAGGATTACATGAAGAAGCAAACTATCAGCTGTATAGATGTAATAAACACTGGGCACCTCTGCAAACTGAAAAAGGATATAACCTTGGCAGTGGCCCTGGAGCTAAGGTGGAGCTTCCAGTCAGAAGAAAATGAGTCTGTGGACATTTCTTTACTCAATACAAATTGAATCTGATCCAAGAAGGTGTGTTGTGAGAAAACTGAAGAGGAGGGAGGAATTCACATGCCTCTAAGTCATGGCAGAGACTTGAGAAGGATGATACAAAATGTAATTTGCAATATTTAATAATATCCATATTGACAAACAGGAAAAGCTGCTTCCAGCATTGCAAGAAAAGTTCAAAGCATGTTCCTGCATCTTAAATTTACAACACAACAGGAGTACAAATGTCCTGGATAGTTTACAGGAAATAAAAACATTGGGGTTTCCTACTGAATAACTTGTAGCTGGACTGCATTTGAAGAGAAGTCACTGTATTGTTAAACTGTATTGTTAAATATTTTTAAATGAAGTGTTGTGATTCATAGTGAAACTTTGGGCAGCAATGTAATGGCAGATATGGGGAATCCTTCTCATTGAGGACTGCACTACCTCAGTCAACACCTCTTGATATTAGAGCACAAGGTGTGGCCAAACTGGCTGAACTTAAACAAAAACAAACAACCTTCATTTATATACCGCTTCATACCGCCTAAGCAGTGTCTAAGCCGTTTACAACTGTAAGCTAATTTGCCACCAACAATCTGGGTACTAATTTTAGCGACCTTGGAAGGATGCAAGCCTGAGTCAAGCTTGAGCCCTTTTCCAGGTCTTGAACTCGCAACCTTATGGTTTTGAGTGAGTGGCTGCAGTACAGGCATTTAACCACTGTGCCACCATAACTTACAGATATGAGTCTTCAGTATGAAACAGCAATACGGGGAAAATATCTTGGTGAGAATTCTTCCAGGCACGCATTTGGAAAATGATTTATTTATGTAATGGATTTTCTGTTCATTGTGTAAGCCATTTTGAAAAAAACAAAAACATAAAAATAAATTAATGGATTGATGGATTGATTTGTTCCCCAACCGGTGCAAGGTTCTCTCTATCATCATTGTGGTTGTTGGACAAAGGAAGATGGAATAAATTACTGTAAGAGCATGTACTCTCAAGGAGAATCTGAAAACGTATCTGCTGATTCATATCAATAAAATAGTTCAAGAAGTTTTGTTCTCCACTCAAAGTAGATCTTTTGCAAAGCTAATGACTCTTAACAGCCCAATGAAGACCACACCATCCCACTATACCTCACATTACAAAACAGGTAGCTCAAAAATATAAACAGTTGCCCCTCCGTTTTCATGGGGGATCCATTCCAGACCCCCTGTGAAAACAGAAACTCACATATATTGAAGCCCCATTGGATTGAATGGCTGGGCACGCACCACGGGCACATGCACCATTTTAACCAATAGGGCTTGCCCCTCCATGAGTAATCGAGACTGCAGACTTCAAGACCATGAAAACAGAGAGGTGACTGTATATTGCTGCTGGCAAACAATCTATTTCTTCCCAATTACCGTGAAGTTTCCAACCTGGTCCAGCCCTAGGATAAGTCAGCACAAAGGCTAAGATGTGCCTTTGGTGTCTTTCCCTTTCCCCTGGGTAGATGTGTAGGACTACCTAGAAGTTTTATACAGCCTAGGATCAGTAGCATCACTAGGGGTATGCCGGGGTGCAAGTGGTGTGGACTGCACTAAGTGACACCACTGAAGGGGGTAACACCACTGGAGGGATGACACTCCCACCTCCCTGGCCTGGCTTCCCCCTATCCCTGCCCCAAGCAGCTTTACTTCAGAGTAAAGACACATGGAATAGGGAATTGGGAGCAGGCCCTTTTGGCTCTGCCCCAAAGCCCCACCCCCTGCACCAAGTGACACCCTGGTATGGGACACCACTGCCCGGGACAGGTATAACTTAGGGCTCTTGCTGCTGCCCCATATAAAGATCCATGTATATGTGTACAATACTGGGGTGGGTGGGTGTCACATGCAAAGTGCAACCAACACCATGGTATGGGTCTTTGTGTTGGGTCGAACCATCTGCATCACATTCTGTCTCCTGGGCCTCATTCCCACTAACAAATAAATTGGTTTGCAATCTGAATCGATGGATTGATTCGACAGTGGAGCATGATTCACACTACATTTTCCCCAGTCCCATGTAAAATAACCCATTTGTGGTTCACATTCACAAATGAAACGATTCAAAATGTACCCGCTTCAGCTGGTTGAAGGGCAAATTTAAATCAATTCTGATCCACATCTGGCTCACACTTGTGTGGAATTGATTTATCCAAAAAGACGTGGAAAAAATCAGCATCAAAAAGACACAAGTTAAATGGGTCTAGCGCATGGCCCTCCTCTCTGAATCGCTTCAGCGATTTGATTTAAGTGGGAACTAGGGTTATTTGAACTGGTTCAAACTAATTTGCCATCTGATTTAAAAGGTAGTGGGAATCAGGCCCTGGAAAAGGCTCTCAGTAAGATGCTTAGCATTTCCATGCTATGAAAATGAGTGGTGTTTTCTGAAAGGTCTGGATAGCACTATGGATTCTCCAGACACTTCTAGTGGCAACTGCCAGGGCCAAGCAGAGTTTCTCAAAACTGAAGCTCATCCAAACGGATTTGTTATCCACCACTGAAGATGAAATGCACATCACTCCCTGTCCTATCCATCAAGTACGACATCTCTCAGCCAGTGTGCTACACTTTGCACAAGCCAGACATACAGAAGTGGCATTGGCAATATGTTGTGGAACACAGCTGAGCTATTTCAGGTATTAATTTAATACTTTTTATTACAAAATTGATTCTGTCTTTTGGTCTTTATGTTAGAATATCCATGGTCAAAAAATTAAAACAGTACATAAAAAAAATTGCTGAAAGTTTCCCAGCCACCATCCTACATACGTTTAAATTAGTTACTATTTAGACAGGATCTCAACTGGCTATTTGGCCTGCTTCAACAAAATTTGCTTGGAAGTGGTTAAATTTTTATTAATTATTAGTATCAAAGGCATAATTATATGATTTCACCATTATATTTTTGATTGGTCTAACTTCTTTCTTTATAACATGGATAAAATGTTTCAATTTTTATCCTTAAAAATAGTAAAGAAAAGGTATGGACAGAAAAAGGCATCCAGATAAACCCTTGCAGCTTGTGGTTATAATTTAGTGGCTTTATTTTATGGCTTTATTTTCATAGAATCATAGAATCATAGAGCTGGATGAGACCACAAGGGCCATCCATTCCAACCCCATTCTGCCATGCAGGAACTCTCAGTCAAAGCATCCCCGTCAGATGACCATCCAGCCTCTGTTTAAAGACCTCCAAAGGGGAGGGAGTGTGTTCGAACAGCCCTTGGCATTTGCGAAATTGAGAACCCTGAATCTATCAGAATTAATCCACACCTAATTGTAATATCATGTCGTCTATTTCCACATCACCCATTGCACATCACTGGTTATCACTGGTGAAGATCAGAGGATACATGATGTGATGATGTAACAGTAGCAAGTAAACATCCCCAGGCAGGACAGGAGTGAATGAAGGACTTGAAAGGTTTTTTTTGATTCTTTGCATATTGACCAAGGGAGAGTGTTGGAGAGTGAAGTATAAATATTAATTATAACAATCATAAATACAGTGAAATTTTTAGCAGTATGTTACCCGTGACATGCAGTTCTGCCCTACAGAGCAGGCTTTTATAATCTTGGGTTCCCAGAAGCTGAACTACAGCTCTTTTCATCTGTGCCCATTGGCCATGGTTGCTGGGGATGAAAGGAAAGGGTGCCATAAACCTAAATTCATGTTTTGTTGCAATATTTCCAATTGCAGATGGATTGGAAGGTCTTCTTCACCCAGAGTCCCTCTCCCCACCTCATTAATCAGCCTTCTAGATGGAGTTGACCAGAAAAAACACCACCACTTCAGTTTGTTTCTGTTTATTTAGCAGCTGCTGTATATACTCATGTATATGTCTAATAATTTTAGACAAAGAATTAACCCCCAAAACCTGAGTTGGCTTATCCATGGGTCAATGTCAGTACTGTACCATAATTCTTATATTAAAAAGGAACTATCCCTCTCTCTGAGTAGAGAGGTGAAATGTAAGAGTGTACTCTGTCCCATAAGAGCCTACAAGAAGCACAGATCCTGCTCTACTCTTTTGCTGTGGCACTGCTTTGGCCTTTTGGAATATCTGGAAAGGAAATAGAAGTGGTTATTGGTACTTCCCCTTAAGGGCACCAAGAGAGTAGAGAGGGCTGGTGGTTCTTTTAATTTCTCCCAGGACACACTAAGCGCTTGCCTTCCACCACTTTACTCAGAGAAGGGGATGGTTCCTTTTTTAAATTTTTTGTTAAAAATGAATACTGTACTCTTGCCTTTATGACATGTGCATTTTGTTAGATCTTCCTGCTCTTGGTTGCCTTCTCCCCACATTGCACAGCCACCATTTATTGTAGCTTCTTCCTCATCCACCAAGCTTTTAGGATGAGCCACAAACAGTTATGTCTGCAGCAGAATTTTGTAAGTTCTTTTGTATCCTTTTCCTTTGTTTTGTCCTTTGCATTCTTTGTTACATGCTCCTAAGATTACCCATGGGTCATAATTTTGACTCCAAAACCTGCATTCAGCTTATATATGAGGCTGACTTATGCAGGTGTATATATGGTACTTATTCTGCAGAAATCAGCAAATTAAGTTTTTCACAGTGTGAAAGTGATACACTAGTGATGACCTTAGCATCAAGCTGGATGAAGACTTTCTAGTGAGCAGAAAAATGTGATAAAAGGAGAGTTCTGAGAGTACACAGTGTAAGAGAAATGTTTTCAGGTTTGGAGCATAGGTTCTCAAGATGCAACTTTATCCATCAAACTTTCAGAGGCAGATTCAGACATACCTCATCTATAAGCCCTTAGACAGAAAAAAAACTATGCGCAACAGCATCATTGTCTGAGAATTCCATTACATATCAAATATTTACATCACATACAATCAATACATTGTGGCAGGTTGGTGAGTGGGTGGTGGAACTTGCAGACTGAACTTACTGTGTGATTTGGCTGCATAAATCTGCCCTGAGTATAACGTAATCAGTATTTATTGGATTATTTTTGCTAGTTTCACTTTTCCAAAAATAGTTATATTAAAAATCCAAACCTCCCCTGCCTTTTATGGTAATGATTAAAATGTTGTTCATTTATTTTTTTAAATATATTTTGAGTTATTAACATTTTTGTTGTATTGACTAACCCTTTGTCAACAATGAAAACTGGGAAATGTGTGCCCAAACAACATCATCAGAATGCAGTCAAGATGGAAACAGTTATTAATGAGGAAGAACACAGAAGCCTATACAGGCTGTAGCAGTTTGCTTTTGCTTGAGTCTACAAAGAAGGGCAAGATTTTGTCCTGCCTGTCCTCTCTCCCTGCTGAATTGACTGAGTGCAAACTACTTTTACACCTTTTACTCAGTTTGCAGCAATAGAAGTAAGCTGAGGACAAAGGGGGCAAGTGGGAGGCTGGGAGAGAAACTGGGACATTTTAAAAGCAGCTGAAAGGTGGGAGGGCAAAGGATTAATCAGGACTGTCCCTGCCAAATCAGGACAGTTGAGGGTATGCATTTTTTAATGTTGATTATTGTCTTACTTTGAGACAATAATACTGCTTGCTTATGTATTATAAATAAAATATATGAGGAAAAGATAAATGTTGTGCAAGACTACTAAAAAATTAACTATGGTTTAATACATGCTAATATCTAATAATTACCAATGGAAAAGGCATACTTGGAAAAAAACTGTGGAAAGATATAATGACATAATGATGGTGTGACATGGACCTGGATCCAGAGAGGAGCAGCATGTCTTGTGCCCCCTTTTTTGTGGAGTTTCCTTAAGAGACCTTGGGGTGCAGGCAGTTAGATTTAGGCTCAACCCCAAAGGCTGTTGGACATGCCTAGCTACCAAGAAGATTTTTGCACCGGGGTTAAAATGTTCCCCGGTGCGTTGTAACAGGGGCGAGCATGGAGCGTGACGGGAACCCGATGGGGCCCAGAATGCTAGTTTACTGCACAGCGGAATGCCACCGCCACCACTGAGTGTATCCATCGGGTTC
This sequence comes from Sceloporus undulatus, assembly GCF_019175285.1. Lineage (NCBI taxonomy): Eukaryota > Metazoa > Chordata > Lepidosauria > Squamata > Phrynosomatidae > Sceloporus > Sceloporus undulatus. The sequence goes on along the minus strand of NC_056523.1, from coordinate 299,714,066 downwards.
CCATCGAGCTCCAGGGGATGCCATTTCTGGGGACCCTTTGAAACTGTCCCCAGAAATGGCGTCCCCTGGAATCCGATGGGAATCCGATGGGAACGCTTGGTGGCGGTGGCGGTATTCCGCTGTGCAGTAAACTAGCGTTCTGGGCCCCATCAGGTTCCTGTCACGCTCTGTGCTCGCCCCCGTTAGAACGCACCAGGGAACATTTTAACCCCAGTGAGATAATCTTCCAAGTGTCAGGGAACCAGATCCTGACAGTTCACTCATGTGGACTGTATAACTGTCACTCCTGGGTTTCCCTCTGGCAGTCAGGCCAGAGGTGGGTGCCATTGGCTAACAGGTGGTTTATCAGATTACTGGATCCAGATCTCATGCCAAGCCTACTATATACATCTCTTATTAATACAGTTGTGGCCTTTGTATGGCCAGAATATTGATGTGTGTCTTCATTCCCCTCTCCCCCTTCAATGACCTTTAAGCTAGAACTGCAACAAAAAGCACTATAAAACAACAGTGGCATGCAATTAGCAAAGAAAAAGCAAGATAGGCTATCTCCTTTTCACCTTATTTTACCTATTATGATTGTCAAATGCCCATCTAAACTGTTTTGACTTGCCAGCTAATGATCGTCTGAGGTATCGTGGCTGTGCTGTGGACAGCAGCCTGAAAAAAGGCAAGAACTAGATGCCACAAACAAGCCCATGACAGGTCTGGCCCTACCATTAGATGGAGCGGGTTATTCACCTCAGAAGGCAGATTGCTGGGAGCAGGACATTTGCTGCTTCCCCTATAATGGTGCCTAACTCTGTGGGTCCTCAGAGTCAAGCACAGGTGATTTTCCCTGCTTACTTGTCTCATAGTGCTTGGCTTTGAAGCTCCTTCACAGGTGAGCATTGTGGAAGTTCCCAGCTCTGTACAGGGCCAGCACAGCTCTGCAAACCCTTCTCCTGGCTTCTAGTGGTAGCGTGTGCAGGTTGTGATGTGTAGAGCTGACTTTTCATCTGCTATTGTGATGAGAGGGTCACCATCAGCTTTGTTTTGGCCACAATAGGGGGCAGGGTGGCTCTTCCTCTTCAGTAGCTGTAGCAATATGGAGGAGGAGCAACATTTCTACAATGGGCAAGTAATGTCTTTCTTCTTCTTCAGGTAGAGGGAGAACTTGGGTGACTGCTATTCAAAGAACAATCAGGCAGAGCCAAAAGCCAACCCTTCTGGATGTTTCAACAGATGAATCTATCAGCTTTATTTCCTCCCATTTCCAGTTTCTCACCACGGGGCATATTGGCTAGGCCTGATGGGAGTTGCAGTGCAACAGTCTGGAAGACCATACAATTCCCACCCATGATGTGAAGAACTATGTTGCTCTTTCTAGTGTGAAGTTATTAAAGTAGATAAAGAAAAAGAGATGTCAACTAATTCAGACCAAAACCTCTGCCTGGATGAGTGACTCTATCCGATTTGCTTCCTCCCACATTCAAATGTTTAAAATGTCAGCTTGTTTTTGCTAAATCTTTGAAGAAATTTGTGAATTTTCTAAAGTTTTCATCAAAAAACAAACCAAGCAGCATTTTTAGCCTCCCTTGGCAGGTGCAAGGAGCAAGCCAGCAATTGGAATGAAAAGTAACCAAGGATACAGGCACCCATTTTTTTTCTTTTTACAAAAATATTTGTGTAAGTTTTAACAAAACTTACATATTCACAATAATCACTAATATACAAACATATAATAACAATAGTGCCCAATGTAAGCCCATTTTTAAGCCTCCTGAAAGCCCTTTGAAAATGGAAACTTCTTGTCCAGAAGGATGCAGTTGCCAAACTGGGCTGCATCTGCACTGTAGATATAATGCAGTTTGACACTGCTTTAACTGCCATGGCTCAGTGCTATGGAATCCTGGGATGTGTGGTTTGTTCTGACAGAGAAAGCTAAATATCTGACACTACACACCCCAGAATTCCATAGCATTGAGCCATGACAGTTAAAACAGTGCTAAATTGCGTTATTTCTGCCATGCTGATGCAGCCTGGCTGGCAGTCCATCTAGGGTTAGACAGTTCTTTATTGGAAAAAACAAAAACAAAAAACTACTGCCTGCAGTTCAACCAGCTCTTGAGACTTGATGCCACTACTGAGAAGATCCTACCCTGTATTTATTTCTCAGTGTACTTCACATGACAATGGGATCAGGAACAGGCAATCAAAGTGGCTGAGATTCATGTGGGAGGGGTGGCCCTTTCTATCTCTAGGCCACAAATTGCTGTTAGTTATGAACCCAAATGTAAGCCATGTGTGAACTAGCTTCCAGATGATTCACACAAACACACATGCATGCATACATACATACACCACCATCACAACCACCACTGTGGATTTTGTAGTCAGTTGTCAGCCATGTATACATCACAAGAAAGAAAGAAAAAAAAAGAAAGGGAACTGTATAACCACAAACAGGACAAATGTCACCTTGCATCAAATCTGAATATGACAGTCCATATTTACATAATCAGATTTAGAAATAATCATATTATTTAAACTGCAATACAATACAGCTCTTCATAGTGTGAAAACTGTGACCAGGATACTTGTGCAGTTGGTGAGTCTGCTTTTCAGCTGATGCTCTCTTTTCTTGTTATCCTTGATCTTAAAAATGGATTTGGATGGATCTGTGCATCAGTCAAAGATGCCTTCGAGCAGACAACTGTTCACTGTAAAGAAAGATGCAAGGCCCAGACACAGGCAACTAAAAACTGAAGGATTAGCAAGTGCCAACTGAGCTGCCATACATGGCTAATGTATGAATTTAGTTTAGTATAGTCCTGATACATATGGAGGCTAAGTCCACACTTAATTTATAGTATTGCAGACTAAAATTTAGTTTAGTATAGTCCTGATACATAGGGAGGCTAAATCCACTCTTAATTTATATTGCAGACTAACTCATACCAGTATGTTCAATTAGTCTAGATGCTCTGTTCCAATACACAGCCTTACGCAACTCCATTCCACATGCTTCAAAGTGAGCAACTGGGTGACTCCCATTACTTTGGGTCACTAAGCTGCTCCTCTGATGTTGTTGTTTCCCTGCATTTTCTTTACCTACATTAAGGCGGTAGGCTTACATCAGCCAACTGCTTTATTTTAATTTTTTTGAAATATGCAGCTGAGATTACACCGATCAACACAGCCCATTATAATAAAAGGGAAAGGGATGTTTATATGAATGGGGGAGGGGATATCCCGAACCCTTCATCCGAGCATAAAAGCTGAACAGCCTGCAAATTCTGCCAACTGTTTGCAGACACGGAAAGGAAACCCTGCCCTCTCAGGGAGCTTGGCAAGAAGCCCAGTGACACTCCTTTGTTTTAGAGAGAAAGGTTAACATGCACAGGGTAGTTAGAAGCTTTTGTTTGACATTCAGCCATCTCATAAAATTATTACACATTTTTATATAATATTGATTTATTTTATACTTTTAAGATTTATTGAATGCTCTATGGCTGGCATCCTGTTAGGCAGTAATGACACTGTATGCTAGGCTTGCAACATCATAACTGTTTGGTACTAATATTTATAATTGTGGAACCACTGCCAGAATCATATATGCCCCCACCTAACCCCCTTAAAATCCAGGCTGCTGCACTGAGGGATGGAGTTCTGTGGCATTGACAAGTGAGGCTCTCAAGGATTATGCATTCAGCCCCCTCCTGCTAACAACCCACAGTGAGGATTCCAGAAAAATTAAATAACAAGTCCCATCACCCCCAGCTGGCATCAGCCACCCTTTTTGGGATGATGAGAGCTATAGTGCAGCACATCTCTAAAAGGCCACCAGTGTTACAGCATTGTTTGCCTGAAAAGAAAAAAAGATGAAAAGCAAGAAAGAGCCTTAGAATATAGCAGAAAACACATTATTTCAAATTCCTTGGCTGGCAATCCTGTTCAGCCTCCATGAAGTTATAAGCTAGACATATGGCCTAAATGTTGGTGTTTACATTTACAGTTTTGGCACCATTGCTATGCCTTCTTAAGTCCCTATATTGAGAAGGAGAGGGTGAGGGTGAGTGAGGTCCTGTCTGCGCAGACCATCTTGGCAGGGAATCCAGACAATTCAGGGCCCAGTCCCCAAGTCTGGTGTAAACAGTTCAGGTAGACCTCTCTTAAAATGGAGTTCAAAACCTCCTTTTTGATCTGGAGCCTCCTGGAAGGTTTGGAGTCCCTTGTTCCAAAGCCAGATTGCTGGTTTGCTGTTTAAAATGAGTTCCATTATGCCACCCAGTGCAACTGCTACTAACGCATACCACTCATTCAGAGGTCAGAATGAGGTGTCCAGCTATGTGTCCAATACTGGAATCCTTGTTCTGAGCTCCGAGTGAGTGCCAGCATCTTCATCCTACAAGCATTCAGCCCTTGATTTTATCACTGGTGGTAGTGTTGCACCTTTATCACTGGCTCTCAACATCATTTCAATATTTTAACATTCTGATATTGCATTTATCATGATCTTCTTGATGCTTTTTGGTTTTAAATTCATAAACTGTCCCAGCCTCACAGCCAATTGAGTGGCTTTATTGTTGTTTGCCTTCAAGTTGTTTCTGAGTTATTGCAATCCCAAGGCAAATCTATCATGGATTTTTATTGGAAAGATTTGTTCAGAGGGGCCTTGCCATCCTCTGAGGCTAAGAGAATGTTATTTGCTCAAGGTCACCCAGTGGGTTTCCATGGTCAGCAGAGATTGAAACCCTCGCCTCCAGAGTCATAGTCCAATGCTCATACCACTACACCATGCTGATGTGTATATAAATGTTTTAAATAAATAAATAACCAACTGCATTGTATAAGAAATTTCTCTCCATCCCACCACTATCACAGGTGCATTGGGTAAGTATATGGGAGAGATCCTTCTTGATGGCTGGTTCCTGGTTGTGGAATTCCTTCCCATGGGGGGTTGGTTGGTTCCCCTCTCTGCTTTCTTTCTGGTGCAAGGTGAAGACCTTTTTATTTAGGCAGGACTTTGGTGCTTAAATTACTGTGGCAGAAGGGTCTTTTAATGTTATGCTTTTATCCTTTTTGTTGTGTTTCAATATGTTTTAAGCTATTTTAATTTAGTATTTTAATACAATTGTTTTATTTTATGATTTTTAACTTCTGTATAAATAGGTTTTGCATAAATGGGTTTTATATGTACTTTGTTTTAAATTGCTGTAAGTATGGACAAAAGTGGGATATTAATTACTTAATCAATTAAGATATGAAGAGGCTATTAAGTGTCAGGTTAAAATGTACTTCTAATGAATTAATGAATGATTGAATGGATTATTAGAAATGCAGCATAACCTAACTAATAGTTTCTGCAGGCCTTTTTTCTGACTCAGTACAGAAGCTTCAGTTGTAGACAGAATGATGCCACCCTTCAAGTATTATGCCTTCTTAGTGGCTTTCTCTTGCACCAGTAGTCCTTCTTTCCAAAGAAGCATCAATAACACTTTATGCTGTGAATGAATAAGCATAAATTAAATTTGATATGCATCTAGCAAGTCTTAATTGATTGAAATATAAACATTAATGTGTGCACAGGAAATCTTTAAAAGAGGGGAGGAAATTGTGCAGATATCAGACTGCAGCTCTTAATAGCCTTTGCCAGCATAGCCAATAGTTAATAATTGCAGTCCAACAGCATTAGAAAAGCTGCACAATTTTCATCCTGGCCTTAAAACAAAGGGTGTCTCTTCACTTCTATATAGGGATGCCATAACCTGGCTGCAGATGGGGCAATCACGCTTTGGTGGTGCTGGCACGGTTCCGGTCTGGTTTCGTGCCAAAAGCAGGACTGCCCTGCCTGCAGCCACCTCTGCCCCCGCACATGCCTTCTTTATGGCCGCGGCTGCTCATGCAGCTGACCGGCCACCCACTTCCGCATCTGCCTCCTCCTCCTCTGCCTCCTCTGCCCCCTGCGCGCTCCCTCTGGCCACCAGCCACCCGTCTCCACCTCTTTCTCCAACCTCCTCCTCCCCCGCGCATCCCCCTGGCCTTCAGGGTTGTGCGCGGCTGGCTGGCTGGCCACCTACCTCCTCCTCTGCCTCTTTCACGACCGCGCCGAGCAATTGCCCAGGTGCAGCCGGCGGAAGCGCGCAATTGGCCCGCTTGCGTGCCTGGGCCCTGGCCGCACGCCAGCCTCAAAAGGGAGCTGGTCCCCTTAAGGAGGCAGAGCCTCAGAAGGGGAGGAGGAGGAGGAGGCGGAGCCACACGCAGGGCTAATGAGGAGGACTACCTCCTCCTGAGGCTGGGGCTGAACAGCCCGCCCCTTCTCCAGGCTGGAGCCTGTGAGCACTGGCAGGGAGCGGGGCTGTTCCAGCCCCAGTCTGCCCCCATTGGCCAGCCAGGCTCAGGAGGAGGAGCTCCTCCTCTGTTGGGCCGGGCTGCAGCCAGAAAGGGCCATTTCCTTTGCCCTTTTTTGGTGCGGAGGAGGAGGATGAAGAGGAGGAGGAGGGGGAGGAGGAGGTGAGTGGCCAGTTCCAGTAGGAATGTTTTTTTTATTTTTTAAAGTCTATTTTTAAAGTCTATTTTTAAAATGCATTTTAAAGTCTATTTTTTAAAATCTGTTTTTTAAATTCTATTTTTTAAAATGCATTTTAAAGTCTGTTTTTTAAAATCTATTTTTTAAAATGCATTTTTAAAGTCTATTTTTTAAAATCTATTTTTAAAAATGCATTTTAAAGTCTATTTTTAAAGTGCATTTTAAAAGTGTTTTTAAAGTGTTTTTAAAGTGCATTTGTAAAGTATATATTTTAAAGAGCATATTTTAAAGTGCATTTTTCCCAAGTGCCTTTTCTGTGTGTTTTTGGTGCGTTTAATGCTATCAAGTCTCCCTTGTTTTGTCAATGATAGTGTGGTGATGATGATGATGATGATGATGATGATGATGATGATGAAATAAGCCTCTGAAATATGCAAGAAGCCACGTTAAGTAAAGCCATGTGAAATGCCCAAATGTGCTGTTGTGTGTGTTTTGGAATGGAGGGGGGGTGATTTGGCCAGAAAGGGGAGTACATTTCTGTCATCTGTCTAGGAATAATGCCAAAATGTCCTCCATTTTGATGATGCCTAAGAAACATGCATTTATATTAACATTTTTAAAAAGGCATCAATTTTTTTCACATGTCCTCCATTTTAAAAAAGTGTCCTACATTTAAAAATGATGTCCTACATTTGTCCTACATTTGTCCCGGTTTGGAGGTCCTGACTTATGGCAACCCTACTTCTATACCAGTGTCAGGTTGGAAACCAAGCAGGTTGTTAGCTCCTCCGCCCAGTGATGCTGCTATGGGGCACAGGGCAAAGTGAGGGCGTTTCTACTAAACAAGAATTCTCATCCTCCTGAAATGTTCCTTCTATTTCCAAATTTCTACCATTGCAGTAACTTAACAATTCAGTTGAACATTTTGAAAGTTTTAGACATCCAAAGAAAAGGGGAAAACAACTCTACTGAGGGAATGTGAATACAGCAAATGTAAGAGTTTTGGGAACCATTTCAGTGTCTCACTGCCTGCAATGCTAGAAATTTTGGTATCTATTGATACCTCTATTGATACCAAAATTGATTGATACCATCAACCCCATCCCTCCCCTTCTCTAGAGGCAAACTGATTTCTTGCGCTAATCTGCCTGAAATTTCAATGTATTCCTATTGGACAGTTTTAATTTTTTTGATGTTTAATCTCTTTTTTATGGGTTGATCACTGTTTTTATGATTGGGGGGAGGGTTGGGGTTTGGGGGGTTTTAAATTGAAATTTTTAATTGTTTGATGTTTTATTTATACTGTTAGAATCCGCTTTGATTCCTTTGTGAAAAAGTGGAATACAAATAATTATTCTTATTCTTATTTCATGGGGTGTGTGTATCAGAATTCACATTGGTGATCATGCCCACATTTTGTCCCTTACCCAGATAGCTACTTTTCTGGCTCTACACTTGTTTTGTCCATGAGTCCACTGTATTTTCTGCCATTAAAAGTAAGGCAGAAAGCCTAAAAGCCTAAAACACTAGAGCCTATGTGTATACTATCTAGCTTTGATGAAAAAGAGGCAAAGGGGCATAATAAGGCTAAGCCCAAGATTGCTATAACTTCCCTCATTATGCAATATGCTCTTTATAATTGGCCAAGGGTGTCCTGATATTCTATTGAGATGGGTGTTTACTTCTGGTCTATTTATTTTGGGCTTCTGTTTTGTTCAGTTCTCTATTTTACTTCATTGAATTTTACAACAATTAACAATTAACCAAAACAATGAACTAATTTAGATAGTCCAAAAATAAAAAGGTTAACTAGGATTTGTAATTTTCCCAGTATTAACCAGAAAACAGGTAATAAGAAGTGCATCACATTTTCAATACATTTAGAACACCACGTTCCAATATATTTAGCACCGCTGGTCCAGTCTCTCTCTCTCTCTCTCTCCCTCTCCCTGTGTGTGTGTGTGTGTGTGTGTGGAGTAAACCCATACTTTGGGTTCAGACCACAGGCTGATTTGATCGATTTTTATCTCACCTTTCTCTCAAAAGTGAGACTTAAGACTGCTTCCAATAAAATGCTACAAATATGTAACCCTGATAAATACAGAGGGGTAGGGAATAAAATACAGTCTACACCAGGAAATAGAAACAGACAGCACCCATTCAGCCAGAGCCCATGTACAGCAAGTAGGTTACCTGCCAAAGCTCTTTCTGAATACTAGCCTCCTTTGACAACAGACTGTATATCAGTGGTCCCCAAACTGTGCTTTTTAAGGGATTTTGGATTCCACCTCCCAGAATCCCAGACTATTGGCTAATATAGCTGAGGCTTTTGGGAGCTGAAGTCCAAACTCTCTTAAACAGCACAGTTTGGGGACTACTGGTCTAGATCTTGGGGTGCAGCCACCAAGAAGCCTTTCTCCCATGTCTGTATTTGGGTTATTAGGCTATTCCTGCCTAATAAACACATGGAAATTTTATTTCTTCTAATGATAACACCATTTTTGATGCAACCATGATGGCTGGGGGTTTCTGGGAGCTGGAGTGTAAAAGGGGCACTACAGATGGGCACTTTGTACTGTCCTGCACATGTACTAGGACTGAGCTAGGGCTGAGTGTTCATACACTCCAAGCCCTAGTTCCGCCACCTGGCTGCCATTATGGTGTGCGCCTGTCCACATGGTGCACACCATGATGATGTCCATGCAGTGCAGCACCCAAACGGTGCTACGCACAAGGGTCATCATTATGGTGCACAAGCGCACCTATGGTGCCCTTACCGGGAATCAAAAACAACCTGCCCAGAAGTGGGTTATTTTTCTCCCTATAGAGGCCATGGTGTGTGGTTGCCGTGGCCTCCTTCTGTGGCAAAAACGGGTAGCGTGGAGCCACCCGTCCGTAAAGGCCCAAAGAGTAGGTTCTTCAAGTTGTCCTATGCATAGGACAGGCTTGTTCTTTGGACCTTTTATAGTTATAAGTCATGAGAATATATTAATCTTTCAAGCTACGAGACCCTTTATGTTCCCTGTAGATAAAGGAAAACAAAGAAAACACTCTCTGAATTAAGTAACTTTTCCTATCTGGTGCTGTCACTGAAAATGCAGAATGTGAAACTGCAAGGGAAAAACTATAAATAAGCTTAAATACATCTAAATCTCTCTTGAGCTCCATCAAAAAGTTGCCGTGATGTCATGTCAGTAGCACTGCATTTGGTCGATGAACCATTTTTTTTTTAAAAAAGAATAATCTTTTTAAGTACAGTAGCTGTTTTTGACAGTGTCATCCAGAATACCTTACTGATCATCTCCACTGAGCCCTCATATCAAATACAACTGATTAGCAAGAAAATTAAGACAATTCGGATGCTTGCCCAAGACTGCCAAGTTCTAAAGGATTAACAAAAAGCTGCTTTGTGACTTATTTGTTCTTGATATATTAAATAGGTCTGTTGGAAAAGAGTCCTTATTTCACTCTCACAAGATTTTGTTTGGCATTCACAGACAGAGCAGTTGTACAAAGGTGAGTGCAATGGGCAGCCTAGTGGACAGTGTTGATGGCTTTCTCACAGCAGTGCTATCATTGTGTAGTGTGAAAAGGCCCATTGTTGGCTGGAGTCACAGGGTTGCCAGAGTGAAAAATGGAGTGAGCATCTCTACATTCTTTAATGGCTGTGTAAGTGAGAGAATTTAAGCAGATGTTGCTTGTTACCTGCATGCATGATAAGCAACACTTGCTGAGGTTCTCTCTTTTACACAGACATTACAACTACAAGATTGCTCTCCAGTTTCTAATCTGACAACTCTAAGCATAGTTATGGCATAGGCAGTGGTGCAGCAGCAGGCGTAAAACAGCCACAAGTGCTGTGAGAATGGCAGGGACAACAACAAAAACTTCTTGTGCCAGAAGAGGTAACAGTCCTACCAGTTCCTGAGCTTCTTGGGATCCAACAGCTGCCTCTGATGAAATAATCATCTCTGTGATTCCCTCATTGATGCTACATATCACTCTAGCAAACTGCTCATTACTATGGCCATTTCAAGATGGTCCATTAATCTGGTGCTTTCTGCTGGCATAATTGTACCAGCAAAAGGTACCATTGGGATCTGGGCATAACAATGCTCAAATCTCAAATCATATAAATAATAACTTGGAATGTTTCCTTTTTTGAACTGTAAGTCCCAGAATTTCCTAGCCAGCATGGCTGGGGAATTAGGATGGTTAGAACTCCAGATTAATTTTACCAAGCTCAAGTATAAAGTAGTGGGTGGGTCTGATCTCATGAGCCAAAGTTTATATGAATACACATGTCAAACTCTCCCATAACTGTGCATGGTGAAACTCCTCAAATATCTCTCCTGGTATTACTTTTCCCTTGTTTAGGCTCTAAATGTTATGGAGAGACCGGAGACAGATGATGTCTCCTCATGACATTACTTTTTGCTCTTTAAATTGTAACTCACGTAGTGTGATTGGAGAAACCCATATTTTTCTCCTCGGTCAGAGAAACCTTGAGGAGAATTTTTTTTAAAAATATTCTTCCCACAATCTCTCTTCCAAAAGGTGATTTCTTCTCTCCCTTCCAGCAGCCAGCGAAATTTTTCACAGATTTCTCTGAATGACAATAAAAGACAAGGCGAATAATTATGCTAATTACTTTGCATTTCAAACTCAATTACCATCTCAAAAGGAGAAGTTTGGCAGAGGTTTAAACAACATTCCTATGCTTAAAAACCCTGAAGGCACACACACAAAAGGGGAAAAAAGCCCAGCCTCAACAAGAAATGCTAGAAGGGATCCTCAAGGACCATCAGTCCAACCCCCTTCGCTATGAAGGAATACATGGGATCCAACTCTGCACCTCTCCCATGGTAATGCCAAGGTCTAATAATAATAATAATAATAGGCAAGGAGAGTGCAGAATATCCACACACACACACATTATAGTGTTACTGCCAAAAGTGTGAAGCCGTATTTATAGTGTACATACACAGCTGTCTGTACGTGTGTGTGTGTATACACACACACAACTGTGGAGCAGCCGAAAGTGTAATGCTGCATGTAATATGCTTGCACACACTCTTGGTGTGTGGTGTGTGTGTGTCTATATATATATACACATACATATACATATACACACACGCATACACAGCATACACACCACACACACACACAAACTGGAGCAGCTGAAAGTGTAATGCTGCATGTATATGCTTACACACACTTCTTTTGTGTTGTAAATATACCTACATACACACACACACACACACACACACACATAATATATATATACACACACAGACAAACTGGAGCTGCTGAAAGTGTAATGCTGCGTGTATATGCTTACCACACAGGCTGAGAGAGTGTGTCTTGGCCAAGGTGGGCATCCAAACCCTGGGCTCCCTTCCCCATGACTCTTGGAAACATGGCTGTTTTTTGTGTGTTGTGACTTGGAGGACTCTCCTGGCATGTAAGGCTTTTGGGGGGCAGTGCCTCCCTTCGAGCGTGAGAGAGTGTGTCTTGGCCAAGGTGGGCATCCAAACCCTGGGCCTCCTTTCCCCATGACCTCTTGGAAACATGGCTGTTTTTTGTGTGTTGTGACTTTGGAGGACTCTCCTGGCATGCAAGGCTTGTTGGGGGGGGGCAGTGCCTCCCTTCGAGCTGTGAGAGTGTTCTTGGCCAAGGTGGGCATCCAAACTCTGACCTCCCTTTCCCCATGACCTCTTGGAAACATGACTGTTTTTTTTTGTGTGTACTTTGGAGGACTCTCCTGGCATGCAAGGCTTGTGGGGGGGGCAGTGCCCCCTTCGAGGCTGAGAGAGTGTGTCTTGGCCAAGGTGGCATCCAAACTCTGACCTCCCTTCCCATGACCTCTTGGAAGCATGACTGTTTTTGTGTGTTGTGACTTTGGAGGACTCTCCTGGCAGCAAGGCTTGTTGGGGGGGCAGTGCCTCCCTTCGAGGCTGAGGAGTGTGTCTTGGCCAAGGTGGGCATCCAACCCTGGGCTCCCTTTCCCCATGACCCTTGGAAACATGGCTGTTTTTGTGTGTTGTGACTTGGAGGACTCTCCTGGCATGCAAGGCTTGTTGGGGGGGCAGTCCTCCTCGAGGCTGTGAGAGTGTGTCTTGGCCAAGGTGGCGATCCAAACTCGGACCTCCCTTTCCCCATGACCTCTTGGAAACATGATGTTTTTGTGTGTTGTGGACTTTGGAGGACCTCCTGGCATGCAAGGCTTGTTGGGGGGGGGCAGTGCCTCCCTTCGAGGCTGTGAGAGTGTGTCGGCCAAGGTGGGCATCCAAACTCAGACCCCCTTCCCCATGACCTCTTGGAAACATGACTGTTTTGGTGTGTTGTGACTTTGGAGACTCTCCTGGCATGCAAGGCTTGTTGGGGGGGGGATGCTCCCTCGAGGCTGGAGAGGTGTGTCTTGGCCAAGGTGGCTCCAAACCTGGGCTCCCTTTCCCAGACCCTTGGAAACATGACTGTTTTTGTGTGTTGTGACTTTGGAGGACTCTCCTGGCATGCAAGGCTTGTTGGGGGTGGCCAGTGTCCCATCGAGGCTGTGAGAGTGTGCTTGGCCAAGGGGGCATCCAAACCCTGGGCTCCCTTTCCCCATGACCTCTTGGAAGCATGACTGTTTTTGTGTGTTGTGACTTGGAGGACTCTCTGGCATGCAAGGCTTGTTGGGGGGGGGCAGTGCCTCCCTTCGAGGCTGAGATAGTGTGTCTGGCCAAGGTGGGCATCCAAACCCTGGGATATAAGAAAATAAAAACAACAACAACAACATATCTGGGTATTGTAGTTTTGTGAGACATTTAGCCTTCTTTGTCAGAAGCACTGGTGGCACAACATACTGCAAATCCCAGGATTTTCCATAGCATTAAAGTATTGTCGAACTGGATTATTTCTGAAAAACTCCAAAATCCAAAATACATCTAGTCCTCAGCATTTGGGGAAGGGATATTATCATCATCATCATCATCATCATC
>NC_056523.1:299664389-299698093 GCF_019175285.1 Sceloporus undulatus | reverse complement strand
GAATTTTGGAGAATATTCTTTACATCCCTACGTAGTACATGATTGAAGCAGATCTGGATTTAGACTCATAGGCCTGATGAGTGAACTCCCACGAGCGGGCAAAGAGCAGGAGACATAACATGCAAGATTGTCAGTGAGGCTGTGTGGTGGTTTTCTGGGGACCCTGAAAAATATGTTTAATGCAATCCTCATCTCCACCATGGTCCTAAAGACCACTGGTTCCCCTTGCCATTCCTGTACACCAATACTTTGACTGAAGGCTCACCTGCCACCCCCTTTCCCCCTCATTGCCCCTCTACTACCCCCATACTACCTCACTGGTCTCCTGGATCCCTCCACCACCCCTGGGGAGGGCATACCGCCCACTTTGGGACTCACTGGACTATATCTTTCATCATCCCCCAACCTGCATGACTAACACTCAGTTGGTGAAAGCTGTTCTAGGGAAATACAGTTCCTTCCTTCCTTCCTTCCTTCCTTCCTTCCTTCCTTCCTTCCTAACTTCCTTCCTTCCTTCCTTCCTTCCTTCCTTCCTTCCTTCCTTCCTTCCTATTATTTTACATTTCATGTTTTTTTTCCATATGAAAACAATTAAAAACCTGAACTAACTTGGAGAGTTTTGTGTTGAAGCCAGAAAAATGCCTTGCAGTGTCCAACTATGTCCAAAAAGCTATATTCTTTATTGGCCAAAAAGAAAGAAAGAGAAACAATCCCAACCCTGAGTACTAATTAAATCAAAATTCAGAGAGAGCCCTGACATGTCATTTTAGATAACTGAAGCAATTCATCTCAAGTGGCTGAGCACAAACATCCTCACTGTTGCCTGGAAATGTCTTCGTTCATTGTCAAATCTACACAACTTGTAGGAAGAAAACAAGTTCATTCTACCACACACAACACAAATCAAAGAGCTCTACATGACTGGGAATTTCTTGGACTGGAATGGATTCCAAGTGGAATGCAAGTAGGGGGTGTTTGCAAATGAGACCAACTCACTTGACAACAGTAAGAGGAAGGAGATCCCAGCAAAAGATGGCTTTATGTCTTAACTAATGACTCTGAGAGTGAGTGTTTGTTGATAACAGGATTATTATTTTTTTAAAAAAACTATTCTGCTTTATGGAATATTCTTCTCCAAAGATCAATCTGGTAATACCTGTTTTCTTTTTAATGCGCAAAAATAGTACAAAATAAAAGAGAGTATGCTTTGGGAAGCCTTCCACTTCTTAAGATTTTTAAAACATTATTAATCTTGCTGCCTTCTTTTGATTACTGGATATTAACAATAAATTAATAAATTATTATTATTGGGCTGAATCCTATTGCTAGTCTTACCTAGAGTAGACCCATATATTCAATGAAATATGCTTATGTGTTAACTCACTATTCAGCACTTGATTTTATGGGTCTACTCTAGTTGGGATTAACCATTATATTTATGTTGTTTTGCTGTTTAAGGGCCATAGGTCAGTGGAAGCCCACATACTTTGACTACAAAAGATTTCTGGTATCTCCACTTAAAGAGATTGAGTAGCAAGAACTTGAAGATACATTTCTAGTCAGGCTGAATTAGATACAAAAAACAGGTCCTGAAATTCATTGGGGACCCTGTGTGCCTAGAAAAGTGGCTTATAAATGTTACAATGTATGAAAAATTGGGTCAAAATATGCCTTTACCTCACTAGTCATTCAGAGAAACCACTATTTAAAGGGAATTATATGGCCTAAACAAACAGGCCAAAATAAAGCTGCTTCAGGTCACTTTGGAGGTATGCTGTTTAAATGATGCATGCAACCTAAGAGGCCGGAAGCTGCACCAAAGCCATGCTCTAGTCCTAAGGACTGGAGGGCAGTGTGAAGTTGAAGGCTTTCATGGCTGGTATCCATAGTTTTTTGTGGGTTTTTCGGGCTATGTGGCCATGTCCTACAAGACTTTCTTCCTGATGTTTCATCAGCATCTGTGGCTGGCATCTTCAGAGAATGCTTGCCTGGAAAAAGTTGGGTATATATACACTGTGTGAGCCTGGGAATGCAAGAGTGATTTGCATGCGTATTGTTCTGTGCTGATGGCAGGCCTCAGGCTGGGAGGCTAATGCAAAAGAAGATTAGTGTCTGCTAATCAGCAGTAGCAGAACATGCGACAAACCATTCTGGGCATAGAATACTGTTTGAAAACACCAAAGTTCTGGACCATGCCAACCACTACCATGTCAGGATGCAGAGGGAAGCCATTGAAATCCACAAACATCTGGACAATTTCAATCGGAACGAAGAAACCCTTCAAGTGAACAAAATTTGGCTACCAGTCCTGAGGAATAGCAAAATGAGGACTCAGCAAATGCAAATAGGAAACCACAGAGTCAGGGGCTTTCTCAGCAGATAATGATCACCAATTAGCAGACACTAATCCTTTTTTGCATTAGCCTCCAAGCCTGAGGTCGGCCATCAGCAACAGAACTATACACATGCAATTCACTCCTGTATTTCCAGGCTCACACTATATATATATATATACCAACTTTTTCCAGGCAAGCGTTCTCTGAAGATGCCAGCCACAGATGCTGGTGAAATGACAGGAAGAAACTCTTCTAGAACATGGCCATATAGCCCAAAAAATCCACAAAAAACTACTGGAGGGCAGCTTTGGCACATCTTCTGACTTCTTAAGATGCATGTGTCATTTAAACAGCATACCTCCAAAGTGACCTGAAGCAGCTTTATTTTGGCCTGTCTGTTCAGGCCCATTGATATAAACAGTCTAGTGCAATAATCAAAAGCAAACTGATCACAACAATCTAGTAATACTGAAAGTCTGTGACACCTTGTAGATGTATTTTTCTTCTCTGTCTTAACTCACAGCTATTTTAGGAGCAGCAAACATCATATATCTTGCAATGGGTAGTGGGTGGGAGAATCCTCCAGGAACAAGGCATCTGAAAGTATCTAGGTTCACCATGTTTCTCTCTCAGTTAACAACCCATATGCTACAAGACAAAGCAGGTGGCTCAACTCATCTTTCACTGCCCAATCTTATTTTCCCACTCACTTTCCATTGTCTTAATTGCCCATTTATGTGTTCAGTGGTGAGTCCCACTGCATATAAAATGACACACCAACACACACAATATAGATGGGAAAGGCAGGACATGACTTTTTTTGTTACAGCTGTAGATAGGATTGGCACACACATGGGTCCAGATCCAAGCACTGAGTAACCTGCCTGTTGATTGATGAGCCCAATGTGCCAGACTGATGCCAGGACCTTTGGGATGACAGGAAAGAATCCCCATGGGGGATATGTATAAGAGCGGGTATATTTATCCCCCCGCCAGACCAGAGTGCAGCCTATATCTGGTTTAAATTCATTGGCTGGTGGTTCCCGCCAAGTTGCAAAGACCCCAGGGAAGAAGGAACCACCATACGGGGGGGCCTGCTGGTGCTCCCCAAAAACTACAAAGCAACTGCACAGATAAGTCGCACAGCTCACCTTGCCTCTGGTCATGGCTTCCACCTCCATGCTCTGCATTTCCATCTTCTGCTATTTCTGCTAAGTGGAAACATGATAGGAATAATAGGAATATATTGTGCAAAGAAAGAGAAAATGCATAGGGAGAAGATTTTCTCCCTGTTTCATAAAAGAAGAACCTTGGAGCTATCAAGTGAAAATGATTATGGGAGATTCAGGACAAATAAAAGGAAACACTTTTTAATACAATACACAGTTCAACAATAGGATTCATTAACACAAGATATAGTGATGGTCATGAACATAGACAGCTTTAAAAGGATGCCAAGGCTATCTATGGCTATCAGTCATGATGGCTATGGATTCTCCAGTGTTGGAGATAATGAGATGCTGGACATCAGTTCCTAACATTTATCTTGTTGTCATTTCCCATAAACGTCTGGTTAGTTACTGTGGGTGCAGAATAGGCCAGTGGTGCGATCCAGAATGGTTCTTCCTATGTTCTTATACCCAAAGACAGAGGGCCCTTCCTGATGGACTGGAAAAAACAGAAAGTCCCTGGTTTTGTTCCCGTCCTTTACGATTTGTTTTTGTTTTTGAGATCTGCATGACTTTCTTCCCATTCTGAAGCATTCCCAGGAAACCTCCAACACTTACAAGGACTTTTTATTCCCATTCTCCAGGTCAGTTTAAATTAAACCAGTATTTCACCAAATGAAATGTGCTTCTGCATGTTATCCAGGAGTTAGCTAAAATGGCTGCCATCATAGAAACTGTTCTCAGGACAGCAGAGTCAACAGAGATCAAGTGATGGGGAAAATGCTAGCAATAAAAGAAAATGATTGTAATGCTTAACTGATGTAATATTATTAAACTTTAACACTTTGCTGGTAACTCCTGGATAATAGTTATAAGGGTCTCAGGGAAATTCACCAGTTTCTGAAACTTTGTCTGACTCTAGATGTGATGTAGTCAGTGTGAGTGGGAAAAGAAACAACACAGGGGAATGAGGAAACTTGGGATGGTTCAAGAAAGTTTAGATGTGAAATCATGAATATGTAGGTAAAAGCAAAACAAAAAGAAATGGAAAGTCTTGATACTTCCAGGGATTTTTTTAGCTCTCAGGATAAGCTCAGAGAAAGTTTCTCCAGCTGATGCTCCACCTTCTGAATTGCTATCTCTTGACAGTTTTGCCTGGGTCCTCATGCCCAGCCAATTTCTTCTTCTCAAAGATGGTCCCTTGAACCCTTATTTTTTGCTCTTGATGTAAGAGAATGTGGACACATCCCATATATTCAAGAGGTTCCATACAAACCAGCTTTGTGTTGGATTTTGGATTTTGCTATGTTCTTTGGAAATAATCCCTAATGTATTCCAGCCCCCTTTGAATTTTTAGCTGACTACTTAAACTTATATTTTCTAAAAGGAAAGGCTATTGCATATCCTTTCATCCTTGTCACAGATGACTAAGAGTACAGCACCAGTGCCCTAAGTCTTATTTTTTTAAAATATGCAGGTGAATGTTCTGTACTAATGTCTGGATTAGGTTATATGAATCCATAACTTAATGAAATTGTGGCTAATTGTTAGAGGAAATCAACTCAGACTGTTTCCAAAAGGTATCACCGGATATTTGCTGTTTGAAGCAGAAATCATTGCCAAACAGTGTTGAAATATGGAAAAACAGAATGAAATGCTGAAAGCCAAATCTTATTGCCTATCTGACAATTACTTTTATTTTTCCAAATGGCTATTAATTTCTTGCACAGGACACAGAACATCTGAACTCTCTATGACCATTTAGAAGCATTCTGAAATCATATACTATATTTGCAATAGAAATACCCTAATTTCTTCAAAATTCTGTCCATTGAGAAGTGCAGGTTTGTATGATCTATGCCCTAAATTATATTAAGAGAAACAGATACATTTGAAGCTCAAAATGTTTTACAAGGGGAAAAAATAGCCCAGTCAAAAAAACATTTGTTGTTGATCTGGCCCAAACAGAGCAACTCAAACAGGGAAATAAATGATGGTAGTGTTGAATAATAACTTGTCAAAATGTAATTCTTAAAATGTTGACTGTAGAGCTTCCCCCCGCTGTAGACAGTACAGAGCTCATGCATATAAATAAGCCACACAGCAGTTTCCATTTTAAGCATGACTTGCAAATATGATGTGCAAGTTGTCAGTGCTGTTTATACAGAGGGGTTTTCTTTTTTTGGTTTTTTTGTGTGTGTTTTTTAAAGTTTCACAGCATCACAGCTGAGGCTGGCAGAGTTCTCCTTACCAGTGGAACTATTTTGGAAGGCTGGGGCAGGGTTCTCTTCCTGTGCCCCAAATCTGTGTTTAAGAACTCATCTGGTTATTCGTAGGGAGCATCTATATCTCTGGACATTTCACTGATTATCTATACAAGAGTATGTCTATTGGGGGCTGAATGTAATCATCCAAAGGTTCCCCAGATGGCCGTGTTCATCACACCATAGTTTGGTAATGTCATTGAATTTGCATGGATTTGTATAATTTCATAAGTGGACCACTTAAGGGTGAGACATGTTTGTCCTATTAACCCCTCCCCCCTCCATTTTTTCCCATTCTAAAAGACTGAAATGTTTATCTGAAGGCTTAGGTAATTGTAATAAGATTTTAAAGCTAAAATGTGAAGATATTTTTTGTCTTATTTTGCCTTTGTTGCAGACCACCACTAGTGGATGCTCCTGAGAACTTCTTTACAAATGAATTTGGCCATTGGTTGAAAGAGGTTCCTCACTCTCACTATGAATCTGATTCACTCATTCTCCCTCCCTATACAATTGCCATCATGGAAGGGCAAAGATAGGGTGACCGGGTAGGAGTGTCCCAGGCCCTGATATTTCAGGACTAAAACCTGAGACTTAGGGATAATCTCTTGAGATGTCACAGGGAGTAGTACCTGGTGAAGTTACAGATATGATGTTACAAAGGGAATATCCTGATGGTGTCATTAAGCATACTGCCATAAGCATCAACCACAGTTGCACAGACTATCCCACTCAAATAATAAAAAATAAAGTCTAAAAAATGTAGAATATACACACATGCACATACATTTCAGGATCCTGGTTTTGTCCTGAGATTTTTCTCTTCTCTAATCTAAGCAGTGGAGAAGAGGGGCTATGCCCTGAGATCTGGGAACATTAAGCAAAAGTGGGATAATGAACCTATCAGCTCCATCCTATATCCTATGCATCACCGGTTTCTGTAAGCCCTGCCCTGAATTTGTATTGGGGACTGAATGCCTACAGAAAGGAGACTGTTTTCCCTATGGATGTTGTAAGTTGCCCTGGAAACCCTGGTATAGAAATCTAGCTCCAAATATGTGGAGGACTTCAGGAATAGGAGCAGGGATGTGCAGGACTATAATGTACATTAAAATATTAGTTACCATGAATAGCACTCCATATTTTGCAGTTTAAATGTGAATGCACATAGGACCGTGCTGAATGTATGTGCTGAATCCAAGACTGTTCAGTTCTTATGTAAAGAAGTGTGGTTGCAACCCTACATCCTTTTACCTGGGAGTAAGTTACAGTAAACTAATGGAATTCTTTTATTTATTTTTATAAATAAGCAGTATTGCATCAGAAAAGTTGCTGAGATTCTTCTCTTTCCCAAACCTGCCAAAGTTCTTTGTTTTCCAACTGGAATCTAAATGTGTTTTTCATTTGTATGGTGTGTGTGGGGGGGGAAATGACTAGTTCTGTGGCTTTGAGGAGGCAAAAGGAATCAGGATACATGAGGAACAATAGCTGATGTCTAATGAACAGCTTCTACAAATCTGCCAGAAGCAGTAGCCTTATTTAGCTTTTGGAGGTTCTTTGTTCAAGGTTTGTCATCATTCTGAGTAATATCACTGAGTCACAGCCAATTTTTCCTCATTTTTATTTTGTTCTTGCTAATTTGAGAAGAGTAGGCAGGCATCAAAAGAAGGTATCGTTACTTGCAGCACAATTAAAGTAACTTTCTGTCACGTGGAATGCCATTATTTTCTACCAGGAAGAAAACAAGGTCTAAAAAAAATTTCTTAGTGGTCACACATTGAAGGTGTTCGGTAGTTAAAATACCTCTACTGCATCTCTTCACATAACAGGAACGGCATGAAACAGAGCAGAATGATGTTGTGCTTCCTCTGTCAGACTGTCCCTCCTATTCACAGCCCTGTTGCCCTACAAAAGATGGAAGGAGTATGCCTACAAAGAGGAGTAATCTCTACTGCACAGCATCCATGTACAATTTATAATCTCAGATTACCAACGTTGTAAATCCAGAGTTAGTAAAAGCTATTTTTTTTTTTACTTTGACTCCCATAGTCCTCCTGCCAGTGTGGTCAACAACATTCATCTCACAAACCCCGAGACTGTCCTGATTTTGCAGGGAAGGACCCAATTAATCCTCTGTAATCTCACTTTTTGGATGTTTTCAACATGTTCTAGTTTCTCTTCTTTCCACTTTCCCTCTTTGTCCTCAGCTTACTCCAATTGCTGCAAAATCCGTTTTTGGCTGATAAAAAGTGGTTTGCACTCAAATCACAGGGAGGAGCGAAGATGACAGAATTTTGCTGTGCACAGTAGGCTCAGGCAAATGCAAACTGTGGCAGCCTCTCCTGACTTGTGCTGCTATCTTTCTGTTGTTTCTTTCTTATAACTAGATGCTAAGAACACCAGGCCTCTGATACAGAGCACAATATTCTCCTGTCTCCTCAGTGTCCACAACATAACATGAGGTACAGAGTGATGGTGTAATGGTTTGAGTGTTGGACTCAAACCATTACATTATTGGAGACCAGGGTTCAATTCCCAGCTTGACCATGATGAAACCTGCTGGGTGACCTTGAGTAAATCACATGCTCTCAGTTTCAGGGGAAGGCAACTGGCAAACTTCTTCTGAAGAAATCTTGCCAAGAAATCCCCATGATAGTGTCACCTAAGCATCACCATAAGTCAGAAACGACTTGAAGGTACACAACAACAACAACAACAACAACAACAACAACAACAACAGGAAAGCTTTATAGATATTAGGGACTGCCAAAAGGCCTAAACTGATCAGAGAACAAGTTAAGCTGAAACTTTCCCTAGAAGCCAAAATAAGTAAACTGAGACTATCATATAGTGGGTTGATGTTGGTGGATTGACTCTTAGCCAACTCTATTTATAAGTTTACTGAGAGCTAAGGCACCTGTGGGTTGATGTTGGTGGATTGTTGTTAGTGGGTTGAAGATAGTGGTTTAGAGAGCGTGGATTGTTGATGGTTGGATTGTTTAATAACAGACACAGTTTGAGGAGTGTTTGTACATATTTGTATATATTGCAATAAGATAAAGAACCTCCAAGAACTTAGAAGAAAATCAACAGTATCTTTTCTCCAAAGATAAGTCATATCTCAAATGACATTGTGGTGAATGAAGGAAGCAATGTCACACTGGCTTGCTTGGCTACAGGAAAACCAGACCCTTCCATTTCTTGGAGGCATATCTCTCCATTAGGTTTTTAAAAACTTCCTTTGAAGCAAAATATGGTTTTGTTACATCTAAAATAACATGTGCCTTAGATAACCAGGTGAGATACTCAAGCCATGGACTTTTTGAAATAGGATCCTAGTGTATTATATATGATATTGTAGCTTTTATTATTGTAATGTTATTTTTATTGTTGTAATCCTGCCTCGATCCACAGGGAGAGGCGGGAAATAATAATAATAATAATAATAAGGAACTTGGAGGATAATTTAGCCGTCACTGGTAGACATTTAGTATAATCTAGAGAGAAGGAGGGATCGTTTGTAACAAGCTGGAATAAACATTTAGAAGTAGAATTCATTCCGGAAAGCCAATAACATTATGTGATCTCAGCTAATTATATTAGGTAACATCCATCCTGCAAGATTTCTGGTTTCAGAATAAAGTCTTATGACCGACTTCTATTAACAACATCTCAGGGGAAAGGCCTGAGATGTTACTATGCAAAGAACAGCTGACATTTTAAACTTTTCTAAAATAGTCAAATTAAGTTCTAGGGAACTCCCTCCCACCAACAAATTTACTGCCAGTCCAGTTGGGTGAAGATGTAAATCACAACTATTTTGCATTCCCTGGGAGAATTGCAAGTAGGAATCACATTTCATATTTTAAAAAGTCAAAACCTGAATTCAGGAATGTACAACAGATTATTTTTAAAAATAAAGCTTCCACAGGCACAATACCCTTATATCCATCTATTTTCCAGCCAAACTTGGAAAGTTTGTGTCATACCTCAGAAAGGATGTTAAATTTGTGAAGGCATTAATTTTATACTGTGTTGAGCAAATGGTTAGGGGAAGAATACCCCCCCTCCCCATTACACTAGAGCTTGAATTTGTCCAATGAAGCTGGATGAGGGGAACAGGAATTTCCTCCCATGTTTTAGTGTTAGAAAGGGGTGTGTGTGTTTAAGAGGCTTATTGCATTGGTTATTAAATCGATTTACCTCTATCTGATTTAAAGCTGAATTTGTGTGGCATCCTGATCTTATCAGACTTTTTTGCCACCGAATCTGCTGCCCGAATACAGCCCGGGTCCATCCCTGCTTCCAAAATGCATTCTTACTTAGGCAGAACTGTTCATGGCAATGGGGAACAATTGCTTATAAGATTCTGACTTCTGTGCTTAGTTGTATATCTTTGCTCATGAGGACCTTTTCTGGTTCTTTCATAGCTACTCTCTCCATTCTTAGTCTTATTCTGATTTCTTGACTGCAGCCCCTGTTCTAATCAATGTTTGATCCAAGGTACAGGACCTCTTTTACTATTTCTATATCCTCATTGTCTAGTTTGAATATACAGATATCTTTCGTGATACATGAGTAGTCACAGGTATTTGTTGGGAGCAAAGGGACACACTAGCTCCCCTAAAACTGATGTTGAGTATAATTGTAGCCAATTAATTCAACAAAATAGATTTGTCCAGTGTCTAATGGTTGTGATGTTCATCTCTTTCTGGCAAATGAATGAAATAACTTTACTGCATTGGCCCTGGAACAGGCCTGTAGCGTTCCAAAACAGAATGTTCTGGTGACGCTCGGTGGTGGGGAATGGATTTTACTGCACAGAGAGAATGCTGCCGCTGCCGCTGAACATCCCCATCCCATTCCAGATCTGTTCTCCAGGGGGCGATTTGTGGGAACACTTCTCAAGCGTTCCCAAAAATTGCCCCTTCTGGGATGCATCTGGAATGGGGATGTTTGGCGGCGATGGCAGCGTTCCTGCTGTGTGGTAAAATCTGTTCCCCACCACTGAACGTCCCCAGAATGTTCCGTTTTGGAACGCTACAGGCCCGTTCCAGGGCCAATGCAGTAAAATTCATTGACTGGACCATCCAATAAAACTTGATATTCTCAATTTCATTTGGTGTGACATGCATGCCTAATGAGAGTGAATGTGGTGTAGTGGTTTGAGCATTAGACAACCAGGGTGTGAATCTCCACTTGGCTGTGGAAATCTATTGAGTGACCTTGGACAAGTAACACTTTCTCAGTCTCATTGGAGTGTGATATATTTCTGCTACTCATTTGTTCTGTCCTTTCTCTCTCTTTGGGCAAAGTCATTATGTATGAATAACTACAATTATTTTGCACGAATTGGCTTCTCTCTCTCCTGTAAATGGTTTTGTTTAAAAGCAGTGTCAGGTAAAAGAACATAACTTTCCCCCTCAACTCGAAATGTATAATTAGAAAAGTTTTTCATTAGACCCAGCTGCTGTTGGGCCTTGTAGTAACCAAGGATAAATCAGGGCAAACAGTTTCAGGGATGGAGTAAATGCATAGCTAACAACATACAGTACAAGCTTAGGGCTGACCCTGCTGTTAGACAGACTTTAGAGGGAAGTAGATTTTAGATGTCACCAAACAGCAGCAACTGGTTAGTTTTTTAAAAAAAAATATTTTATTTATTAAAATATTTCTGTTTCACCACATATCAAGAGATCTCAGGGAAGCATACAAGTAAATCATGACAAACAAGTTAAAACAATTTAAAATAATAATAATAATAATAATAATAATAGTAACAACAATTTAAATTGGCTAAAACATAATCAGAATGAATAACAAGGTAAAACAAATTTAAAAGATTAAAACTCTTTTAAAACAGTGTGTTTTAGCATTCTGAGATAAATAAGTCATGCTCAAAGGCTTTAATAAACAGCTATGTTATTTAAACTAGTGTGGTGTAATGGTTTGAGCATTGCCCAAAGTCACCCAATGGGTTTCATGGCTCAGCAGGAATTCAAACCCTGGTCTCCAGAGTTATAGTCCCACATTTAAACCAATATGCCACAGTGGGTCTATCGTCGTCATCATCACCACCACCACCACCATCACTAACTTTGTATCTATTTATCTATTCTCTCTCTCTCTCTCTATCCATCCATCCATCCATCCATCCATCCATCCATCCATCCTAACTTTCCCCCAAAATTGGGACTCAAGGTGTCTTACAAATTAAAATGAGTACAGTGCAACACAAAAGATCAATGCTCAAACATAATTAAATTATTAACATTATCAAAATAACCTAAAACATATAATAAACATAATAAGCAATTTAAATCTTAAAATCCCTTTCTTTCTTTAAAAACCACCAGTTCTAAAAGGCTGCTAGAATTTGTTTTTAAAAGTCTTTGTCTGCCAACAGGACAGGAAACAGGTAGCCATTCTGACTTTCCAAGGAATTGGGTCCTGGATCCTGGGGGTGGCCACTATTTCACACCGCCAGCAGCCATACTTGTGACTAGTGGGATGGTAAGAGACTGGGCCTGGGTAGGTTCCTACAGAGAGATATGGGTCTAATCTGCACTACAGAAATAATGCAGTTTGACACCACTTTAACTGTCATGGCTCCATCCTATGGAATCCTGGGATTTGTACCTTGGACTTGCTTTGCTGAGCAGAGTTTGCAATGAATTACAGCACTTGAATTTTGGTCAACCAGTAATGCCACTTTGATCGGTCTTGGCCAACTGCTCTAAATAAATAAATAAATACAAATAAAATAAAACCCTGACTGGGGTCTCACAAATCCCTTGTGGGAGCTGAGGGTAATTTGATGCAGTTCTTGAAAGGAAGGATAATGAGGCATGAGGATTGTTGTAAAATTAAATTAGACTTAACCTTTGCATTAACCTAGTTTGCATCCCTCCCTCCTGCCTTTGAAGCTTCCATCCCACTCCTGAATCAAAAACTGCATGAATGATATGGGATATGTTTTCACAGATCTTGTTGCATGCAGCTGTCTTTAAATGACTGGGACGCTTCAAGAGGATGTGGGAAGAGGGAGAGATACATGAGACCATGATTGACTAGGAAAAGTGATGAAAGGGCAGCTGTTCACTTGTCCATGCAATACAAATATTTAAATAAACTCAATGAAAATGACCAGAGCAGCCCAGTTACAACCATGTTTGCTCAGAAATATCTCCCATTCATTTCAGAGAAACATTTGTCTAAGAGAAAGTTTTTTAAATTGCAGCATTGGAAGTAGGGCAAAAAAGAAACTGCCTTGTGCTATGTCAAACTACCTGCCTATCCAACCAGTGACTGGCCTTGTGGCCAATGTGGCAGCTCCAGGGTTTTCGTTCCAAGACACCCCGTGGATACCAAAATCCATGGATACTCAAGGTTCATTAAATACAATGGGGTATTAAAATGGTGTCCCTTATATAAAATAGCAAAATCAAGATTTGCTTTTTAGAATTTATTCCTGCCCCCCCCCCCAAATATTTTCAGACTGTGGATGTTTGAATCCATGGGGGGGGGGAATCCACTGATACAGAGGTTTGACTGTAATTCATAAGAGGCTTGGTGTTGACAGCAGCACCTGAACCAGTGTTGGCTATCTGAATGAAGTGTCTGTTTTAGTCTCCCACAATGGAATGCAAGGATGCTACATGGCAGCTAGATACTTCAGCTTAATATTATCTTCCAGACTGCAACATTAATAATAGTAATAATAATAATAATAATAATAATAATAATAGACAGGGGGAGTTCTATTCTAATCACATTACAAACAAAATCCTGATTAAAATATGAAATAAACACAAATTATCTACCATCCAAAATACAATAATAAAAGACTTAACCAGCAGCTAACCTGTTCAATAAGATTATACAGCAAATACTTGCCTGAATAAAAGGAAGTTTGACAACAAAGATGGAGTCAGGGCAGACTTCCTTGACAGAGAGTTCCAAAGTTTGGGAACAGCCACCAAAAAGGCCCTCTCATACATTTTCACCAGGCTTGACTCCAGGGATGACAAGGTGAAGAAGAGTCTACATTAAAGACTCTTAAAATACAGGTAGACTAATGTAGGAAAATTCAGGCTTTCAAATAGCCTCGTCCCAGACCAGTTAAGGATTTTTCCACAAAGTCACTTTATGTTTACAAGACAGATGGTTGAAAAACAAAAATATCATTAATATTGATTTGCTCCACATAAAGCAATATATCTAGGGCAATTCTAATGGTCAGAATGAGTACCTTTCCTTTGTACAGTTGGTTATTATGTCAACATAAGTAATGAACTTGGAAGGTCTTTGTTGCTCTGACCAGATTAGATATAGATTTAGCAATCACCACAATGTTGTTAGCATAGACAGTGCTGGTTTAAAAATTTGGTCAGAGAGGAAAGCAGTAGACTGGAGGCTTTATCTAAGATATAGACCAGAAATTAGCCAAAATGTCCTTAATCCACCTGAGGGACAATTCACATGGCCATAGCTAGTGAAGGACTTAAAAAAAATTAATCAGAATTTGATTCAAAATGTTCCATTAAAGCCGAATAATGGTCCAAAACTATATGAATAGTGAAGATAAGACCACCTTTTTCAGTTGAACTGGCTGCATAATTCAAGAAATTCTAACCAGAACAACAGGCATTCTTTATCTTCATCATATCTCATGCCCTTTAAAACCCGGTTATGCTGGTTCATCCTACAATATACCTGTTGAGATCTATTGCAATTCTATATCACAATGCATTTATATACTCTAGTATATATCACAATGCACTTATATGCTTTTTGGTGCACTGTTAACAAAATATTTGTTTTGACTCAAACTCTCTTATTATCTTTGTGTTCTAACAACTAAATATCAATAAAGAATCAAAGAACAAAGGAAAATCCCCACAGATCAGTGACATCACTAAGGCTGGTGTCACTCGGTGCGGTAATTCATGATGTCAACCCCCATTGATCTCCATTCCCCATTACCACATCATACAGAACCCTTAATTTTTTGTACTCAGTTTATTCATAAATTGTAATTCCCTTATTGTATTACTAAAGGTAATGGTAATAGTTGTGACTTCAACATTTAGAAAAATTAAAATTAAACTTTTAAATTTCAATATCATATGCACATCCTAAATGTATTTACCTATACATAGTTCCATGTGCTTAAAGTGAAAATTGGGTAAAATGTGATGTTTTTAAAGGACTTTTTTTTTAAAATTAAAGAATTTAAATTAAAAATCAAAATTTTGAAATGTGAAATTTTAATTTAAAAAAAAACACAAACCTGGGGCCTCTCCTCCTACTGAGCCTCACCTCCCTCACACCATCTCTTCAGCATTTTAATGGGACAGAGGCAAATGCCACAGCTGTTTCTGCCCAAAGACAGATGTTTAAGGAGCAGTGGTATCACCCCTCTTAGGCCATCACCTGGTGCTCTCTGCACCTCCCACACCCCCTAGTGATGCTACTGCCACAGATTTTGGGTTGAGTTGATCATTACACATACATATATGACCAGAAAACATGTATGTAGTTTTAATTCCACATTTGTAAGAAACTTCTCCATTTTGAAGTTTGGTTTTAGCTTTTAACTTAAATCCTAGACATGACAAGAAAATAGACAAAACCTGCTTGGAATGCTAATTTTAAGCCTCCAGAAAACTGTAAAGAAAGGACATGAGCAACCTTTGACCCTAGAGATTTTGGTTCTAGAACTCACATCAGCCTCTTGCTGCACTGTTACTTGTAAGGGTTGTTGTTAGGCTGCTGAAATACTGAAGCTAAGATACTGTGATGCAGCCATTTGGGTATCTGACTCATTGAATAGACTTGATTATTGTCCATGGGCAGGGTAAAGGGCAACATTCTTACATATTATGGAGTTTCTGAGGTTACCCTTGCATCACCTTTTATTCCATGGCTGCCAGGAGATTTCACTGCAATCCAGACTCAGACCACAGAATTATACAGAAATATACTGGTTTGTTCAACAGGAGGTATCTGTATTTTGTAAAAAAAACAGTTCAGTCACTACTAAAAGCTGCCACTTATAACTGAAGCTGATTCCAGCAAAGGAAACAAATGCTGACCACGACACGTTTCAGCACATTTGCACATGTCTTTTACTGTGGCAGAGCCCACCTAAGCTCTCATGGCTCAGGAAATCTGTCTCAGTTGGGGGATTGTCAGCAGATGTAATTAATGGTGGATGCTGTCAAAATCCCTTTCTCATCTTCCTTTCTGTTGCACGTGATGTATCTGGAACAGTAAGAAAGGGTTGCAACACTTAACAATCCCCTCCACTAAGTATGATGATAAGAACATATGAGCAAGGTGGAGGAGTGGGCATCTAGAAACATTTAACAGTGACACATCTGCAGCTCAAAACATATTACTATGTGGTACTGGGTGGTGATCTGTCATCTCCAGCAGTTCAGTCTGTCTGCACTAAGGTATGAGTCAGCAACTGCCTGCCGATCTGCTCTTATCTTTCAAACAAAGCATTACACTTAATTGATTGCAGGGAACAAAATTGTTTTCATGTGTAAAGCACAGCTTTGTAGAGTTAAATGGTAGTCCTCCCCCTCTATATTCATTGGAAGTATAAACAGTGGAACAGGAAGAAACTAAAAAGTGACTGGATATTGTGGGCAGTAGGATTCCCAGATGTCAGTATCTGATCTCTCTTCTCTGGTTCTCAAAGTATGGGGAAGGAATCTCAGGGCAAAGGTGCTAAATTGAAAAGTGTTTGTGTGTATTTTTCTTCATTAGTTGGCTGCTGCTGCTGATGATGATTCTAAGGCATATTCTCTGCAATTGTGGTTTATGCTTAAAGACATCTCCCATGGCTGCTCTAGGTAACATCATCTTTGTAACATCACCAGGGCAGGATCCCTGGTGTCATCAGGTAGGCACATGGACAGATAATCTTTTTTCAACCTGGTGTCCTCCAGATCTGTTGGTTTACAACTCTTCTAATCAGATAGCCAGCTATGGTTATGGTGATGGTAATATAACAGATCTGGAAGTCACTGGACTGGTAAAGATTGTGAGAGATGGGTGAATATAAATGACTATAATTAGTCCAGTCTAAAGATACATTGGATTTCTTCTGTCTAAAATCAGCTTTCAATGCAAAGAGTACTAATATCTACCATAAGCCTAGAGCAAATACAAGGTAGGGTAGTGCTGTCTCTACAGAAAAAAAAAGCCCTGTTTTAAGTCCCCTCCTACTTTGGCAGGGTTCCTTTTAGGTGGATAAACCCTAATGGATTTAGCAGAGAGCAGGTGGGATGATTAGCAGCACCCAGTCATTATATGATACCCCACAATGCCTCATGGCAATATTAGGTCAGGTCTGTGTGTCTGTATGTGTGTTTTGTGTGCTTTCAAGTAATTTCTTACTTATGGGGCTTTCTTGGTAGGATTTGTTGAGAGGAGATTTACCATTGCCTTCCCCTGAGGTTGTGGGTTGTCCAAGATCACCAAGTGGGTTTCATGGCCAAGCTGGGAATTGAACCCTCATCTCCAAAGTCAAGCAGATGGGGCAGTAGGAGTAGCCAGAGCTTGCTCCCACCCCAATCACCCAGGGACCACCACGGGACTGCAGCAACCAGATGCTGCAGTCCTGAGAGTGCCTGCTGCTGTGGTCCTCAATGGGCCATGAAAAGGAGCAGTAAAAAACTGGTTCTTTCATGGACAGGTTTGGATCGTATTCGGTGGTCCTGGAGTGGCCTCCACATGCCCTCCAAGCAATCCAGGGGTGTGCATCATGTGCATGCCCCACCCCTGGATCGGCTCGACAGTGGCCCTTTTGAGGCCATAGTCCAACATTCAAACCAGTGTGTTCATGGTTAAGTCAGCAGCTGAGTCTTATAAGGGAATTTAAACTACATATTGTCAGGGATGATGGGAGTTGTAGCTCTTCACCTCTGGCTCTAACTCACCACCTTGTTATGCAGCGGAGCTGATCAGTTTTGATCAGTGGTTAATGCTTTTCTCCAAAGCAGCAGAGTTTCAGAGAATAGGCTGAAGACCCTGACAAACTCTCCAAGCCTTTTCACTCTTCTTCCTGAGATGTCTCCAAACTTCTCCAGGATTCTGCTGGCTCTTGTATCTTCACTCAAGACACCAGACAACTCAGTAGTCTTATATATAAAATATCTACTTTATTCTATTATATACAAATACTAA
Source organism: Sceloporus undulatus (assembly GCF_019175285.1). Taxonomy (NCBI): domain Eukaryota; kingdom Metazoa; phylum Chordata; class Lepidosauria; order Squamata; family Phrynosomatidae; genus Sceloporus; species Sceloporus undulatus. The sequence continues at coordinate 299,680,123 of NC_056523.1, read as the reverse complement.
TGCCCTCACAATCTCCAATATCTCCAAAACACTCCAACTATCCACAACTACCCACAAAATACATTGGCAAAAATAGCAATTATTATAGCCATTGTTAATCACCACCCACTTAGTCAGTTTCCACCCAGTGGGCATGTACATTCATTTTGATTGGTTCACATAGTTCAACCCATACTTAAGAGTTTCATCATTTCACCTTGTACACTTAATGAATCTCAGGTGTTTCCAATTGTACATTCTATAATTCTGTCCTTGACATTCAAGACTTCTAAATTACATTAGCTTTTTCACCTGTGTAGCTTGTTGATTGCTCTTGCTTAGTCATTGTGACTTTCACATACATGTTTTATTTCTACTACTGTATGTCTCATGTTGCATTTTCCTTAACACATATTACCAACACAAAACAAATATTAAACATGGTCATATTCACAATTCTTGCTTCCACCTGCGTGTCTGCCCCATGTAAAGACGAGAGTGTAGCCCAGTCTGTCATATTGTGAATCGTTCCAACTTGGCATTAAACAACCATCAGCATTGGAGATTATCACACCTTCAAATCCCACTGGATAGATGCAGGACTGAAAAGTCAAAAATGGGTGTTATTGCACACAGCTCAGGCTGGGGCAAGTACAACACGTCTGCAGCCCGGACCCCTAGGAGCTTTTCAAAAATGGCAACCTCTGATTTTTGACAAGCTCCTGGATAAGCATGGTGGGTTGCACTCGCCCAGCCTCAGCTGCATGCAATAACACCTATTTTTGACTTTGCAATCTCATGTCTATCCCAGCAGGATTTTCAGGTGCAGTAATCTCCATTGCTTCAGACCTGAAAGAAAAGTGATTAGTTACTGGTTTTTTGTGGGTTTTTCGGGCTATGTGGCCATGTTCTAGAAGATTTTCTTCCTCATGTTTCGCCAGCATCTGTGGCTGGCATCTTCAGAGAATGCTTGCCTGGAAAAAGTGGATCTATATATACTGTGTGAGCCTGGGAATGCAGGAGTGATTTGCAGGTTTATTGTTCTGTGCTGATGGCAGGCCTCAGGTTGGGAGGCTAATGCAAAAGAGGATTAATGTCTGCTAATTGGGGATCATTATCTGCTGGGAAAGCCCCTGACCCTGACTCTTTTTCCCTCTGCAGTCCCTCTCAAAATGACAGTACTTCCTGTTGCTATTTTGGGAAGGATTAAGAGGAAACTAGAAATATTTAGGATTGCTGTTAAGCTCATGGGGATCTGGGGAGATTTCATCCCTGAATGCCATGCAATGGTCCACCCTTGCTCTGATGTATACCTGGTCAGAAGTTAAGGTACCAGAAAACACCATCTGTATACCCATATTTCAGGTTAGTGTGGTATGGTGATCTGTAGTCTGAATGTCCTTGTTTTTTTTTTTAAAGTTTGGCTCTAACTAAAACTTTTTGCTTTAAAGTGATAAATACCCCCACCCCCTTATTTGGGTATATATATCTCATTTTTCTGGAAGTATAAAAATGGAAGGAGAAATACTCGTTGTGACAGATTCACAGGAAAAGGATGCAGTTAAACTGTGTTTATATCACAATCGAAATTAATCAATGTTTGCAGTGCATAAACACCTCTATGAAAGATGCAGTCAAAGTATGAAGCAATATTACTTGTTGACATGGAAATATATTTTATTACTCTGTGGTCGACAAGGATTTGTTCACCTTGCATGTATTTAATAGTCCATGTTTATTTAGTAAATGCTATTAGGTTTCAAAGAGGGATTCTATAACAGGAAAGGCTTGTGTGTATGCTGACAGAATGCAGAATCTTTATTGTCCTCTCAAATGTTCCTCTTCCACTTCTGGTACATATATAAATGCTTCTCTATAGTCTCAGAAGGTGGAAAAAGAAAGAGAGCTGCAACCTCCCCCCCCCCCCCATGAAACACAGGGCCCAAACAAACAGGCCCAAATAAATCTGCTTCAGGTCACTTTGGAGGTATGCTGTTTAAATGACACATGCATCTTAAGAGGCCTGAAGCTACACCAAAGCTGTGCTCCAGTTCTTAGGATTGGAGCATGGCTTTGGTGCGGCTTCCAGCTTCTTAGGACAGCACACTTCCAAAGTGGCCCAAAATAGCTTTATTTTGGCCTGTATTTTTGGGCCCACAGTAAACCATTTCTAAGAAACTGCTGGCAGCCAAATATAGCCCCAGCTTCCTCTCTTCCCTTTCCCATGCCAAAAAGGAATGTTAAAAATGGTCAATGAAGCAAAATGTTGTCATATTTCCAGATATTACTGCTGACAGATGATGATATTCTGTGTATTCTTCCACCTGTCTGCACTTCTGCTTTGGCTGAAAGTCTCCTGAAAATGTATGAAGCCTTTGAGAGCACCACTTGGTGGATCACAAGGCACTTGGACTGGCCCCAAGACCCCTTCTCACCAAACCAGAATTTGGATTAGGTCAAGAGTTACTGATGGTGTGAAACACCTGTTAGATGGAGTTAGCAAGACTGGAGTTTTCCTAAATTTTGGTGTGTGGTATTACCCATGACCTCAAACTGACCTGCAGGCTAGCCGCCATTATCTTCAAAACACTGGGTCAGGTAGGCAGATGAGTCATCCTCATTAGACCCCTGGAAAACAACACTTTGGAAATTCCCCACAGGAAGGTTTGGGAGTTGCTAAATGGGACGGCCACCACTTCCAAGTTTAATACGGTGCGCCCGCGTCATATGTGGACGCACTATACACGGCTTTCAGTATACGGTGAAAGCCTAACGGGAGCATGTGGGGTGCAAGGGGCAGCGCTTTCCATTTAGATTACTTTCAATGGGGCTCGAGCATATGTGTTTTTTTTACGCGGGGGGACAGAACGGATCCCCCACATAAAAAAAGGGTGCACTGTACAATACAAAATGTTGGTTCATAGTCTGACACTTGATTGGCCAGTGATCATCCATTCTTCTGCTTGTCTTCCCTTGATTGTTGTCAGACTCAACTGTATTGACAGTGCCATGTTAACAATGTCCAACCAACAAAACACCTTTTGTCCTAGCCATTAAGCATGTTGCCAGAGGCTAGATTATGCCTATAAGAACCCTCAAATTCCTGCCCACACTGGGCCAGTCTGGATTTCAGGGGAAGCTCTGTCCTTCTGAACTCTGATCTGGCTCCTGGAACAGTCATTCACTCCCAGCACTGAGTCCCATCCACATCCCACTGCATTGGATTTCCGGAGAAGCCTGCTGGAATAAGTATAGCCCTAGTACTGCCTCTCATATTTCCCCAACTTTCCCTACTTTATTTCTTTCAGCCTTGAGTGTGTGTGTGTATGTGTGTGCATACTGATGCGTGTTTTTACCCCTTTTAATAAAAACTAAACTTTAATTGAAGAAGCCTGTCTCTGCACTATTTCCTAAGGAGGTGGTTGGTCCCTTGGTATGCAAATTCAGGAATCAGTCCTGTGAGGTACTTGTAAGGCCCCCCCCCCTCAGCAATTTGAGCTAATTCAAAATTCCCCTAATTAAACCCATTCTTACAATGGGAATAAGCACTCATATGTTGCCCTGATGGTATCAGAAGTTTAACTCTGAGAGCAGCTGTGGATGTTGCAAGAATATATTATAGACCCCACATTTCACAGATAAAAACTGGGACATGTATTAGAGTGTGGCCATGATGACAAAAATTGTTTATGAGAAACAGCACACAAGCTAGGAGAGATTGCAACAGTTTGCATTTGCCAGAGACTGTTAGAAAGAGCAAGATCCCACCTCCTTCTCTCCTTTCTCTCCTGCTCAGTCGAGTGCAAACTACTTTTGCACTTGGAACTCATTTTGTAGCAACTGAAGTAAACTGAGTAGAACTAAGAGAGAAACTGGGACATTTTAAAAGCAGCTGGAAAAGTAGGATGACAGGAGTTTAATCAGAATTGTCCCTGCCAAATTGGGCAATAGAAGAGCATGTTATATGTTAAGGTCTTATGTTTGACTATCAGTGCATAATTGGTGTTAAGCACATTGTTGACATATTTATCAATAAATATTTATTTATTAATTGGGGTATGTAGCTTTTTGGTGTTGGAGGTCTTGCTTTTTCCACTCCTGCCCTTTCCTCTGATACTGTGGCTGTCATTCCCCTTCCCCTCCTGCTCAAATTTAGCAGCAGTAGCACTGGCTCTATAGTTCAGGAGTGAGTCAGATCATCCTCTTTCCCTCTAGAACCCCATGAGTGCAGTCTTCCATTTCCAAAGGAAGTGACAGGAAGCCTCAAAGTAGGAAGGGAATGGTATAATTACACCACCACTTTTTGTGCCAATTCAGCTGAAAGAGCTTGCAGCAGTACCTCATTCAGCATGGGCCAGAAAAATGGGTTTCTCCAGCTGTGGTCACTATCATGAACCACACATATGGTGCTTCAACATTACAAGAGGAATTTTCATGCACAAGGTAGGCATACATTGGGCTTAGGGTTGTGTAAGGAGAGATGTACCAGAAGCAGGCAAAGGATAAAATGCGGTTGAATTAAATCATGTCAATAAGGCTTCAAAGAAAATTTATAACTATTATCATAATCCAAGTATATGTCCCAACCACAGAGGCAAAGGATGAAGAAATTGAGAGATTCTATGAAGGAGTCCAGGGGAAAAATTAACAATACATCCACAGAGGACTTCAGACTAATCATAAGCAACTGGAATGCAAAAGTTGTCAGCAAAAAAGAATAAAAAAAAGTAGAAAAATGTGCACTAGCTACAAGAAATGATGCAAGAGAATATCTGATAGACCTTTTTGAGGCCAATTCACTGTAAACACATTCTTCATACAGTAGGCCCTCGGTATCTGTTCCGGATCTCCCAAGAATGCTAAAATCCATGGATGCTCAAGTCCTATTGACATCAATGGTGGTGTGGGAATGTGGCCGTGCCAGCATTGGCACTTTGGAGGAGCTGCCTCCTGCTCCTTCTTTTTTTCCCCCGCCCCAGCCACCTCTTCCTCCTTCCTTTTCCTCTTCCTCTTCTCGCCACAACATCCACTTCTTCCCCACTGCCTCCTCCTCCCTGCTGTCATGCTGCACCCTCCTCCTCTGTGTAATGGTTTGAACATTGGACTGTGACTCTAGAGGCCAGGATTAGATTTCCAGCCCAGCCATGAAACCCCACCCGGGTGACTTTGGGCACATCACGCTCTCTCAGCCTCAGAGGATGACCATGGTAAACCTCCTTTGAAGAAATGTTGTCAAGAAAACCCAGTGATAAGTTCGTCTGAGAGTCACCATAAGTCGGAAACAACTTGAACGCACACAACAAACACACAAATCATACTAAAATGGGGGAAAATTGAATTCCTGCTTGGTTTGCCTTGAACCATTAATTCAACTGTTCAACAATTAGAGCACAGTGATAAAGTTGACTATTGTAACAATCAATGCAAAGAAATAGAAGACAATAACAAAAAAGGAAGAATTAGAGACCTCTTTCACAAGAGAAAATAACTCAAAGGGAAGCTCAAACCAAAAGCTTGGAGGCTCTATCATAAGAAAAGGAACATACTACAAGACCAAGAAGAAATAAAAAGACATTAGATGCAATACACAGAACAGCTATATAAATGAGATGAAAAAATGAATGACACATGGAATGAAGAATCATACAAAGATGAACCGCTAATTCTAGAAAGCAAGGTAGAAACTGCAATATGAGAAACTGGGAATAACAAATAACCAGGAAGAGATGATGTACCAACTGAACTGATACAATCACCACAGAGAGAATCAACTCTAATGTTAAGTAAAATATGCCAACTAGTATGGGAATCAAAACAGTGGCAAACAGAACCATAGCAGTAATCTCCCATGAAAGTAAAATTCTGCTTAAAATTCTGTTAACACAGACTCCAATCATATATGGAGAGAGAAATCCCAGAGGTGCAAGCAGGGTTCAGAAAAGGCAGAGGCATTAGGGACTACATAGCAAACATATGATAGCTAATGGAATACACTAAGGTATTCCAAAAGAAAATTAGCATGTGCTTTATAGACTATAGTAAAGCCTTTGACTGCATAGACCATGAAAAGATATGGAACTCTCTCAAAGACATGGGAGTGTCACTACATTTGATAATCCAGTTAAGATTATTTGAGGACAAGAGTCCACTGTTAGAATAGAATACAGAGAAACAGAATGGTTCCTGATTGGCATGGGGTCAGGCAAGACTGTGTATTATCACCCTACTTGTTCAATTTATATGCAGAAAATATAATATGAAGAGCCGATTTAGGAGTTTATTGCATGTAATTTTCACACCAACCTGGGCACGGGACAGGATTGGTGTATTACCGTATTACCAAAATCGGCCACCAGAGCATTGCTGGAGGACAGCAGCAAGGTTTTGTGTGATAAAATCAGTTTTAACCCATTCCAGCCCAATCCTGTCCTGTGCCCAGGTTGGTGTGAAAATTACATGAAATAAACTCCTTAGACGTAGACGAATGAGGAGTAAAAACAGGAGGAAGGAACATCAACAGTTTAAGATACGCAGATGACACTATACTACTTGCATAAAACATCACAGACTTGGAACAATTACTAAGGAAGATCAAAGAAGAAACTGCAAACACAGGATTGCTGCTGAACATAAAGAAAACAAAAATAATGACCATGGAGGAATTGCATAAATTTAACCTAGACATTGAGGAAGTTGAAATACTTAAAGATTTCCTGTATCTTGGTTCAACCATTGATCAGAACAGATATTGCAGTCAAGAAATGAGAAGAGGACTAGGAGTGGAAAGGGCAATGATGAAAAAACTGGAAAGACCCTAAAGAGTAGAGCAGATCATTAAACAGAGAGTCTGTGAACATTTAGAAGGCAATTCCATAATCACAAAAAGTCAACACGGGTTTCAGAGAAACAAGTCATGCCAGACAAATCTAATCTCTTTCTTTGATAAAATTACCAGCTTGGTAGATGAAGGGAATGCTGTGGATATAGTATATCTTGATTTCAGTAAGGCCTTTGACAAGGCTCCCCATGACATTCTTGCAAACAAGCTTGTAAAATGTGGGCTAGACAAGGTAACCGTTACATGGATTTGGAATTGGTTGACTGGCCAAACTCAAAGAGTGCTCAGCAATGGCTCCTTTTCATCCTGTAGAGAAGTGACCAGTGGAGTCCCACAGGGTTCTGTCCTGGGCCCAGTACTGTTCCACATCTTTATCAATGACTTGGATGACAGAATTGGGGGCATACTTATCAAATTTGCAGATGACACCAAATTAGGAGGAATAGCTAATACTCCAGAGGACAGGATCAAAATTCAAAATGACCTGAATAGACTAGAAAGCTGGGCCAAAGCTAACAAAATGAAATTCAACACAGAGAAATGTAAGGTATTGCACTTAGGGCGGAAAAATAAAATGCACAGATATAGGATGGGGGACACTTGGCTGAATGAAACTATGTGTGAAAGGGATCTAGGAGTCCAAGTAGACCACAAGTTGAGCATGAGTCAACAGTGTGATACGGCAGCTAAAAAGGCCAATGCAATTTTAATCTGCATCAATAAAAGTATAGTGTCTAGATCAAGGGAAGTAATAGTGCCACTGTATTCTGCTTTGGTCAGGCCCCACCTGGAATATTGTATCCAGTTCTGGGCACCACAATTCAAAAAGGACATTGAGAAACTGGAGCGTGTCCAAAGGAGGGCGACTAAAATGGTGAAGGGTCTGGAAACCATGTCCTATGAGGAATGACTTAGGGAGCTGGGGATGTTTTGCCTGGAGAAGAGAAGGTTAAGAGGTGATTAGATAGCCCTATTTAAATATTTGAAGGGATGTCATATTGAGGAGGGAGCAAGTTTGTTTTCTGCTGCTCCAGAGAACAGGACCCAGAACAATGGATGCAAGCTCCAGGAAAAGAGATTCCACCTCAACATTAGGAGGAACTTCCTGACAGTAAGGGCTGTTCGACAGTGGAACAAACTCCCTCAGAGTGTAGTGGAATCTCCTTCTTTGGAGGTCTTTAAGCAGAGGCTGCATGGCCCTCTGTCAGGTATGCTTTGATTGTGATTTCCTGCATAGCAGGGGGTTGGACTGGCCCTTGTGGTCTCTTCCAACTGTACGATTCTATGATTCTATGAGCACTAAAGTTGGAATCATCCAATCCATTGTATTTCCCATCACCATGTAAAGATATGTGAGAGCTGGACAGCAAAAAAATTGGATAAAAAGAAAATCAATTCATTTGAGATGTGGTGCTGGAGAAGAGTGTTGAGAATACTATGGACTGCTAAAAAGGGAAAGAAATGGGTTCTTGAACAGATCAAGCCTGAATTCTCCCTGGAAGCCAAGATGATTAAATTGAGGCTGTTTTACTGTGGGAGAAGGCATGACTCAGCAACAACAACAACAAGAATAACAACAAGAAGACTTTATCTACACTGTAGAAATCATGCAGTTTGACAACAGTTTGACTGCCATGGCTGTATCCTAAATAATCTTGGGATTTGTAGTTTTGTGAGACAGCAGCACTCTCTGGCAGAGAAAGCTAAATACCTTGTACAACTAGAAACCCAAGGATTCCATAGGATGGAGCTGCAGCACCATGCAAAAGTGATGTCAAACTGCATTATTTCTACAGTGCATATGCACCCTTAGTTAATAACAGGATGCCAGTTTTCTTAGCTTTAAAAAGGGTCAGCACACAACTTAACATTTAATTGCTTTTTTAAAATTTTTAAATAGTGCATATTTTGAAGGAAATTGATCTCTTGAGAAAACACACATGTAAAATACATTTCAGTGCATAATCATTTGAAAAGTTCCTTATAGATCTTTACATTTTATGGGATGCAAGGGACATTATGAGTTTCACACACATAAAAATAAGTTCATAGCCAATGGATGGCACTGACGTGGACATTTTTCAAGTGGTGTTCAAGAATTTCTGTTGAGCCCTGCTGTTGGTCAGTGATTATATTACTGACATATTATTTTATTGCTCTGTTTTATTATATTTTGTAACATTCCCATGTTACATTGCTTACATTGTTACCTACCCTGTGTAGTGTGTAGATGCTTGAAGAATAAAATATATATTTTTGTAGGACATAAAAATAAATCGGTTTGAGGCAATACATGAAGAAGACACTGTGGTATTTCCTTTAAGCTCCATACTATACATTGCGGCCTTACCTTCTGTCTTAACTAGTGTGTCTTCTAACCCTGCCTTATTTTTATGGCAAAGTTCTTTAATCCCCTGCCTGCAGTCACATGAGTCTAGTTTCCTGAAAGTTTGCATCTGCTTAGACATCCGCTGGACTCATTAAAGTGTTATCTCCATTGAAAGAACCTGCGTAGCATTTCCTTCCTTCTTGAGGTTTTGCGCTGCAAAGGGCCCACTACTTTTGACATCCACCCAAACAGATTGCTCAGGAGTAACACCCAGTCCCATCGGTACTACATAGACAGCTGATGACAAAGGTCGCAGGGCTTCCCTCAGCAGGAAACAAAATTCACACAGCATGACATTTGGGAGGGATTTATGGAGCAGGTGGATGAGCTAAGAATGCAAGCTGTAGGAGTGCAAGGTCACCGGGAGTTCTTTCGAAGGAGGTGTGCATGTCATCCCTGCATAGTGAGAGAGTGCTTTCACTCTTACAATTTTAGTAGGAAAAGACTAGATTTAAGCAGGTTGGCTTATTTAGATCAGTGAACAAACAATCCAGGAGCCATGTTCAAAGATGAGAGGGAAATTTACAAAAAAAAAATATCTTAAAAAAACTCTATAGGATGTTGTTTTTCTGTAGCCCGATACATACGGGTGCTTTGTGGTGTGGCGACGGCGATTCTAGGGCTTGGGAGTGCACACCAACCGCATGCTCCTGAGCCATAGGATGTGCAGGCAGCGCCATTTTTGAGTGGCACTGTCCACATAGGGGACATATGGATGATGTGTGGATATCACAGCACCCACACATCTTTAAAAGGAAGCAGCGTCATAAAGGCTGCAATGCAGCTCTTATGACATCAGAAAAAAGGAGCTGCTCTAGGTGCCGCGCCATTTGGTTTCTGTGGCAACACTGCACAGCAAGGAGAGGCGGCTCCAGCCACCTTTCCCAGGCAGTTTGTCGAGCTCCTGTGAGTCAGAAAACTTATCCAGCTAGCCAGTTATTGTCAATGCCAAGTGGCAACACCTCCGGAGGGTTTGAGGGGAACAGTTTGATGCTTGTGTACTTTCATGCTGGGATTGTGGTTTTGTCAGGATAGTTTTTAAAAGTGGTTTGGAATGATGGAAAGGGAATTGATCTTGAAAAAATAATGAATTACATCTGCAGCTCTACCTACAGCTTATGAAATTCTGAAAAAAAAAATGAGATTCTGGTATTGTCCTCCAGAAAAGTGACTTTTCAAACCTTTGGCTCTACCACCTTGCTGCAGGGGAGAGAAGGACAAACTAACAACTACTCCCCTATTTCTAAAAGTGTGCCTGGCCCAACATTTCACAGATCGAAGCCAGGGTACATGCGGTCAAGCAACATCAGTGTGTGGTCAAGATGGTAAAAGTTCTTAACAAAAAGGCTAGAAAACACTACAGAAGTTTGCTTTTGCTTGACTCTACTGGGAAGTGTAAAATTCTCCCTCCTCTCCTGCTTGTTGAGTTAATTGAGAGTGTAGCCACATTGCAGAATTAAAGCAGTTTGCCACCACTTTAACTACCATGACTATATAAGGTGGAATTCTGGGATTGGTAGTTTGATGAGGTATTCAGCCAGGTCTGTGAGAGATCCTTGTTGGCACTGGCCAGGATACTCCAGGGCAGCTGAGGGTATTCTGGCAATGCAACTGCCCCACCCTGCCATGCCCCTATTATCTCTGTTTCCATGCCATGGTGGCTTTCTATACTGGCATCCTGCTGGGCTGCCCAGGACATCCATGGGACGCCTGGGCAGATCTGGACCAACAGGTAAGTTATATTAATATGTGTTAAATTTGTTATGCCTATACTGGTTCTGGATGTGCCGGACGTCATCTGGACTGCCTGCAGCAGAAACATACATCATTCAAACAGGACAACACCAGAATGAGGTGGGGTGGAGGGGCCTTTTGACTTCTGCATACAAAGCCGGAGTAAAAATTACTTTTGCACTTTGAACTGTCACCTACTTTTTCCGCTGACTTTAACATGTCCCATTGTATGATTATTATTATTATTATTAACCTTTATTTATAAAGCGCTGTAAGTTTACACAGCGCTGTACATCAATTTTTTAGTCAGACGGTTTCCTGCCCTCAGGCTTACAATCTAAAAGACACGACACAAAAGGAGAAGGGAGTGGTGGTGGGGAATAGGATCAGGTCCAGCAGATCTTTTCCACCTCCGAGGCCTGGACCAAGGCAGATGGACTGGAGGAAGGGCTTGGCTTCTTGGTGGATGGTTAGAAGGAGGCTTCCTGGGTCAGAGAGGGTCTCACCTCTGGGAATGCTTCTCTAAACAATATAGTCTTTAATTCAGTTTTGAAACTGGGCAGAGAAGTGATGAGGTGTGCATGTGGGGGAAGAAGGTTCCAGGAGTAAGGGGCAGCAAGTGAGAAGGGACGAATTCGGGAGGGGGCAGTGGTAGTCCTACATTGTGACAGGAGACCCTGACTACCAGAGCGGAGGGTGCGAGTAGGAATGTAAGGAGAAAGAAGGTCAGATAAGTAAGGAGGGGCCAACCCATGGAGGGCTTTGAAAGTCAGTAACAAAAGCTTGTACCGGATGCGAAAGGGGAAGGGGAGCCAATGAAGGGAGGATAAAAGAGGAGAAACATGGTCAAAGCGGCGAGCGGATGTGACAATACGGGCAGCTGAATACTGGACAGATATTAAAGGATGGAGGTGTGAAAGAGGAAGCCCTGTTAGAAGGAGGTTACAATAATCTAGTCGCGAAACCACTAGGGCATGGACTAGAGTCTTGGCAGTAGAGATTGAGAGGAATGGACGGATCTTGGCAATGTTGTGGAGAAAGAATCTACAGATCTTTGCGGTGGCCTGGATCTGGGGAATAAATGAGAGAGAAGAGTCAAAAATGAAGCCAAGACTGCGGGCTTGATGAACCGGTTGAATAGAAGTGTCGTCGACAGAAACAGAAAAGGAATAATGAAGGGTGGGTTTAGGTGGAAAGACGAGAAGCTCAGTCTTAGACATGTTGAGCTTCAAGCGCCGAAGCCGCATCCACTGAGAGATGGCAGTCAGACAAGAAGAAACTTGCTGTTCAAGCCCCGTCGAAAGGTCAGGGGTGGAGAGATACAGCTGAGTGTCGTCGGCATACAAATGATAGGAGAAACCAAAAGAACTGATGAGTTTACCTAGAGACAGTGTGTATAGAGAGAACAGAAGGGGACCCAAGACAGAGCCCTGGGGAACTCCAACAGATAGCGGAACAGAGGATGAAGTCTGACCACCCGTGACCACTGCAAAAGATCTATCTGACAAGTAAGATTTAAACCAGTCGAGAGCAGAGTCGGCGAACCCAAGGTCAGAAAGTAAATCGACCAGGAGACAGTGATCAACAGTGTCAAAGGCTGCAGACAAATCGAGAAGAATGAGAATAGAGTAGAGGCCGTTTGCCTTGGCCCGCAAGAGATCATTTGAGATCTTGGTGAGGGCTGTCTCTGTAGAGTGCTGTGGGCGGAAGCCAGATGTATATTATGTTTTATGTACGTGAAGACAATCTATAATAAAAAGGATTAAAAAAACATGTCCCATTTTCTTTCTCATCCTCCCCCCCCCTTGTCCTCTGGTTATTTCAATTGTTGCAAACTGAGTTCAAAGTGTAAAAGCTGTTTGCACTCAATTAACTTAGAAGAGAAAAGCAAGGAGAATGGGAACATGCCCATTCCAATAGGCTCATGCAAAAGCAAACTGCTTCAGCCATTGCTAACTTCAGTGCTCTTTCTCTTTAATAACTTGCCATCTTGACCATACTCTGATGTTGCTTGGTCACATGTGCCCCACTTTTTTATCTATAAAACATTGTATGCATCCCTGCTCTCATGGTTGTATTTGGGCCTGTTAATTTATGTACTTGATAGTTACATCTTAATCTAACTTTCTAATCCTCCAGGATGAATTCCAGTCCAGTTACACTACGTAGGTTCCTGGTGTGTGTGTGTGTGTGTGTGTGTGGGGAGGGGAGAGAGAGAGAGAGAGAGAGAGAGAGAGAGAGAGAGAGAAGAATATAATTTCTAAATGGATTTCATGAAATCTCAAGGTCAGAATTTATCATTTGCTAATAAATGAAAGTGATGCAATTTAATGATAACACAACGTGAAATGCAGCACAACGACCAGGGGTGCCTTTTAAAGCATCTCTGCCTGAACAGCCATCCATACTAAATAGGTCTTATTCATAAACAGCAGTGTGGATTTAACCTTCCAACAGCTCACAATGAGAACATGAGAAGGGCTGTTATCCTTAAGTGATCAAGAGGACAAATCAGTTTGCTCAGCAGCATTGCAGAATATTAAAGATATTTCTCTTCCTGTAAAAGTAGGACAGAAAAGCCTGGCAGGGAGGGGAGGCAGACTTTATTTTATTTATTTTTTATTTTTTAATAAAACCGAGTAAATTCAGCTGGACATCTGTATCCATAGATACACATGTCAAGGCCTAGTCAAGCATATGGAACTCCCACAGTCCAAACTTCCATCCCATGTCGGCATCTATTAAGAGATAATAATCTCCTATGTCTTAAACACAAACTTCCACAGTTGTGGAAGTGTAATTTATTTTCTTTGTTGATACTGCTAAGCCTCCCTGCTTCATCAAAGGCTGTCTCAATTGGCTGGATTACTGTTATCAAATAATTATTGGAACCTGCAACAAAATGTTGAAGTTCATCCTCCTACACACTCAACAACACTTTTTTGTAAATTGCAAACATTAATCATTTCTAAGTGACGTGCAACTGGAACTGACTGGATGATGACTGGATTAAATACCATGATCATCAACATGATCATTCTCTTGTAAGGATACATCAATGTTGTTTCTGTTATTATTAAAATTATAGTTCAGAAAACAGACAGAGAGATGTCCAATTCAAATGTTCGGCTCTATGCAATTCAGATTTGCTGCATCTACACTACAGAATTAATGCAGTTTGACACAGCTTTAACAGCCATGGCCTAATGCTTAGGAATGCTGGGATTAGTAGATATTTAGCCTTCCCTGTCAGAGAGTTCTGATACCACAACAAACTACAGATCCCAGGATTCCATAGGATGTAGCCATGACAATTAAAGTGGAGTCAAACTACATTAATTCTGCAGTGTGGCAGCACCCTCCACAGAGAAGAGATGTCCTATTATTATGAGCCATCCCACAGGTTTGGATACCAGGTTTGTGGTATCATGAAAGGACAGCAGATTGTTAATTATTTGCTTTGTTATTTCAGTCAGCCCTCCTTATAGCCAGGCCTGCCTTTCGCAGGTTTGAGCTTACGTGGAAGGCAAGCCCCAGCAGAAATAAGGGGGCTCATACTTGCCCCATGTGCTGCCGCAAGCACATGCCCCATTATTTTCTATGGGGCATGAGCATACGCTCTTTTCCTCATGTGTGTGTGTTTTCCAGAATAGATCCCCTGTGTATGGGGAGGGTGGACTGTACTTTTTTTTAAATTATCAGAAATGAAAAAGGAGCAAAATGTTGGGCTGGATATTGGTCTTTCCCCGCCAACATTTCTTCTGCTGTCCGTGCCCTCACACCGTGATATAAAGTCTGAATCTGAAGCATATCTCTAGCACATGAAGAACATGAGATTGAGGGCAGCTGGGGGCTCCACAATGTGGTTAGCGTATATATTCAACTATAAATTGACCTCATATATGTCAAGGACAGATTTTAGGGCCAAAATTCTGGATTTTGATATGACTCCTGGATAAGTCAAGAGTAAAACTTAGAGGTTTGTAACAAAGAATGTAAAGTACAAAACAAAGGGAAATGATGCCAAAGAAATTACAGAATTCCAGCAGGCATAACTGTTTGTGCTCACCCAAAAAGCTGGATGGAGAAGGAGGCAACTGCAGTCAATAGTGGCTGTGATGTTTGTCGCAGGTTGACTTGATGTGGACAGATCTAAGAATATGTGCACATGTAAAAAAAGATGCAAACAGAAAACAAAGAAAATGGTGACTATGGCGCGGTACAGACCACCAAAAAGTGGTGTACCAGTGCCGGTATTAGGGTTAGGGAGTGCAAACTATGTACACACTCCCTAACCCTAGTACATGCCACCGGCGACATAATGGTGTCACCCTGTGTACAGGGGTGCTACCATTATGACGTCACGGCCATGCCATGTCCAAACAGCATGGGGCTGGCATGATGTGTTCGTGCCACCCCAGGCCGCTTATGGCGGCCTAACTGCGGCCCAAAATGGAGCTCCTTCTGGCATGCTCCTCATTCCCGCAGCCACCAAACAGCTGTGGGAACAGCACCAGGTAGAAAGGGGCCAAACAGCCCCTTTCTCCTCTGGCTGCAGCTGTCGGGGTGTCCTGGGGTATGAAGCCTCAAGGACACCCCTTTTCCAGGCCACAGGGAAACAGCATTTTGCTGCTTCTCTGTGTCCTGGAAAAGCACCGGGTTGGAGCTGCAGGGGCTGCCGGTGAGGCTGCCCTGCTTCCAACCCAGCAAGAAAAGGGGCAGCTGTGGACTGCCCCTTTTCCGCCATCTGTAGGTAGGCTAGCTCCACCAGGCCTGCCTGGAAGAAGACAAGCC
>NC_056523.1:299661388-299664379 GCF_019175285.1 Sceloporus undulatus | reverse complement strand
CTCCCTTCAGCCACCATCTTGAGGGAGAGAGAGGCAGGCTAGCTCCAAGAAGCCAAGTCCTCCCTCCAGTCCATCTGCCTTGGTCCAGGCCTCGGAGGTAGAGAAGACGGATGGACTACATCCCCTTCCCTACCACCACTCCCTTCTCCTTTTGTGTCGTGTCTTTTTATATTGTAAGCCTGAGGGCAGGGAACTGTCTAATTAAAAAGCGCTGTGTAAATTTACAGCGCTTTATAAATAAAGGTTAATAATAATAATAATAATCTGTACCCCACCTATGTTAGCAGTGACTACATCATTTATCTTGAATGTGATAACTGAGCCTGATTTTAACCCAGAACATACACACATCTTATTCATACACGCGTCTTATTCAAATCCTTCAAAGACAATTCATCCAAAAAAGACCAGATTGGCGGTGACCTCCCGGAGGCCTTTTTCTGCTACAGCTCCTAAAGCTTGGAACAGGGGTCGGCAACCTCCGGCCCGTGGGCCGGATGCGGCCCGCGAAGGCCTGGACGCCAGCCCCCGGCGGCTCTTGCCGCTGCTGCTGCCGCCGCGGCAGACGCCCGTCGCAGCTTTTCGCCGCTCTGGGCGCCGCCATTTTGGGTGGCAAAATGGTGGCAAAGTCTCGCGCGACCTTCCCTGATTAAAATGTGATTAAAATTACATGGAGAAAAGAATGGATTCATGTGCAATGGAATTACTGTATATATTCATGTGTAACTCTAGAAATTATAGTATTCACAGATTCCATATCCACAGATTCAACCATCCACAGCTTGAAAATATTCAAAAGATACATAGGCGGGGTACAGACCACCTGACCCTCAGTTGTGCTCTGCCAGCCAATTTTGGTACTATGGAAAGGTTCTGTGGTAGCAAAATTGCTGGGAAAAGAACAGCTGGGGAACAGGTGATGGTTGGGTGGCAGTGCCGCAGCAATTTTGTGTGAAGTAAAATCTGTTTTCCCCAGTTCCAGCTCGATTCCATCCTGTGCCCAGATTGGGGTGAAAAATGCATGCGATAAACTGCTAAGTAGAGTGGTGAAACTCAAGAGCTTAGTCCATCCTGAGAGAACCTAAAAGAAGCACCAACCCTCTCTACCCTATCGGTATTCCTTTGAGGGAAAGTGCCAAAGAGCCATTGTCATTTTCTTGCCCAGGTGTTCGAAAAGGCCAAAAGCATTGCTGCAGCAGAGCGAATAGAGAGGTCAGTGCTTCTTTTAGGTTCTTCCAGGATGGACTAAGCTCTTGCCTTTCACCACTTTACTCAAAAAGGGAGATGGTTCCTTTCTGATAGTAAAGTACAGTACAGTTGGCCCTTGGTTTGGTTCCGCGAGCCCCCATGGACACCAAAATCTATGGAAGCTGAAGTCTCATTAAATACCATAGTAAAATGGTATTCCTTATATAAAATGGCAAAATCAAGGTTTGCTTTTTTGGAATCTATGGTGCTTTCTGCACTGCCATTTGGGACGTCCTCCGGACGTCCCATTTTAAAAAAGGGGCGTCTGTTATAGACGCCCCTGGGCCTAGTACGGACTCCGTCCGTACAAGATGGCGCCGGCCCTTCTACATGGCCGGCGCCATCTTTGCGTATCGGACGCTGAGCGTCCGTACGCGTTGCGCCGCTTGTGACGTAGCGAGCGTGCCCCTGGCGCCTCGCTACGTCGCAAACGCGACGGAAAAAGAAGCTCCATTTTGGAGCTTCTTTTTCGGTCCGCACGGGAGTCGGGCCGTGTGAAGGCTCTGGCTCCCCCGCGGACCTACTGGCAGCGGCGGCAGACCGCCGCAAAGCAGCGGTCTGTACCTCGCCTATGTATCTTTTGAATATTTTCAAGCTGTGGATGGTTGAATCTGTGGGTATGGAGGGCCAAATGTACTTACCCTTGCATAAGTCAACCCAGGTTTTTTGCTTCATTTTTTTTTACTATAATTTCTAGAGTTACACATGAATATATACAGTAATTCCATTGCACATGAATCCATTCTTTTCTCCATGTAATTTTAATCACATAGAGCTAAATGCCCAAATACAATGTCAGAGGATATTTGCTTATCTCTGGGGATACCAATGTTGTTGTTGTTGTTGTTGTTTCTGACTTATGGTGCTTTCATGGAGCTTACTTGGCAAGATTTGTCCAGAAGAAGTTTGTCATTGCCTTTCCCTGAGGTTGAGAGCATGTGATTTACCCAAGGTCACCCAGTAGGTTTCAATGCTGATCTGGGGATTGAATCCTGGGCTCCAGAGTCGTTGCTCAACACTTGAACCACTACACCACTCTGGCTCTCTAAATGCCAATGGTATTGAACAATAGTCTTTGTTACAATGATCAGCTAGTTCAAACGTGATGACTACTTCAGATGATGACTGAAATGTTAAGGAGTGAGTTGCATATATGAATGAACCATTGGTGACAGAGGATGCAGAACTTTCTACATCGTTTCAAACCCAGATATTGGCCCAGTACAGATGGGCACGTTGCAGCAATGTTAGGGCTCGATAGGGCTGGGTCTCAAGATGTGCCCAGCTCCAGTGATGTCACAGGTGCATGCACCCATCTACACAGCAGGTGCCACAGCTGCACAGCTGTGGCGCCATGAACAGATGCCTCTCAGCAGAAGCGGCATCATAGGGCTGCATTGCATCCCTTATGACTGCAAAAAAGGAGCTGCCTGGAACAGCGTGTGGATGTTGCTGCACAGGTGTGCAGCAAAGATGAGTGGTGTTTTGCTGCCTGTGTGTACTGGGCCATTGTTACTGGAATTGTCCAACACATTGCACTGCCAGTCCTCAAGTGTACTGCAATCAAAAGGTGAGAAAACATGCATTTTATACATGCTTCTGTGATACAGTATCTGAATTGTGTACATCTCACCTTCTGTTGGTATCAACTGAGCTTTACCTTCCCCAGCTTGTGAAACTTCTGAAATTTTTGATGTCATTAATCTTGGATACCATTTTGGAAGAAAGGTGGAATATATGTGC
>NC_056523.1:299599440-299661378 GCF_019175285.1 Sceloporus undulatus | reverse complement strand
GATAGATAGATAGATAGATAGATAGATAGATAGATAGATAGATAGATAGATGATAGATATTTTCTCATGTGGGAATGAAATAAGAAAATATTTAAATCAGTACATCTGAGTGTGTTCCATGATAAATTGCAGGCAATTTCACGTTATAGGGCTACAGACTAGTCAACTGTGTTTCTGAAAATATTGAAAGCCCTACGTGGCTACTTTGGTTTCTTGTCCATTTGCACTAATGTCCCTATCCAGAGCTTGGAAAACCTATCCACTCAAGGCATTGATACCCCAGAAAGGAAGAAAGTAATGCATTAAATCATTTAAGTCTTGAGAAATATGCTTTGCCAATAGATATGTGTTCTTTTCACAGTTACAAGTTCCAGTATAAATGAGAAGGTATTAAGTATAAAAGGACATGAACTTTTCACCCACTAATTTCAAGCCCACTGAAGGTGTGTATTTGTGTGTGTTATGTGTGTGAAACATAAAGCATTTGATATTTTTACGACATAATTTCAAAATATCTTTCCTCAACACTTCCAACACTTGTCAGCAAGAATAATCAAGTTTTGTCAAA
Organism: Sceloporus undulatus; assembly: GCF_019175285.1. Classification (NCBI taxonomy): domain Eukaryota; kingdom Metazoa; phylum Chordata; class Lepidosauria; order Squamata; family Phrynosomatidae; genus Sceloporus; species Sceloporus undulatus. Next base: position 299,660,810 of record NC_056523.1, on the reverse strand, counting down.
CTGAACTAGAGACCTTCTACAATAATATATTATTGGAGTAGGCAAGAGAGGGAGCATCAGTCATTGGAAAATGTGTGGGTTTACTTAGCAGGTGTCTGAGAAGAGAGGAACTTCAAAGGTTCATGCTGAGGCCATAGGAAGGAATTGAAACCCCCTTTTGAAGTCTTGGATAAAGCCTCACTTTTGGAGAGAGAAATATGATCTTGAAATCTCTCTCCTGGTTGTTTCTGTGCACCACTGAGATTTCTCTAGTGGCTTGTTCTATGACAGGATGGGCAACTTCCAGGGGTGAAGTAAGGATGTTGGCATCAACCTCCTCCCACCAGAAATCATCTGGAGCTGTACCCAGTACTGCATTCTCTGCCATACTGGAAGAAACAGTTGCTTTTTAGATATAAAGAATCTCTCTCTCTCTCTCTCTCTCTCTCTGTGTGTGTGTGTGTGTGTGTGTGTGTGTGTGTGTTGTTTTTAAAATGACTTAAGCTTGCTAGAGAGACATGGTGGTATAGTGATTAGAGTGTTGGACTAGTGACTTCATCACACGAGGCAAAAAAGTGGAATTAAAGCAGGATAGTTGTGCCTATGGCTGAACTTTATCACAAGACACTGTAGCTGAGCTGTAGCTGGTCTGTCCTCTACCTGTGATTGCCACACACCATTTCATTGATGGGCTTTTTTGCCCATCAATAGCTGCCAATATTGTGATGTTAGATCTGTGTGTGAGAAGCTTCCAGCAGCATTCCCAACACTGGCCAGCCATGTGATCTTAGTCTCCTCATCTCTTCCTTTTCCCCTTGCAAGCCCCAATCAGTCCTCTGCAAAATTCTGGATTTTGATATGACTTGTGGATAAATCAATGGTAAAACTTAGGAGCTTATCGCATGGGCAAAAAATCCAACTGCACCCCAATGGGTTGCAACTGACATGCAGGAAGCAGGTGGGAATTATCGCACGTAATTCACCACTCATTCCATCAGTTTGCTTTTGACTTTCTGTTCTTCCTTCTCCGCAATGGCATTGCCATCAGTGTTGCCAATTTCCGGGGAATTCTCCAGAATCTGGGGAATTTAATTAATTTCTTTCCGGGGATTTTTACTGAATAATAATAATAAATATTGGGGAATTCCAGGGATTTTGGATTTTGGTAAAACATTCCGGGGAATGTCTTTGAGGCTTGTTGGCAACACTGATTGCCATAATGCCTAAATTGTGTAAAAAAAAAGAAAAGAAAAGAAAGAGAAATTAAAAAAAAAAAAACCAAAGGCAAACTTGGTAGAACAATAGGGAAGGGAGGCATAGTTAAGGAGCAGTCTGGGAAAGAGAGTCTTGGACTGGCAATGGCTGCTACAGTTGCAGTCCTGCAAATGAATACATGCGAAAGAAGGACTTCTCCCAAACTGCTATGTATGTGTTTCTTTTCATTGACATCATCATGGTGAGATTGGAGACTCCTGTGACAATCTCCTAGGGCTCCAGAAGACCCAATATAAATTCCTATTTGGGCTAGTCACAGTCTCTCTGTGGTAAAGAAAGACAATGATGGTAATGGCAAAAAGCACCACTTTTGTATATTGAAAAGATTTTTGTGTAGAGCATGCAGCTTGTTTTTAAGGAGAATCCCACTTCCTAGGGGTTTCTGGGAGTACAATCTCCTGAAGAGCAAAGTTTTTGAGAAGTAAAGCTACCTGCTTTCTTTATACACTACATAAAATGAGAGTGATTTTGTCACTGTGTCAAGGCATGACAGCATTCATGGCTTGGCAGGAGCTCCAGAAAACAAATAAGAGGTATTCAACACTATGCTGATCATACTGAGGACAGATCATAAAAGGACTGTCTTGTCTTGAAATTGTGCTGGATTTTCTATTTGTTATTTTTGTTGTGCTTCTTTTTTTTTTAAAAAAAGTTTTTATTTATAAATGGTTTTAATTTTTAAAAATAGTTTAATCACTTTTATTTTTAGTATTTTGTTAATTTTAACTATATTTTATATCTGGTGTAAGCTCCTTGAAAGTCCTGAAGTGGGAAAAAGGTGAGATAGAAGCAGCAGCTATGAGGTCAAAATTTCAGGGTTTATGGAAGGAAAGGACACATATTTCCTAGATCCACAGAACATCTGGGCCCACTCATGACTCCATGATGAAGGAAGATTTAGAAGAGCACCAAGTCTGGTCTAAATTAATGCACTTCATTCTATCTGATGTGAGGGAATGGCAGTTGTTTTTTCCCCAGTGTGCTTGGGAATGTTACCATATTTGTACCTGTTGACTACAACTCTTTCTTTGGCGCCATTCAGACTACCTTTTACCCCAGATCAGGAACCGAATTATGCACATGAAGTTCATATTCACCACAAATCTCCCAGAAGCGAATTTGAGTTTTGCACACCCATTCCGGGGCAAATGCCCCTTAGCGTGGGTCTTTTGGAAGTGGAGTAAAAGCTGTATCTTTTGAAAAAAACCTGGGTCGGAAGAATATGAACTTGTCCCCGATCATGATCAGGTCGAGTTCAGGGGAGGGATTTAGGTCAGACGGAGGGCAGAGGGCTAAACATTCCTCTCCTTCATCAGAGAAGGAGGAGGAGGAGGAGGATGAAGACGGGGGAAAGAAGGGTGCCGTGGAGGGCAGCATTGGGAGGAGGAGGAGGAGGAGAAGGAGAAGGAAGGAGCTGGAGGATGGGTGCCAAAGGGGTGACGGATGGAGCTGGGGGTGCCAAGGGCAGAATCGGGGTAACGGGGGAGCAGGAGGTGGAGGAGGACAGAGCCGGAGAAAGGGTCAATTCAGGTCAGAGGGAGGGCAGTGAGCGGAGCAAACCTCCGCTCTCGCAGGCAGCTTTCTCTCTCTTTTTATTTTTTATTTTTGACAGACTATGCGCATGCTTTTTGCTACTGGTAGATACATATATAGATATAATGTGTGTCTGCTTGTGATACTTTCCCTTTCATTTGCTTGCTCCCAGCACACACTTTGCAAAAGGCTTTTTTTTCTAAATCATTTTTATATGCGAATGCTACAATGCGAATGTTACAAATGTTTCTCTTTCAATTTGGCAAATTGATACAGAATGCTTTTGCTACATATGTGATGCATTCTGGGGTGGCAAAGCAAGATGTTTCAGAGATGTCATTCTGGGGTGAGAAATTATTATTATTATTGTTGTTGTTGTTGCTGTGATGGGAAGAGGATGCATCGGGGGGAGGCAAGGGCTTTGGAGGTAGCATTGGGCTGGAAGTGAAGGGGAAGCAGGAGGCTGGAAGGCTGCACAGACCCATGACTTTGGGAGAGTCACACTCTCTCAGCCTCGGGGGAAAGGCAATGGCAAATCTCCTCGGAACCAATCTTGTCAAGAAAACCCCAGGATGGGGTCATTTTAGGGTTGCCATAATCTATAGTGACCTAAATATACACAACACACACACCCCTGGAGGTTTTAAAATTTGACATAATATGCGCACACTTCCGCCTGCTTTTTTTAAAAAAGGATGGGGGAAGCACACTTCCGATTGCCCAATGGCTGCAGGAAACGTCACCTATGACGAAAGCGGAACTGTATTTGATTGACAGCAAAGGCACCTTCATTTTAAACCGGTTTCTCAGCAGGTTAAAATACGCTGATTGAGGTAGTGGGCACTTGCTTCGAGGGGGAGGGGGGGGGGGGGGCAGGAACTGAATCTGCCCAGTTCCATCCAGTGCAAAAAGGTGGGTCTGAATGGGGCCTTTATTTCTTGGAAACTCAGGGTCTGGCAGCCAATGTCTTGGGTTCTGCCAGTGGTACAGGGACCACTTCTTTGAGTAACACTAGCTTAATTAAATTCTCTGCAACTGGTTAAAATGAGAGCAGTTTTCTTTCAGTAGCTCCAAGTAAGCAGGCAAGCAAGCAAGCAAGCACATATACAACAATATTCCAACTGGGAAAAAATAAAATAAAAAAGTCTACATAGGGACGAATCAAGGAACATGAGAGACACTGCAGACTAGGTCAGCCAGAAAAATCAGCAGTAGCAGAACACATTACAAACTATCCTCAGTACTCAGCAAATGCAAATGAGAAACCACTCAGAGTCAGGGGCTTTCCCAGCAGACAATGATCACTAATTAGCAGACACTAATCATCTTTTGCATATCCTCTACCCTGAGGAGGCCATCAACAACAGAACAATACACAGATTAACATGGGAATCATTCCTCCTTACCCAGGGTCACAGTGTGTGTGTGTGTGTGTGTGTGTGTGTGTGTGTGTATATCTCCCACTCTTTTCCAGGTTAGCATTCTCTGAAGATGCCAGCCACAGATGCTGGCAAAACGTCAGGAATAAACTCTTATAGAACATGGCTACTTGCCCCGAAAAACCCACAAAAAACTTTGGATGCCGGCGATGAAAGCCTTTGACTTCACAAAATAAAAAAAAGCTTCCTCCCCACTTCATCTTGCTATAAAAATGTCCTTGGGTAGATTGGGGACTCTGAGTGCTCCAGTTTCCTAAGGTATTTCCTATCAGCTTACTCTGCAGTGCCACAATCTGTTGCATACTTACCAGAAAGTAAACACTACAGGAAATATTAAACAGGTGGGGGAAGTCACAATGAAATGTTTGCTGCAGCCAGGTATTCTGCCTGTCTTATTATAAAGGGAAAAACCTGCCGTTGACTTTTCCAGCAGTGGGTGTCTCTCTGAACACTAGCATAACTGACATGTGTGACTAAGAATTCATTTCTTATGATGGTTTATGTAGGTGAGTTCTACTATTTAAATAAGCATAACATGCTTCTCTGTATCCCCATTTTTCTGTACACAGAGCAAGGGCAAGCTCTTTCATTGTTTTGATGCAAACTCAAAGAGAGCCTACTGTTTGTACAGTTGTCCCTTATTTATTTATTTATTTATTTATTTATTTAGTGCTGTAGATTTGCACAGTGCTGTACATAAAACAATAAATATATAAGAGTAAACCTGCCTATGGTGTACAATCTAAGAAATAATAGGATAATACATATAAAATACACAGGAATACAGGAAATTGTACAATAAAACAGGCAACAAAAGAACATCAAATAGCAAATGATAATCATGCAATGCCTGGGAACACTTCTCTGAACAAGATGGTCTTCAACTCCATTTTGAAGCTGGTTAGAGAAGTGATGGCCCTTGCTTGAGGGGCCCTTCTTATACACAGATTTTTAATACACTGATTCAAGCATACATGGTTTGAAAATGTTGAAAAAAAGTATACATTTCAAATATCAAACCTTGATTTTCCATTTTTTATAAGGGAGACAATTTTGCTATGTCATTATATTTAATGGGACTTGAGCATACACGGATTTTGTTATACACAGGAGATCTTGGAACCAAACCCCAGTATATAACAAAGGTCCACTGTACCACAATTGCTAGGCAGGTAATTTAGTGTGAACTTCACTTTGGTCTGTAAAGAATTATAACAAATGCCTTTGTGCCATGACAAGAAAGTATGTCTCAGTACATCAATACACATCAAGGCACTCCACTGAACAACGTATTAACTACTGTGTGTTTAGGACTGCTGAAGTGAAATCTGGAGGGGATACATGCACCTTTAGAGGATGTGAAGAAGTGGGAGGTTTTTTGCAGGTGTCAATTGTTACCTGGGCTGCAGCTATACTGCAGAATTAATGCAGTTTGACATTGCTTTAACTTCCATAGAATTCTGGGATTTGTAGTTTTGTGAGATATTTAGAAAACTGGTGCCACAACAAACTATAGATGCCAGGATTCCACAAGATGGAGCCATGACAGTTAAAACAGTTTCAAATTCCATTAATTTTGCAGTGTGGCAATAGCACTGGTATCAAGCAACAGCTGCTGAAATGTTCTTTTCTTAACAACCATTAAAGGTACTGGAACCCTCTCTAGTTTTTAATCTGGCAACTCTGTATCCAATATGTTTAACCCTGAGTGAGATGAAAAGATCAGCACTTTGTGTTTCAATTTTCCACTTTCATTTTTTTGGGTGCAAAACACTGTATTCTGTATTTTATTTACATAAAAGCTATGCATTTCCCACAAAATACAATGTGTATGTGGCAGGGGATTATTGTTTTGTTTTGGCAAAAGTGGTTCTGAAATAGAAAGAAAATCTGCAGAAAATGTGCAGGATGTTTTCAATATTCATTTGCCCAAATGAGAACAATGTAAGAGTTATTTTCATACACACACCTGAATGTGCTCCATGAGAAAAGGCATCTAATTACAAGATATTTGGTTGCATACTATTCAGCGGTGTCTTTGAAGATACTGAGATGCTCTAGCTCATCAATTTGGGCAGTTTGGGATTAGAGCATTGCAGAATACCCTGCCCAGCATGACAAGTGGCTGTGCATGGTGGCAGAGTCGGAGAAATTATAACCCAAAATAACATTTCTAATTTCTCTTTGCTATGAAGGCAGGAGAATTTTGGGAGGTGTAGTTAACAAAATATTCCACCCTCCCCCAAGTTCTCCCTAGTGATATTTCTCATTGCTTCCATGTCATTCATAATGCTATTCGTATCATGAAATTTAGTGACTGCATCCCCATATTTTGATCCAGTTCCTACTGTAGAGCCAAAAATACATTTGCTATGATGAGCTACAACATGTAGGTGCAAAATCCATTTCCTGAAAAGAAACCTGCTCATTTCTTATCTTGTCAAAGCTACTGTCTGACTTTTAAAATTCCATTAGTGAAACAAGCCCAGGAAAGGACAAAATCCAGCTCATTGTTTTTCTCTCATCACACAAAGGGTCCTTATCTTCTATGCTTGAGTGACTTCAGTGGGACTTTATCAGAATAGACAGTTGTTGAAACTGTCCCTTAATACCCACAGTCGCTAGGAATTCCCAATATATTACAAATTGGTGATAAATGTACATCTCGTTTTAATGTTAGGGTTATTTATATAAAGTATTATACTTTTCACTGCAGGTCAGGGATAGTAAAGCAGGATTAGACATAGAGAAAGGAGGTGTGAACATTGAAGAAAGGAACATCAACAATTTTAGATATGCAGATGACACCATACTGCTAGCAGAAAATAGCAAGGACTTGAGACAATTATTGAAGAATGTCAAGGAAGAAATTGGAAAGGCAGGCTTACAGTTGAACTTTAAGAAAACAAAAATAATGACCACATATGATTTACATAACTTTAAAGCAGCTGATGAAGACACTGAAATAGTTCGAGATTAACTATTGTTGTTGTAATTAACTGCTTTCAAGTTGACTTTGATTTATGGTGATACTATGAATGAGATACCTCTAAATCACCCTGTCATCAACAATTCTGTTTGGAGACTTAGCGCCATGGCTTCCTTGACTGAGTCTATCCATTGACTCTTCCTCTTTTCCTACTACCTTCTATCTTACCAAACATTATAGTCTTTTCTAGTGAATCATGTCATGATGTACCCAAAGTGTGACAGTTGGCTGCTAAGGATTTCTCAAACTTGATTTCCTCTAGGACAGGTTTATCTGCCTTTTTAAACAATCCAAAGTATTTGTACAACTCTTCTTCAGCACCACAATGTAAATGAGTTGATTTTCTTCCTATCAACTTTCTTCACTGTTCAGCTTTCACAAACATCCATAGAAATGGGAAATACTATGGCATGGACCACCTTGACTTTAATTCTGATTATATATCTTGACACTTCAGGATCACGTTTTAGTTCCTTCATAGCTGCCCTTCCAAGTCCTAGGCCTGTTACAGATTGCCAAAATAAAGCTGCTTCGGGTCTCTTTGGAGGTATGCTGTTTAAATGATGCATGCATCCTAAGAATCCGGAAGCTGCACCAAAGCTGCACTCCAGTGCTTAGGAATGGAGTGTGGCTTTGGTGCGACCTCCGGACTCTTAGGACCCATGCATCATTTAAATAGCATACCTCCAAAGAGACCTGAAGCAGCTTTATTTTGGCAGTCTGTAACAGGCCCTAGTCTTCTTCTGATTTCTTGACTGCAGTCTCCATTCTGATTAATGACTGAGCCAAGTTATGGAAAATCTTGAACTATTTCAATATCTTCATCATCTTCAAAGTTTTGTAAATCATCTCTGGCCATTAATTTTGTTTTCTTAAACTTCATCTGTAAACCTGCCTTTGATCTTTCTTCCTTGCCCTATCAAGAAAGCTGATAGAAAGAAAAATCAACTCTAGTAATCATTCCAGTTCTTTGCTATTTTCTGCTAGTAGTATGGTATCATCTACATATGTTAAAATGTTGATGTTCCTTCCTTCAATTTTCATGTCTCCCTTCAAGTCAAATTCTGCTTTAGGTATGATATGTTCAGCATACAAATTAAAGACATGCGACTCAGTCATGAATCAGAATGGAGACTGTACTCAAGAAATCAGAAGAAGACTAGGACTTAGAAGGGCAGTTATGAAGGAAATAGACACGATTCTGAAATGTCAAGATATATGATGTTAGGGTGGTTTGTGCCATCACATTTCCTATTTCTATGTATGATTGCAAAAGCTGGACAGCAAAGAAACCTGATAGGAAGAAAACTCATTTTCATTCAACTCATTTGAAATATGGTGCTGGAGAGGTCTCTCATTCATGGGGTTGCCATATGTCAAAGGCAACTTGACGGCAGTTAACAACAACAGGGATGGGGATTGCATAGTCTTCCAGATGGTGCTGTACTCCAGCTCACATCATTTCTCCCCATTGATTATGCTAGCTAAAGCTGATGAGAATTGCAGTCTAACAATATCTGGTGAGCTGCATGTTCTTCACCATTGCTTTAGGTTCTGTCATTTGGGATTCTATTTGAAACAGGCTGGAACTGCCCAATAAACTAATACCTTCAAGATCTGAGCTCTGTTTCCAGAACTCTGTTTCCAGCAGTACTGTCAGGGTTGGAAGGAGACTTAGGCCAGTTACAAACCGGCACTTGGGACGTCCGCAGGACGTCCCATTTTAAAAAAGGGGCGTCTCTTCTAGACGCCCCTGGGTCTAATACGGACTCTGTCCGTACAATATGTCACCGGCCATTCCACACGGCCGGCGCCATCTTTACGTATCGGACGCTGTGCGTCCGAACGTGTCGCGGCGCCTGTGACATCGTGAATGCGCCCCTGGCGCCTCGTGACGTCACAGAGGCACCACAGAAAGAAGCTCCATTTTGGAGCTTCTTTTTTGCTCCGTAAGGGAGCCGCGCGGTGTGGCTGCGACAGCTCCCTTACGGAGCAAACGGCGGCAGACCGCCTCAAAGCGGCGGTCTATAACCCGCCCCCGGCAAGATACATTTGGAAAGTTCCTTGGACACCTTGCAGTGTTCCCACTCAAGCCCATAATGGCTTTGCCTCACTGCTACGGTCATTCACACCTTTACCAGGTGCCCAACTAGAACACTTTGATTCCAGCTTAATTGCTAAGGGTCCATATTATGAAATCCTGGGATATGTAGTTCAGGGATGCACTACAACCCTCTAGCTGAGAATTCTAAATATACCTCTCTAAACTTTTATTCCCAGGATTCCATAGCATGGAACCATGGCAGTGAATCATAGTGCTATAACTTTAGTGTGAAAGGGCCCCAGATAGCAGGTTATGTGATTTTTTCTCCTTTAGAAATCTTTTTTACATAGGTAATCCAGTGTGCAAGGCAGCTAAAAGGGACAAAACTCTTGAGATTGTTTGATCAGTCTGGATGTGCCCTTGGAGAGGAATTGGGCATCCAATGGTGGGATTGGTGGAGAAAGAGAGATAAACTTCATTTATAGCATGATGAGCAATTTTGGGGCCTCCAGATGTTGCTATGTGGCAATTTCCATTAGCCCTAGCCAGCATGTGCAAAGGATGATGGAAGGTGGAGTCCAACACCATCTAAATATGTAAGTTGCCATTTCTGGTTTATAGACAGCAGCTGTTGCTTTCCTTGTTCAGATCTGCCTTTCAAAAGACTCTTCCTGAGGTGGCTCATTCTGGGGGTTTGCGTTTTTTTTTCTAGTTAGTAAAAACAACAAAGAGTCTTGTGAGACTTTGAAGATTAGCAAATTTATGGTGGCATAAGCTGTAGTAAGGGGCCCAGGCACTGGGTTGATGACGGTGGAAACATGATCTAAGGCACTTCTGTCCTTCAACTTAATAGAGGTGAATATGACAAAGTCTATGTAAACAACTGTCTTATCCAGGCATGTTTTCCTAGTGGAGAAAACTGGACATTCTGGCGAGCATACCATGTTCGCTTTATCTTATGTCATTTTTATCAGGTTTATTCTCTTGCTGACTTTACCAGAACAACAAGGAATTATCAGCAGGCTGGAGACTGACAAAACAGGACATAGAAATGTGATTAGAAAAGCCTAGCTAATGAAAATATAAGACACCATAACAAGCTGGAAGAGAAAACCTGGAGATGTTGTTTTGGCAACTGCTTGTGTGGATCCACTTAATGGAGTCATTTCCTCTCTGCACTTTATGTCTCAAGGCATTGCTTACTTTGGATTTAAGACTGGTGACATTGTATATTTCAGATATAAGATAATAGATTGCCAGATCTCTTGGCACTGCTCAGTTCTTGTCTTGCTCTTTGTTTGATTAGAGCACTAGCAGCTTCCTCCTGAGATCCATCATTCTGATAGCCACTTTGTACAATTTAAGGTGAATAACTGTTTTGCATGCAATTCCCATCTACATTTAATATTGCTCAATTGCTCATGCTACTCCTGATACATTTTTTTAAAAAAAAGAACCAACAGGGAAGAATTATTGCCTGCAGTCTCATCTAGTCGATTTCACATCTCCTTTGAATTATTTAGGATCTTCTGTAATAGAGATGGAGAAAATCTGGGATGATGGGAGCTGCATTTCAAGACTATACATTCTCTAGTCCTTCTCCATGACATCCCACAGGATTCTATCTTATGTCCCATAATTTTCAACATTGAAATAAAATAATAAACACTGCAATCCTGTACATGTTTTACTTGGAAAGTCTCAGTAATGGGATTTTACTACCAATGGTCTTATTTACAAGTAACTATATATACAGATGCATCCTAGGAATGCTTATAAAATGACATTGTAGTTTCTGCAAAAAAACAACAAAAATAAAACCTCCCTTCCCCTTTTTGTTTCTGTATGTCATCAGTTCTTCTATTATTAAACTTCATGTTCTTAAAAAAAACATGCTTTTTTTTAGTTTCAGTTACTTAATATAGCTTCTTAAAATGGTGGTCCACAGATTGGTGTGGTTCTAAAAGCCATTGGCAGTCAGCCTGCAGCAAGTTTCCAGAAAACTATGCAAATATGATAACATTATAGCCCAAATATGGTACCAATACTGGGGCATTGTAAATCCTCCTCCTTCTCCTCCTGCAGATTTATCATGTCAGCAAACTTGTGAAGCATAGGTTTAATACATCTTTTGCTCTAACACAACTGTTTTATTTTATTTGATGGCATGTCCTCTACTGTAACTTTTGTGGCATTCATGATGAGCCACATCACTGCATTGGAATTTTCGTTCATCTTTCCCAGAATGTGTTTAATGTGTAAAGAATGAAGAATGAATCACTCACCAATTGGTAAGTATGATAGTTTATGTACATATAATGTCAGGAAGCCCTGAAAGGCACAATCACTGCCATCTTAATCTATCTAAAGTTCACAAAAATAATCATTAATCCATTATGTACTTTTCATTCCCTATGATAGTGCTCTTTGAATCTGAGTCATTGCTGTGGCCCTTTAATCTTTATTTAAACTTGGCCTTTATGTTTTCCTTTTGTCCACCTGTGTACTGCACATATGCTTCATGATCAGAGTGATTTCCCCCATACAGATATCTGCAAAATACCAAAGTGTATTCTTTCACCATGCTTAAAAGCAAATTCCCAAAATGTACTATGACACATATGCATGCATGGCTAAATGTATGAATGGCTTTCTCCACCTTACTTGTTTCTATAGCAACATTTTAAGCAAAATATGAATGAAATGAGGTAAAGTGATTGCATAAACATCCCATTCTCTTATGGTTCCATGCCTTTGCAGCAGCCTTAAATTTCAATTTAAGCAAGGATTAGATCAGGCTAGACCCATCCAAGATCTGTCCCATATGCATGATCGGAAGTTTGTGCACTAGATACTTAGCAAGCTTGCTCTGCCTCCAACACCCCCCATTATCTCTATATCAGTGTAATATTTGAATACAGCTTATGCAAAAAGTACCTAGTGTGCATAGGTTGGTTCTGAGTCACTAACTGCCAATATAAAATCCATGAATTGACCATATGATCAATTGAATAGACACAATGGATTTTTACATGTATGATCTATTCAAATATATCCTACCAAACTGGGAACAGAAGTGGTGTCCTAGGTAGATGTAGAGAGAAGGTTAATTTCTAATTCCTGTTACATTAATCCAGAATAGGTACTATCTGATATGGTCCTTAGAGAATTGTTAAAATTAATTTCAAGAATCTATGAAAACTCATCTGTAGTTTCCTTTACATCTGATTACTTCAAAGTAGTGTTGTTTTCAACCCAGTCATTTAAAATCATTTTTTAATCTTGGCCATTGGAACTTCGATGTTCATGAAAAATATTCTGTCATTTTTTGAGACACCCACAATAATTTCCCACTCAGTTTTATGCTTCTAGGAAACCTTCTTTTGGAATTTTACTTTTTTTTTTACTTGAAATTTGCACTGAAACGTGGACAACCCCCTCCTCCCAAAACTGAGATATCTACTAATGTCTCCTGATGAAATGTGGCTGCTCCCCCATTGCTTCCAACCTACCCCTAAATTTGGAATTTCAGCTTAAACTCAGAAGTGCAACTTCAAAGTCAACCGAAAAACCACTCTTAAATTTCATATCATCTAGAATGGTGTCCAAGTGATATGTGTTTGCTCCAATATACAGAGTAGGACCAGTACAGTGTGCCCAATCATGGTTGTGACACTATTGCCACAATAGTAACTGCCCTCCCCCCATACTTTATGGAGCATCAACTCCATGGTGAGAAGGAGCTCCATTCTACTGGGTAGCAGAACACAGGTGAATGGCTTTTCCATCAGGTTTATGTCAGGGGGTCATACCTGGAGTGGTTATTTAGTATACTTAACTAACTATGGCGGGATACAGACCTCCCCTTTGGGGTGGCCTGCATCCGCCCCTTTCCCCGCCAGATTGGGGCCTGAGCAGCCACAGCGGCAGCCCCAGAGGCCCCGATCCGCTGCTTTTCCAGGCCTCAGGGAAGTGGCAAAATACCGCTTGCCCCTGCTGCTGAGAGAGAAAGGGGACACTTGGCCCCTTTCCTCCCAGCTTCGTTCCTGCAGCAGTTTGGTGGCTGCGGGAATGAAGCACACCTCAGGAAGGAGCTCCGTTTCGGAGCTCCTTCTGGTGCCTGGAGTGGCACGAGCATGTCACATCAAAATGGCGGCACCCATCTGTACAGATCGTTGCTATTTTGACATATGGAGTACGTGCTAGGGTTAGGGAGCATCTGTAAAGGACGCTCTGAGGCAACCCTAGCACGTACTCGGTACATGCTAAAATGCCCGTCTGGAGAGGGCCTATATTATAGAGAGTACTAGCCATTCTCTTTTACTCTTACACAAACATAATTATGCTAGTGACATGCACAAAGCTGGGCTTGATACCCATATATTTTATCTGTGACGTGATGCAAAGGGCTATTTTATAGCCCTAGATGCCACATCCTCTCACAAGAGTTGCTGCTACTGCTCTTTATAATCCAAAGGAGGATGAATGGGGAAGACACTAACAATGGCAAGTAACTGGTCTTGGCTGTATCAGTAAGAGAAGAGACAAAAGAACATTTCACTTCCCCTTGCAGCTGAGACCAAGTACTTCTTTGTTATCTGAGTTGTCTCCCCTCTAGTAAACAGCTATAGCAGTGGTCCCCTGATGCTTCAAAGCTGCCCTTAGTCTGGTTCCAAATACAGTACATAGTAATATGTCAGATTCAAACAGAGCAACGGTTCTTCCTCAGCTCCTTTCACATTCTCAGGTCCCCAAACTCTACTCAGATCTTGTCAATTACTCTCTTCCTAACAGCCTTAACTCTATTTCTGATTGTTCCTAACTCCATTTTACACAAAAAGTTACTTGGTGGTGTGTGTGATTCAAACTGTGAAAATAATCCTGTAGAATGTGGTTTGAATCTTTGTTGTTCACATGCATTTCAAATGAATCCTATTAAGTTTTGGGGAACTGCAAAAATCCGCTGAACTGGGGATAATTGATCTCAGGTTTTTCTCCAAGTTTCCTAAAAAATTCACATTGTTGGCTATGTGAAAAACTGATGCGAATAGACTTAGAATAAACCAGGATAAGACTCTGCATGCCTTGAAAGTGTTCTGAATACATCTACATCACTGACTCTATCTTAATTTGAGTGCTGACACATGTGAGCAACAGAACTCACAGACTTTTGCATAGATGCGATTCTATTAAAAAAAATAGTGTAAACCAAAGAATCAGAATGCGTGAGTGAGATTATTCAAATAGTCATTCTAAAAAACAACACCATCTGAATAACCCCTAAGTTATATTCTTTCCCCCATAGTCCAACCTCCAACATTTAATGAGCTGTAATTGGTTGGTTTCACCCAGGCTAACCCAGCTTCTCACTTCACAAGGTTCCAAATCTTTTTCCTGCCCAACGACTTCTGATGGTAGATTTTTTCCTTTGGCCATAGAGAGAGAGGTTCTCACCATCTTATGAACTTTGGGATGCCTCCTAGGGACCACACAGGACTAACCTTAAAATGTTTACTGAGCCAAGGTTTTCCATGGATATGATGGAAATGTTTTTCTAATGATGCTGTATCTACAAGGTATTCTCTGTCAGCCCTCTCCAACTTGCTTGCCCTCCAGATATTTTGAACTTCAGCTGTAATCGGCATAGTAGTGTTTACATACGCCTTCTCTTCATCCTCCTCCTGCTTGGGCGAGGATGAAAACTGTCCTGATACTTATTGATCCCTTAACTATCAAACTCCTCTATTTGTACACAAACTGTTGTTGATATCATGATGCAAGTCTTGGATGAGGAGAACTTCCATTGCATGCAGATGATAAACCTCCTTGTTCCCAGGTTGGACTGCAATAAAAGGATTTATGTCTATGAAACCTCATGTTCTTGACCCCCAACTGAGCTCAAAATTGGATCCCTTTTCCAATTTCCTAGAGTTCTGCGCATTAATTGGATTTCTCAGCTGGAGATAGGATTGCAACAGACTCCATTTGATTAGTTTGGGCCAAAATTTGCGTGGGGAATTAGGGTTTTGAACCTGTGAGAAAAATAAGTCAGTGATTGGCTGTCAGCCAAGTCATGTTACAGGGACAGTCTGCTACTGGACTCAACAGTTTTGAACAAGTTGATATGTCTGAGGTGGAATTCATACAGTGTACTGTTTGATGAAAAGAAAATGCCATCCAGCATTGCTCCAAGTTTGTTAAAAGACTTGTGAAGCCAGCTTTGCTTTCTGATGTGTATCTGGATTTTGTAATTTTTGAAAACTTTTTACAAACTTTGAATATTAGCCTCGACTCCAATAATATGTGCTATGATTAAGATATGCATGAAGAAATTGCAAATTCTTATACAAACTGATTTGACCTACAACTTGTAGATTACGGTGACAACTGGGATATAGATATCCTTCAGAGTTCATAAGTCTTAGAGTATTACAACACAATTCATGGATCAAAAAAGCATCAACACATTTTAAAATTTATATTTTGAGATGAGTGTCATTAGAAATGCATTCTTTAAAGTGAGACAAAAGACATGTGTCTAATCTTGATTGTAATATTTTATTATTCTGTACTGTGACAAATGTCACACAACTTTGCCTAACTGTAAAACGCTTTGATCTGTAAGGAAAGGTGGTATATAAATAAAACTTTTATTTATTATTATTTACAAATGTAAACTTTATTCTGAAATACACTTGTATGTATGCAGAAATGTATTTTACCAGAAAATGCATGCCATATATTAATGAAAAATGTCATAACTTTTTTTTAAAAAAAATATCAGATTAATGTAGAGAGCACATGAGTGAACATCAGAGTCTGAAAAGGTTATTTTTGGTGGGCATGTGTGTGCTACATCTCCCAGAATCCCATTACCAGAATGTTCATCGGACATTGGGTGTTGCAGACCCAAAGTTCCTAACTTAGCTGTTTCCACTGTGATCCTCCTCCCAGCCTTAGTGCCAGAGCTTGAAAAGCAGATAATGATCACCAATTAGCAGACATTAATCTTCTTTTGCATTAGCCTCCCAGCCTGAGGCCGGCCATCAACACAGAACAATACACATGCAAATCACTCCTGCATTCCCAGGCTCACACAATATATATACACCCAATTTTTCCAGGCAAAGCATTCTCTGAAGATGCTAGCCACAGATGCTGGCGAAACGTCAGAAAGAAACTCTGCTAGAACATAGCCCGAAAAACCCACAAAAAACTATGGATGCCGGCCATGAAAGCCTTCGACTTTACCTTGAAAAGACACTTTGAAAAGATATTCACAGTTGCTATTTCAAGTTTATAAAGCAGTAGCCTTATAGTTAGAAAGGTTAAAACCAACTCTTTACTTTCTCATTATTCAAAAATTACTAAAATTATTAAATTTTACTTACTTTCAAAAAACCCATGTCAGAATGCTACTGGCCTTGTATACCAAACACACTTTTGTTCTGAGACCACACCCTATATCTACTGAAGGAACCAAAGCATCCCAGTTATGAAGCAAAATGAGTGACACTGTCAGACATTATATTACAACGCAACATAATTTAGTACTGCATTACTTATTGCAAAATGAATTAATTGCAAGTAATATTATTTGTAACTAATTACATCAAGGTCTGCTTAGTACTATTCTGAAATCCTTCTTTTATGATTTCAATTCATTGGGATTTTTTTCCCAATAAAGTGATGAGATTTGGGTCACATTCTCTCTCTCTTTCTGAGAAACATGATTTAGTGGTACATGTCTAATACATCTACTGAGGTCATGGGGATAAAATAATGAAATTGAAAGTGCATTTTGGAAGATAATGAAATTGAGCATTTAGAATAGATGGTTGTCACTCAGCCAACACTTTTCTATTTGCTTATTTGAGCAAATAATTTCCATAGCATTCATGAAACTGGCATGCTCACCCAATCAAGCAAACTACCCATCCCCAAGCATTATGACTTTGAGGCAAATGTGCCGGACACCACCTCTGATACAAAGGCATGTAAATAATATGTAAAAATATATATAAAGAAGAACCTTGATTAGAAAAGGTATTATATCAAAACATCCTATTAAGAAGATAGCCAAGCCTTTTAAAATTTTCAGGGCTCTCTGCTTTGTTTGTGTGTGTGTATGTGTATGAATGTGTGTACATAAAAATCATTTTCATTTTCATTTGGATGTTGCATGGGACCCCATATTTGATGCAGAAAACAGGGTTCTTTGTACAAAATGTATTTTTTTTCCGGACAAAATGCTATTTTTTTTGTGCAGAAAAATTTCTTGCAAAAAAACCCTGAAGTGTGAAAAAGTATTAAAATGCATGCAAACCTTCATAAATTCACCCAGCTAGTGGAAAACCCTTGCAATGATTTGTTCTTCCAGATTTCCATCCCCGTTGTCATCTGCATGCAACACAAAGCCCATTTAGATGGACAGGAAAAATCAGAAAGATGCTGACTGTTTTGTTCCATTCCTTTCCAGTTTTTCTTTTTGCAGATCTACCTGATGTTTCCCCCATCCCGATGTATTTCCAGTGAACAAGGACTTTTTGTTCCCATTCTCCAGGTCAGATTAAATTAAACCAGTATTTCCCAAAATGAAATGATTCTTTGCATGTTATCTGGGACCTACAGTAGCTAAGATGGAGATCACCAAGAAATATAGGAATTGTTCTCAAGATGCAGATCCAACAGAGATCAAGTGAGGGAAAGAGGCTAGCAATAAAAGAAAATGATCTCATTGCTTAACTAGTGAAATATTGCTTAAGAACTCCTGAATATTAATTCAAAAAGATCCAGTGGAAATTGGTGAAAGGCAATTTCTGAAATAATGCCAGAACATAGATGTGACATGTAATCAGTGGTAGAGGGAGGAAAAAGAACACAAGGGCAGAGGGAGTGAGAGAAACCAGGGATATTTCAAGAAAGAGTTTGGATCCAAAACTGTGACTATGGAAATAAAATCAAAACAGAAAGAAGGGGAAATTCTTGATACTTCCAGGGACTATTTTGCTATCTGTATAAGCCCAGAATCAAGTAACAGATAACAATCCAAGATAACAGGGAAGGGGTAATGATGACCATGAATGAACTTTGCCATAGGGTCAAAAATCTGAAGAAGAGATGGAGAACGTATACAAATAAAGGTTCACTAGAGATTGACATGAGCACGGTTAACAACAACACATTTGAATGCTAGAATACATGTTTATGAAAAAATCCAAAAGCCTGGATTCCTAGTTTTAAAAAAGGTCATATCCTTCACAGTATGTATGTCTACCACAACTGGGCTTGTGCACAAGAAAACAGACTGCATTCTAAAGTAGCACAAAGGTTATTAAAATGTCATTAACTAAAAGCTCTTTCTATTTTGAGTTATTTTTGCCAGAATCTTCAGATTACATTTCAAAAGCGAGATCATATTACACCAAAGAAGAGAAATTTCTCTCTCATTCTCTCTCTCATATTCTCTTTCACACACACATCTGCCATACAGATTTGAACATGAATTTATACACCATTTAGGAAATTGCCCAAATGGATAATGTAGGAGCAGCCAGAAGAAAGAACAGGAACCAGATGTTTGGATTTAAGCAGACAACATGTTATTTTCTTTTTAAAAAAACTTCCCACAGCACAAGTATTTGTGTAGGTGGAAGTCAAACGCTTAATGAATGCAAAACTGTTACTATGATTATGAAAGATATATATATTAGAAAGTATGTACAGTACATATAAAAAGTGTACATCTAAAAATGCATACTAAAATGGATATGTTTTGAGTAACGTGCACAAAAAAGTATACAATTTTTTTTAAAGTTGAGTTTTAAGTGGAGGCTGAGTTTTAAGAAAGATGGTATCATATACATGTTTGGGGAGGCAGTTCAAAGCATACTGGGCCACAAGTGTGAAAGGACAGAATTTTTCAACAAAGCAAGTCCCTTTGCTTAGGAATTGAGCAGCAAAGAACACAGACAATGCTTTGTACTGATAAAGGCCCTTGCATGGAAGTGAAAGAAGAAAGAAAGTATAGAGCTCAATAGCAAACTATCTTACTTAGAATGAACAGTGATATAGAATTTGAGATAGGGCCCAGAAAGTTGATCCAGAAAACAGCAAAATAGGAGTATCACCTGCAGCCATTAAATGTTAGTCCCCATCATAATACATCAGATTTCTGGAATAACACAGAATTAATAAGAGATACTGAGTCACAGGAAGAGACTATAAATACAGCAATTTAGAACATGAATGTATCATTACTGGCTCAGCTACCAGACTAAAGATTCAGAATGCTATGGAAGTTTCTACTTTCCAACAGAACATTGCATTTCCTCAGGAATTTATAAAGAAAGAAAGAAAGAAAGAAAGAAAGAAAGAAAGAAAGAAAGAAAGAAAGAAAGAAAGAAAGAAGATATACTGATTTGATTATTTTTGCAGAGGTCTTTCTTCCTATCAAACTTTTTCAAAATCACATGGAATAAATGCAGTGCTGTTGAGTAGCTAACAAGTCTAGCTTTGCCTGCATTTTTCAGCCTGTCTTTATAGAAGATACAGCAATTCTTATGATTTCATCTCACTCTGCAGGAAGACAGAGAAGGATATATAGAAGGAAGGCAGATTGAATACACAGTAACTGTTAAGTACAAGAATATAGCAAAGGCATTCAGTTTTAGTCACACATTTAACTATTTATTTTTATTTTGCAGGATGACTTTCAGTTGTGGTAGCTTGGGTGTGAAGACAGTGTTGGTGGTGGAGTGCAATACATCACCTGTTTGCTTGGCATTTTCCTTTCTTGGCTAATAATATAATAGCAATTACAAATTACGGGACACCAAAAGTTATCAAAGCTGCCTTAGAATGGGGAGTAGTTTCAAGTCAGCAATCTCTCGAATGAAGGGGATGTGAGACTACTCTTAAATAAACCACTTGGAAGAGCCCAGGGCTGTAACAATGGTAGTCTATCTTGGTCAATGTGACCAAATGCTTGGTTGGTAGCAGAACACAGTTTTTTTTTTTTTGAATATTTTCAGCCTGGAGACGAGGTCTTCAACCACTTGAATCTGATTTCAGGCTTAGCTTTAGTATGGAAAAAACTTTGACCACTCAGAGGGACAATCTATGTCAGACGAAGGAGAGCAGGAGTATGACTCAGGGCAGGAGTATGACTCTCCTAATACTCCTGGTGCTTTTGAAAGGTTTTGATACCATCAAGCATAGTGTCCTGCTCAGGTTGGCAGCTGGGGACACTGCATTGCAATAGTGCCATTCTTGAAAATTCAAGTGGTGGTATTGGGCACCTGTGCCTTTTGTGCTATGGGGTTTCTTCTTAGCACTGATACTAAATTGCTTAGTAAGGTAATCCAGAAACATGAAGTATAATCAGTTATACTATCTCTATTGATTTTTTTTTAAATTTCATTTGATTTAAGTGAAACTGCAGGAATGCTGAATCAGTTCTTGGATTCAGTGAGGAGAGCCAAATAGTGTGTGATTTGCTTTATATTGCAAGATGTTTGATGGACATGGATGCCTGCTAAAGTAGGGGAACACAATCTTTTGAGCCACAATGACTATACCCAATGATCAGAGGCCAGATATGTGCATGCATACATTCTTGCATACAAACATACACACACTTTCTCCAATAAACATACATACTTACATACATACATACTCTTTCCAGCCATCTAAAACACTTGCACAGGGTCACATCTTGTAGCAATTATCGTTGAGATCACTATTTCTCCACAGCTACTTGTAATGGAAAAGCAGCCATTTCAGAAGCAGGATTGCTGAGAGATATTGCTTCAACATCACAGTTTTGCCCTCATTAATAGCATCTGGCAAAGAGCAAGTGTGGAAACCCAGCATCAACTCCCTGCCAGTAAATCAGCTGGGTTTCACAGTCTACCACAGGCACAAGACACACCAGGAAAAAGAAGGGGCTTTGGGGTGTGTGTGTTTAGACAATGCATGCCCCTAACGTGGCCTGAAGCCACTCCAGTGCCACGCTTTGGTCCATTAGACTGGAGCAAAAAGGAGCCAGAATAATCTGGCTCCTGGTGGCATGTGTTGGGGTCAGCAGTGACAGCCTGCTTTTGGAGCAGGTCATGTGGTCATTGCGATCCCAGCCCAGTCATGGCTGGAGTGACCTTGGCCACTTGTTCCTGGCCTTCTGCTTTACCCCTAAGCTTTTGCATATCTTGCATTCCTAGCTATAATCTCTTGTCCTGCCTTCTGGTTTGCCCTCTCTGATTTTAACTACTCTTTGTTTTTTAATACGGACTTGCCCCATGGCTCCTGGCTCACCTTAGTCTCTTGCCCATGGCTAAGCCCTGACAAGTAAAGACCTTTTCATTTTCCCAGACCCTTTTCAAAACACCACTTTTGATGCAATATTAATCTGCCTCACATTGCTTTCCTCTGCTGCTATTGTTTTTAATTGCAATCTGTTTTTTTTTAAATTGGATCTTCATTTTAAAGCTTGTTATGGTTATTAAGAGGACTGCTGGAAAAAAAAACAGGATAAATGTCTGTTAAATAAATAAACATATTTTTAAAATGGATAAATCGCAAAATAATACGATTGAAAAACATCTCACAGCGATAGAATCTCAGTCAGTTGTCCCAGTCAATCAATACAACCAATAATACTCTGCCATTGCAGAGCTATTATCTGACCTCAGTTCAACATGCTGCTTTATGAATTCGCGTCCAGTTGCATAATAGTAATTTTGTCATGAAGCACAAAGAAAAATAATCGAGTCCCATTTGTAGACAGAATAGTTGCCAAGGTCAGTCTAGATCACCTTGTAGCTTTTGTAGCCAAATAGATAGTACTTCAATACTGAGAAACATTGACTCTTGCCCCCTCCCTGCTCCTATGAAATAACCTTCACGTAAACAGCATAAAGAACAATGGTGTGAAACACAGTGACCTCAGAGGCATGAAAATTCTCAGGCTATTTATGAATGCAATGTGAAAAAGGCCAGTGGCTAAGTTCAGGATGAGGAAGCCTCCAATAGCCTATTTTAACTGAGAATTATTTGTGTTTGTATAGATGGGAGGAAGTCAGGGGAAAAAAACAAAGCTTTAGTATTTTGTGATAGACCATTTGTAAGACACAGAATTTCTTTTGTATAAGGTCTAGAAGTAAATGCATGCCTTCCCAAGAAGCCTTCAGGTCACATAATTTTTATTTGTCTTTATCTGATGTTGAAATAATGATGATGATGATGATGCAGGTTGTTAGATAATACACATACCATAGGAATTGTTAAGGATCTGCCTAGCTAAAAGACATTGTGCAATTGTTGTTTTTTAAACAACCCTTCTAATTGAGACAGGTAATTCTGTTTAATTGGTTGTGACTGATGAGACTTAGAGACAGGTTGAAATAGTGATGTGATTAGTCAACTATGGCTGTATCTGCACTACATAAATAATCCAGTTTGACACCACTTTAACTACCATGGCCCAATGCTCTGGAATCCTGGGATCTGTAGTTTGCTGTGGCACCTGAGCTCTTTAACAGAGAAGACTAAATGTCTCACAACATTACAATTTCCAGAATTCCATAGCACTGAGTGATGGCAGTTAAAGTGGTATCAAAGTGGATTATTTCTGTAGTGTGGAAGTAGCCTTGGTCTGAGGAAGTAGATTGAGCTCATACTGCAACTTCTTTTGCACAGATAGTTTCAAAGGTACTACAATATCCCTTTGCATATTGATATCCCAGACTAACACTGCTATGTCTCTGAATAAATTATCTTTTGTATGTTTCCTGCACTCTGTCTCCCTCTCTATGTGTTTTCCATGAAGAGATGAAACCATAAAAAGTGTTATACCTTCTATAATATAAATCATATTTTAATTAATTTAAATTATTAATTAATAATGATTAATTTCATTTCATTTCCACTAATAAAGGAACTGAATTTACAGGAAGATTTTATATTTTCAAAAATGGGGGATCAAATGTTTCTATCATTATTGCCAGCAGGTCATCTTCTGGCCTGAGAGGGAGTGATCAGGCAGACCCAGCTCCTCCAGGGATAGCCTAAAGAAAGAGGCTCCTCCCTCCTTAACTGTCATCTTCTGCCCTCCTATATATACCCCTCCAGCTATGCTCTGACTGTGTGGGGGAGAGGCTTGCGTACTCTAATGAAGTTGTGAGCTATGCTGGAGGTGGTATAATAGCCACCAGTAGGACCTCCCATGCTAGACAGGTCACAACTGAAGGGTCTGACCAAGAGCGCCAAAGGGCAGGATGGGCTCTCTAGCCTTATGGCAACCATCCTAGGAGAAGGAAAACTCTAATCCCAAACCCGGGCAGATGGTGCTCGTCTAACCCTGTAAGGTCAACCATCTAAGAGAAGGAAACTCTAATCAAACCTACGACTCGAGGACCTCGCTGCCACTGTCCATGTTTGTCAAGGCCTCAGCAGTCGAACCTCTGGTTTAAAGGGCGAGGCCAGTTCTGTGCACACTGCGCTCTACCAGAAAAATCCATTGCACAGGCTCAAAGGATACATCCAACGTCATCAATGTGCTTGTAGAAAGCATGGATGAGTCCTTCCTGAATCTTCATTCACGAAGTAAAGCCAAGAAGAAGAAGAAGAGAATTGCCAGTAGGTTTAAAGTTTACTCCAAGTAAAAATGTAACATCACATGATAGAGCCATATTGGAATGTCTGCTGACAACCTCCACCATCCTTCTTGGGATGCTATGCAGACAATGTAACTTTAACATGTTGGCCACAATCTGGCAGTGGAAAATGTGGCTACAAGACATGGCTAGAATGCAAAATAGCTACAATATACACCCCCACCTTTAATCCACACCTTCTCAGCTGCGGACCCCAAATCCACCCAGTTCCTGGCCAGTGGAAAGCAAAGAGAGGCAGCACACACATGTCAAGCTATTTTCCTATAGCAGCAGGCATTAACAAAATACTCCAAAGGTCTCTGTAAATGATACCATTACTCTGCATCCACCCATAGAAAAATTGCCAGACACTTGTGTGTTGATCTTGCTGTTCTCCACTGGCCAGGGAATTGCAGGGTTTGGGGTGGGGTGGGGTTGAAGCCAAGAAAAAATTTGTTTGGGGAGGGGATTTTGGTTGTTGTGCAGTTGGTACATAATTTCAACTTCTGCAAGTTCCCAAAAAAGTGAGTGGTGATGGCATAAGTTTGATTTTACACTACAGGTTGAGGCTCCTTTATCCAAAATGCTTTCACCAAAAGTGTTCCGTATTTCAGATTTTTTTAAAATACCTGTATTTGCATATATGCCTGTAATGAGATATGCTGGAGATGGAACTCAAGTCTAAACACAAAATTTGTTTATATTTCATGTATATTTTATACAGATAGACTGAAGGTAATTTTATATAATATTTTTGCTGACTGTGCATGAAACAAAATTTGTGTACACTGAATCATCAGAAAGCAAAAGTGTCACTATATCAGCCACGCATGAAAAAAGTGTTGGGTTTTGATATATTTCAGATTTCAGAAGTTTTGATAAGGAAGACTCAATCTGTATTGTAATTCACCAAAAGGATGCTGTCTGAAATTGTTTTCTTCCCTTCTCCCCCTTTCTTGTTTCTTGCAAGAGCTTGCCTGACAAAGACATCTGGAGAGCTTGAAATCACACATTCATGTATATATTTCTGAATGCTTTTGATTGGCCTAATGTTTTTGCCCTAATGCTGTACACATTTTGAAATGTTCTATCTGCACAGAAGTGCAGAAAATGCAAACTGAAACAACATATATTTTCTTAGTTTCCAATGGCTGGTCATACTCTCTGGTTATACATAGAATGGGAACAGAGCTCAGTTTTAGATCTGATTTTTTACATACAGGAGGTCCAAGGCTAAAGTCCTGACACTTCCAAGTGAAAAGACCATGTAGTAAGTAATGGGAAAGATTTCTGGTTATGACCCTGGAAATCCACTGTTCCTCAGGAACAACAATACTGGGCTAAATGGACTAGTAGTCTGATCTTCTGTAAGGCAACTTCCTATCTTTCTTTTTCTACCAAGTGACCACAGCTCACCCCTATGCATCTGAAAGGATGGCGGAAGGCTGAAAGATCTGATTAGAAATTAATTTCTTTATAAGAGGCAAGAGCTAGGCAATTTGCCACACGAATTTACTAATTATACATTTTCTATGATGATGAGAAAGATTTTAGAAATTGAAGGAACTGTATTGCGCATGAGATTATTATGCATGAAACAAAACCCATTTGAGTTGCAGATTGTTGGACTCTGTCCCTTTAAAGTTATATCTCATGTTTTCCAGCCTATTTTTGGCTCCTGTATTTCCCTCTGACACCAGCTTTGTCACGTACAGTGGCGGGTGTGTTGATAATATGCTGACTTCATCTCAGCTACTCTGGAGAGAGATTTTCTCCCCCTTCCTTCTTTAGATGTGACTTACCGATGGATGAAGGACACACTTTGTGCAAACCTGTATCTCAGAACTTGTTTAAAATGGATATTGTGCACTCAACTGCCTTTATGTCTGGATGTTGTCAAATGATATCTTATAAGAGTGTGGCTGCTATACCATGTAAATTGCTAAACAAATACCACTGGCTGGCAGGTTACCTTCTCTGCAATTTATGCAGTACCACTTGCTGGAGTAACAAAAATCCTAGATAAGAACCCCTTCAAGGTCATATTTAAATTAATACAGAGGTTATAGATACAGACTAAGGATGCTTCAATATTAGAGCTTGGAAGCATTATTTTGGAGGTGGAGTGGAGCCTACAACTCCCAAAAGCTGTTAGCCAGGATAGTCACTGGTTCTGCTAGTGAGCTACAACCCATTTGTAGTTGAATAATAATAATAATAAATAATAATATTTATTTGTATCCCGCCTCTCCCTGTATTGGATCCTG
This sequence comes from Sceloporus undulatus, assembly GCF_019175285.1. Taxonomy (NCBI): domain Eukaryota; kingdom Metazoa; phylum Chordata; class Lepidosauria; order Squamata; family Phrynosomatidae; genus Sceloporus; species Sceloporus undulatus. The sequence continues at coordinate 299,634,633 of NC_056523.1, read as the reverse complement.
TATTGGAATATGCAGGTGTGACACATAACCAGAGTCCAGATGGCCCATTCCCTGTTATAGGGAAAAAGAAAGTCTTGTGTTTTATATGTGGATACAGCTTCAATAAAAAGTAAGTAAGAGGAGGGGAGGGAAACATAGAAAACTTCAGCAGGCACCCTTTGGGTGATTTACAATACTGGTCCAGAATTCTGAAATCTGAAATATAGCAATAACAAGTACATTTCTATATCGCTTATCAGTGCACTTAAGCACTCCCTAAGCGGTTTACAAAGTGTAAGCTAATTGCCCCCAACAATCTGGGTACTAATTTTAGCAACCTCGGAAGGATGCAAGCCTGAGTTGAGCTTGAGCCCTTTTGCTGGTATTGAACTTGCAACCTTATAGTTTTGAATGAGTGGCTGCAGTACAGGCATTTAATCACTGCGCCACTAGTATTCCAAAAACCAAAACTTTTTGGTGTCTGAGATAGTGACACCTTTGCTTTCTGATGGTTCCTTGTTACAAAAATTTTATTTCATGCACAAAATTATTAAAATATTGTTTTCAATTACCTTCAGTCTATATGTATATGGAGTACATGAAATATAAACAAATCTTGTGTTTAGACTTGGGTTCCACCTCCAAGATACCTCATTATATACCTATATACAAATACAGGCATTCTGAAATCCATAAAAAAATAATAATTTGAAATACAAAACACTTCTGGTCCCAAGCATTTCAGAGAAAGGAGATTCAACCTGTAGTGTAAAATTAGATTTTCGTATACTCAGTATTTGCTCTGGCTCTTCATAGCCCTTGACACAAAGATTTCATGGATTCAAAGAGTTGGAAGGGGCCCTAGGGGCCATTGGGTTCAACCTCATGCTCAGTGCAGGATCTGCGGTTAGACCATTCCCAGCAGGTAACTGTCCAACCTCTGTGAACTGAATTTGTTTAGGATAATACAATGAACCCTTTAAAATAAGAATGGATTGGAGGAAATGACTTCACATAGTTGGCTCAACCAGCAGCATTCAATAGTCTTTGTAAGGAAAATATTTTGCACTCATGTTGCCATTTCCAGTTTAAATGTAATTCAAAGCCACCTTGATGTGACAGTCAAGAAAAGTTACCATAATATGAGAAGTACAATCCTCGAAATACGTGCTACATTTAACTACTTTGTACACTACTAGAAACCAATTGTAGAGGTTAGAATTGTTATAATTATTATTTTTAAATGTTTTCACTTCAGCTTTATATTGTAATCCATTCTGAGTTTTCAGGATAGAGTGAGATAATAAATGAAATTCATTCATTTCCATGGGACTTCATGCTTCTGGTGGTCCTTCAAAAGTACTTCAGTGACTTTTGCATTCCAAAGTTTAAATCTTGCAACCTCTTGTTTCAGGATACTGAATGAGAATAAGATTTTTCCCCCAAGAGTGGAGTTACACATAACAAGAAATATGGGGTTGTCTCTGAAAACAGTTATTTTCCCCACCATTATGTGTAGCCTAATTTGCCAATTAATGTTTATGACACACGAGTCAATGTGGTATAGTGCTTTGATTCTGGGAGGCAAGTTTCAAAATAAGAGGATGACCTCTTGGTCATGGACATCTTTTGAGTGATTTTGGACATATAACTCTCTCAGCCTCAAAGGAAGACAGTGGCAAACCTCCCTGAATAAATCTTACCAAGAAAACCCCATGATACATTAATTTTAAGGAAGGCATGCACCAGGAATGACAACAAGTGTATGGCATGTGCTGTTCCTCATCCCCATCCCATGTTTGAAATGGAATAGGAAATGTGGGAAACCCCCTCCTTCATCATGATGAAATCAGGGCAAAATGTAAACTCTACCACAGTTGTGTGGGTCATGGGTTGGATGAACCAAACACAGGATAGCTATTTTCAGAACATATGTATGTTTTGTAGGTTGCGCTTGTTCCAATCACAGGAAAATCCAGAATGAGTTTTCCATCCTCAGTTTCATTTGTATCCAAAATGTCATTTTGTCATTCTAGTCATGCTCATGACTAGAAACTTGAAGTCACATGCATCTAAATGGAGTGACTTTTGATATTCCTGTAGCCATGTCAGTCCCAATTCATGTAGGAATATTTGCTATCTATATCAAGCAAAGTGTAGCATTGCTAGTACAGTGGGCCCTTGGCATCTGCTGGGTTTGTGTTCCAGACCCCCCTGTGGATGCCAAAATCCATGGTTGCTCAAGTTCCATTATATACAATGGTATAGTAAAATGGTGTCCCTTGTATTGAATGGCAAAATCAAAGTTTACTTTTTGGAATTTAAATATTTTTTGAATATTTTCAAGCATGGATAGTTGAATCCATAGATAAGAAATCTGTGGATATGGAGGGCTGACTGTACAATATGAGATTGTGGTAGAAACAGAAGAAAGTAGTCAGGATGCTCTTGGAAGGTAGAAAAGAAAAGCTTACATTTATTGTTTCAGGAAATCCACCTTGGGATAGGAAAGGAGATAGACAAAAGAAGATTACCTAAACTGCAGCATAAGAGCCTGTAAACCTGGCTCTTCTACCTGGATATTGGCTGGTGTCCATCATGAGATATGGGCCTCATGGATGCTCCCTTCCCAGATAAAGGGAGACAAAGAACTAACTTCTTGGGGAAAGTGGGGGGTGACCTCCACAGGAGGTTAAAAGCTCCCTAGTATCCCCTTTGTCACTAATCACTTCACAAGCATTGATGTTCTTTATTTCCAATAATTCACAATAATAATAATAATAATAATAATAATAATAATAATAATAATATAAAATTTTATTTTTATCCCGCTTCTCCATCAGGATCGAGGTGGCTTACAATAACAATAATTTCATACAATACAAAAATAACTACATTATCCCCATCCTCCCTTAAACACAACATAATAATTCCTACATAACCATAATAAATAACATTGAAAACATTAAAATAATCATTAACATAGACAGAGGCAGGAAGATGGGCTTCTAGGGGTATTCAATATGATAGTCCGTTTTGGTGGGTGACCAAGTTAGTTACTCAGGGAAGGCCTGTTGGAAGAGATCCATCTTGACAGCCTTTTTGAAGCTGTCAAGACTGGTGATATGATGGATCTCTGACAGGCCATTCCGTAATCTGGGAGTGGAAGAGGAAAAGGCTGTCTGGGTTACCGCAGTCAACCTAGTGTTTGTTGGCTGAAGTGAATTTTTCCCAGAGGACCTAAGTGCATGGAGTGGATGATACAGAAGAAGGCGATCCCGCAAACAGGTTGGACCCAAGCTATGAAGGGCTTTAAAGGTCATTACCAACACCTTGTACTTGCCCAGAAACTATTGGGCAGCCAGTGGAGAGATTTTAAAATAGGTGTTACATGGCGACCTCTAGTTTTTCCGGTGACTAATCTGGCTGCCATATTTTGAACTAGTTGAAGTTTCCGGACTAGGCACAAGGATAGCCCCATGTAGAGAGCATTGCAGAAGTTGAGTTGTGAGGGAACCTTCCTGTTCCAACAGGCATTCCCCGACTAAAAATCCTGTGGGCCTCCCTCCTCTTTCGTGGCCAAGAGGTTGGGCTAATGGGGCATTTTAGCCTGTGGTTTTTTTATTTTTTTATTTTTATTGTACCTGGTTGTTTGATGTGTATTATATTTATTCTGTTTTTAACTACTTGTTGTGAGCCGCCCTGATCTTGGGAAGGAGCGGGATACAAATAAACACTTTTATTATTTATTATGTACCATTGTTTCCAAGTCCTTCAGTTTCAGGAAGGGACACAGCTGTTGTATCAGCCGAAGCTGATAGCAAGTACTCCTGACTGTTGTTTTTATCTGACGTGACAAGTCCAGGAGCACTCCCAAGCTGCGAGCACAGTCCTTTAGGAGGAGTGTGACCCCGTCCAGGACTGGTTGACATATCTCAATACCTGGATTAGGGGCCCTACTGTGAGTACCTCCATCTTATCTGGATTCAGTTTGTTTGTTTTTCCTCATCCAGTCCATTACCATCTTAAGACATTCATCCTTAGTCAAAGCTGTGGTCCAAGACATGGAGAGATATATCTGGGTGTCACTGGCATATTGATAACACGCTGTCCCATGTCTCCAGATGATCTCTCCCAGTGACTACACACACACACACACACACACACACACACACAGAGTAGCATTGGGGTCAGGATGGCACCTTGAGGGACACCAAATTTAAGCTCCCTTTTTGAGGAGCAACTGTCCCCAAGCATCACCCTTCGGAGTCTGCCTGAGAGGAAGGAACAGAACCACTGCAATGCTGTGTCCCTGGTATTTCCAAAAGGATGCAATGGTTGATGGTATCAAAAGCTGCGGAGAGATCCAAAAATACCAACAGGGTCCCACTTCCCCTGTCGATACCCAGATGAAGATCATCGAGTAAGGCAGTCTTAACTCCATATCCTGTTCTAAAGCCTGTTTGAAATGGATCTAGATAATCGGTTCCATCCAAGACTACTTGGTACTGAAAGACAACAGCTCTCTCAATCACTTTGCTCTAAAATGGGAGATGTGAGACTGGCCTAAGGAAGGTTTTTTCAGAAACAGCCTTACAACCTTACAACACTTATTGAGGAATGACACTTTTGCCACAATCAGCCTTGGACTTTCACTCTCCTGTGTGCTATGGTGACTTATGGGATATCATTTTCATTTTCCTGTATGCTAGGAAAAAGGAAGACTAACAAGCTCAGATAAACTTGGTAAGATCTACAAGCATACCAACAATCTGTGTTGGAAGTGTGGCAAAGAGGTTGGAACTTTCTACCATATGTGGTAGAGATGTAATGAAGTAGAAAAATTCTTGCTTATGTTAAGAGCAAGAATGCGGGTTATTTTATAGAAGAAAATTACATTGATCCCAGAAATTTTTCCTACTTGGCCCATTTAATTTTGAAAGGTGGAGATTGGTAGACTTTGTTGGCACTTGGTAACAGCTGCAAGATTTCGTCTGGCTAAATACTGGAAAATATTGACCATTCCTACGTAAAATCCCTGTTTGTTGACCAAAGTGGCAGGGGTTTCTGGAAGTTTAAGTCCAAAACATGGATGATCAAAGTTTGAGAATCACATGTCTGCAAGAGGAAAACAGTGGGAAGTTAAAGAAGAGACGGGGGGTAGTGGCTGCTGTCCTTCACCATCTGCTGTCTGAATGGTTGTCTCATTTAGAGATGGAAAGAATATTTTAAAATATTCAAAAATGACCAAGAAACCCTGACAGGAAGAATCCTTATTGATGAGAATCTTTGCAGCTCATGACTAATTCTGCACATGGATTTTTTGCACAGAAAACAACATTTTTCTGCACAGGAACAGCTTTTTCTGTGAAAAAAAAGATATCTGGAAATTGTGTTTTTCAAAGTTGGAAGGAAATTGCTAAAATTATTCATTGCTTCCTTCAAGAAAAAAATTTGTGATGAATTGCACCACTTGCACTATGCCTAATAGTAGGCCTAAATCTACTTATAATGGTTATTTTTAAAATATATTTTTGACCTAGCAGTACTTCAGAACAGTACACTCGGTGAACAAACACAGAGCAAACCTATGACAAATGAAAAAGTCAATCATTTTTTGCAGTGAACCATCTTAGTTAAGAAGTGCTATAGATTTATCAGGAAAAAAGAACATTGGCTTGTCCAAGGAATGTACTCCTTTTCATGTCGTAAGCCCTTTCTCAGTTAACAGATACCAACTAGTACCTTTGATCTGAATGAATTTTTCTCTGCAGTGAATTAAGCTTAAATTTCTTTTGCTTTCTGCCCACTGGTTGAACTTCTGATAATTCAAAAGGAGTTTGTTTAATTGTTTGCAAGGTTATATTAGGAAACAGGAAGTGTACACAAGGATTAACACTTGTCATATGGAATTCCAAATGTCACAAATGGAATCCCTGATATCTCTTTTTCTTTTGTGGACAATGTTTATTTAAAATAAATGTACAGTGACTTGCAAGCAAACAAGCTATGTCAAAAGAGTACACACATTGTGGGTTGTGGGGAATGCTCTCATTCATCAGTGCATGTTTCTGTTACAGTTCACTCCATACACAGAAAGTCTTTCAGTAAAACAGTTTTATTCTGTGATGGGAGGGGCAGACCCAGTTATTTAGTCTTCCCATGATCAACCTATAACTAACTAGGTGAAGTCAAATGTAGACCACAAATTAGAAAGTAAATGGAGCCAGGTTGATCCCACAGATGTAAAGGCATATTGTAGCATGCACGACATAACATGCATGTGTGCTTACTAGGAACTGCATATCCTCCAACATTTCACGGATGAACACCAGGACACATGTGGTCAAGCAATATCAGAGTGTGGTCAAGCAATATCAGAGTGTGGTCAAGATAGCAAAAGTAATAAATAAAGAAGGACAAACAAGGAAAGAGAGGCTGCAGAACTTTGCTTTTGCCTGAGCCTTCTGGAAAGGGCAGAGTCCTCCTCCTCCTCCTCTCTCTGCTGAGCTGATTTTCAACTAGTGTTTCAACTTGAGCTCACTTTATAGCAATGGAAGCTGAGTACCCTTACCTAGTCATAATAAACCAACAAGTGATGTGAAGGCTCATATGCACGCACGCATGCCTAGTTATTGATGGTGTTGGTGGTTGTTATTTTCCATCAATTTTGCTTTGACTTATGGGGATCCATGAATGAAAGACATATGGTTCATCAACAGTCATTCTTAGGTCTTGCAAGCTCAGGCCTATGGTATCCTTAATCCTTAAGTCCCATATTGCAATGGCACTTACTCTCTGGTAAGTGGCTATTAGGACTGGCGTTTGAGAAGGAGACAGGGAGAGATTGTTGTTGTTTCTTGTTGTGTACCTTCAAGTTGTTATCAAAGGGTTGTCTAGTCATGTTTCTTCAGAGGGGGTTTGCCATGGCCATCCTCTGAGGCTAAGAGAGTGTGACTAGCCCAAGATCACCTACTAAATGTATATGGCTGGTCTGGGATTCAAACACTAGTCTCCAGAGTCCCAGTCCAACATTCAAACCACTCCACCACACTGCCATGGAAGGAAGCCTTCCAGTGTGGAAGGAAGAAAGAATTGCTCCCTCTTTTTCCCCCAGCAGCCTTCACTCTACTCAAACCTAAAGGCTGAGAAGCCAAAGAGGAAGAGGAGGAGGAGGGGGTCAGGTGTAATTTTGGCAACAGGAGAGTATCCTTTGTGGTGCTCCCCCCCAATATTTCCCCTTGCGCTATATGTAGCTTCAAGGGAAAGGGAGAAATCACATTTCCGATTGATTACTGTTCAAAAGCATTCTCAAAATCGTCCCTCTGGGAATGGGCTGTAGAATGTGATAGGCATGTGCACGCAGCGTAGTGTTTCCTCTGTGGGTAAGATCTGTTTCTTAGCCCCATCCCTTCTCATCAACGCCCCCTTTGTTGGAACGTGACGACCCGATGTATAGGCCCGTGCAATAAAGTTATAGAGTTGGAAGAGAACCACAAGGGGCATCAGTCCAACACCCGGCCATACAGGAAATCCAATCAAAGCAATAACCTGAACAGAGGGCCATCAGCCTCTGTTTTAAAGACTGGCAGGATGAAGGACGCCACCACTCCCGAGCAAGGACGTAGCCGGGGGGGGGGGGTATTGGGGGGTCGGAAACCCCCCCTATCAGGCCCTGGGGCATTCAAGCTCCTTCCGCCCCCTTCCCCTGCCATTAAAAAACCAATGCGAGAACAGAGGAAAGACAAACAAAAGGTCTCTTTTCCTCTCCGTGTCTTTAATGGAGGGGGGAGGGAGGGAGAAGAGAGGGAGGGGAGAGGACAGACAGAGAGAGAGAGAGGGAGAGGAGTCCTGACTCACTTCGTTTCCTTCAGAGTCGGCTTCCACTCCCTCCTCCGCCTCCCCCCCTCGCTTCCTCAGGGAGAACTGAAGAAAAAAAGAAAAGGTGATTCTAACTTTTAGCTGTTATATCCATGTACAATATAGTATAATAAGTAATATAATAAGAATAATAATAATAATAATAATAATAAGAATAATATCCCTTACGAAAAGTGCTGAGGATTAGATGGATTGGGATTTTGTGAGTTTTATTCGATTGGGTAATAGTTTATATACAGTATTATGTTCAATGGGATTTAACTGGGGGATGGGATCCATGTATTTTCATATGCATCTATAGACATAGACGGAAGGTATTTTAATGACTAGATTTTAAAAAATGTTGTGCTTCTCATACTGAGCTTCAGCAAAACCTGAGACCACTACCTTGTATAATCAATAAGTCATCAGTTGATCTAAACCTCAGGATTTCCAATTCCTTGAGTTGGGGGTCAGACAGATGCTCTCAGGTCAGTTTGAGTTTTTGAAAGTCCAGAGAAAGGAGACTCAGGCTCTACTCTGGATTTTCTCCTGAGAATGGACTCAGGTTTCAAAAGAACAGTCATCTGATTTTTGCAACAAAAAAAAAGAGGTGGGTCTGTGATGCAGAAAGGCAGAAGGCTTCCTTCCAGCCTTGTTTTTTCTCTTTTTTAAAGACAAATAGAATAAAATACAGTTAGCTGGCCCTTTTTCAGCATGTCAATGGGGATCTTTGATGAAGAGTTCTGCATGGCAGAATGGGGTTGGACTGGATGGCCCGGCGTGGGTCTCTTCTAACTCTAGTTTTTTATGATTAATTATAATATATGGAATCAATCTAAGATAGAAATCGTGGCTGTGGAGTCCATGGCCCTGCGCCAGGCAATGCTAGACTGCAGGCCCCATCACCAGCAGCACCACAGACTGATGGGAATGCAGTTATAATAGGCTGAACATTGCAGAAATAATCCAGTTCAACACTGCTTTATGCTATGGAAAATCCGGCAATTTGTAGTATGTTTTGTGCCACCAGAGCTCTCTGACAAAGAAGGCTAAATGTCTCACAAACTACAATATCCAGATATTGTTGTTGTTGTTGTTGTTATTTCTTAATCCGCCTTTCTCCCAAATACAGACTCAAGGTTGGGGATTTCCATAGCATAATCTAGATATCTTTTCTACAATGCAGATGGACACCTCTATTACATAATTTGTTGAGGATGCTTTGACTGGGAGTTCCTGCATGGCAGAATGGGTTGGACTGGATCGGGCCCTTCTTGGGTCTCTTCCAACTCATGATCCATGATTCTGTAGCACTCTAAGCCTACTGTGATTTTTAATGTTTTTAAATGTATAAAGGGAAAGTCTTTATAATGTAAGCCAGGCACTGATGGACTATTGCCAAATTTTTTTAGTGATGTGATTTTATACCCTGCTTTCTCCCAAAATAGGATTCTCTTAAGGGGTTTGTTTAATAAAAAAGAAAGGCTTGGAATTAAAAAATGATGGTAGAGATAGATAGATATATGAGATAGATAGGTAGGGAGGTCTTGGAATTAAAAAGGTGTGTGTGGTGTGTGGGTGTGTGTGTGTGTGTATCTCAAATTAAAATCCCTCTTGGAAGTGGGAATGAAATGTGTGGATGCAGCCTGGGTTTGTACCTCAGCTCAGATGTTGGAATACAGTGTCTCAAAGCATGAGCAGTGTGTGTCTGAGCATGAACAGAGTGGCTGCGCGCATTGCGTGAGCAGTGCACTTTGCTTTATCTAGCTGATTTTATCTGATGTAAACACCTTCAGAGGAAGGACTCAGTTGCATCTGCACTGAAAATAATCCAACTGGCACTTTAACTGCCCTTGGTCCATGTTGTGAAATGCTGGGATTTGTGTTTGTTTTGGAACCTGACAGATGACTCAACAGGTCCTCAAAACTACAGATCCAAAGATTCCATAGAGCACGAAGCCATAACGGAATTTAAAGTGGGCCATTAGGTGTCGCGGGAAACGCTCGACCCTCTTTTTGTGTCTTGGGGGGGGGCTCTTAGCCTCTCAAAATGGTGGCACTTAGTCTTGACCCCCCCATCCCAAAATCCTGGCTACGTCCTTGCTCCGAGGGAGTGTGTTCCACTGACAGCCCTTACTGTCAGGGTTCCTTCTAATGCTGAGGTGGAATCTCTCCTCCTAATGTTGAAATGGAATCAAAATTGCTTGTGAATTTATTGTATATCATCCAGCGATATACCAGTTGTTCTTGGTATTGCTACTAGGCAGTATTTCTGAAATGTCAAGCTGGAGAGAGCAACCAAAATGATCAAGGAAGTGGGGAACCTTCCCTGCAAAAAATGGTTATGCTCTTTGGGATTTCTTCATTTAGAAAAAAGACCTGAAAGGAAGGTCATGATGTATGTGTGTAGCATTTAAATTACAAATATATACAAAGATGCATGCTGTGGAGAATGTTGGAGCAAGAGGCCTTTTGTCTGACCCTGTACTGTTATCCTTATCTTCTTCTCCCCAGCTTTACCCTAAAGTTAAATCCTCTTATTTTTACTCCAGAAAAAGTTTTCCTATGTTTATTTGGGTTTATTGTAAAATAGCCACACATCCAATCATGTTTTCAAGTTTGATCTACATATTGAAGCATCTGAACAACTTGTGACTCATTTTCAACCAAATAGCTTACCATGTAGAACTATCTCCACTAGAGCTTGGAAAGTTACTTTGAAAGTTCCAAGCATTCCAATGTTATTCTTATATTTTAAAATAACTCTTTATGTTGTCATTTCTCAATAGAAATTAAAATGGTTACATTTATAGTTACTTTTTAAATTTTTTTAAAAAAATGCTATAAGCTACTAGTGATACACACAACATTCTCCTCTAGGGTTGCCAGTTGAAAAGGACCAGGCTCCTATCCCTTTGATAGTTGGGCAGAACAGGTAATTTTAGCAGGTGTTGTGTGTCATATAATTTGCACAACTATTAAGGAGACACAATGATTAAAGGGACAGGAGCTCTGTCCCTTTTTTCATCTGACAAACCTACTCTCTGCCTATGAACTTTGTTGTTGGCTGCTGCCACACTGCAGAATTAATGCAGTTTCACACTGCTTTAAATATCATGGTTCCATTCCATCCTATGGAATCCTGGGATTTGAGGTCTGCTGTGGCACCAGAGCTCTGACTGAGAAGATTAACTATCTCACAAAATTCCAAGTCCCAGAATTCCATAGGATTGAACCATGATAGTTAAAGAGATGTCAACATGCATTAATTCTGCAATGCAGATGCAGCCATTGTTTCAAAATCCACAACAGAATATGAGGCAGCTGCACATGGCACAGTTCAAGCCAGCACTTGGAACATGCAGTATTCCTCCTTCACCATGTAGTAAGGTTACATTCCTGTTAGTAAAAATGTAATAAAAAGTTACTGCAAAAGGAGTGAAATTTCAATTGTAAACTAATTTAGTTGTCTCATTGTTATTGTGAAAAGTATCAATTGCATGTAAAGAGCCAGTGTGGTGCAGTGCTTTGAGTGTTGGACTAAACCAGGGTTCGATTCTCTGCTTGGCCAGGAAATCCACTGGGTGGCCTTGGACAAGCAACATGCTCTCAGCCTCAGCAGAAGGAAGAAACGTACCAAGAAAGCCCCAAGATAGGTTCACCTTAGAGTCACTATAAGTCAAAAACAACTCAAACGCACACCACAACATTAATTGCATGTAACTAGTGTTTTAAAATCAGTGAATTCCAATCTCTGGTTTCCACACAGTTGATTTCCAAGTTGAAGCCACCTATTTTGGTTGCTTGCATGTGTAAGTAAGGTTTTATCTTAAACTAGAAGTGTGGGAATCACTGTACCCACAAAAGAAGTGCCTGTTTGGTTGCACAACTATCTCTTGATTGAATGGAAATGGGCCACCCATGCTGATCTCTGCTTCTTCCTGTCTGCTGTCTGAAGCCTAACAGGGATCAACAGAGTGTTTTGGCACAGCTGACATGTGCCTCACGAGGCTCACGCATATTCAGAGCATCAGACTCCCAAAGAATCTTTCCTTTGAAAGACAGCTCGGAAAGATACAAGTAATATAGTTAGCTGCAATGTGTCATATTTACAAGGATATAATGATTTTGTTTCATGCCAACTAATGACATTTTTTTTAAGTGTAAGAAGCACATTTACTCATTATTCCCAAGACATCACTTTTTAGCACAACAAGGAACTTTACTCATTTTTTCTTGAAATGTTGCTTTTGTGGGGGGTTGTGAGGGGAGATTTTTTTTACAGTTCCTGTATTTTTAAGTGCATTTCTTTCTTTTTACTAACATGCTACTCACATGTTACCAGCCTTGAGTAATGTAGAATGCTTGAAATTAAAAGAGAGCAACTTCTTTTTCAAGGTAATGTTTCAAGCTCTGGTTGGATGTTGGTTTTCACATTAGACTATGATAATGATAGGCCATAAACAACAATCCATATGAGGAAAAGTTGTTTTTCAAAAAATGGATTGTAGTTTTACAATTGTAGATAAATTTATAAAGAAGAAAAATGAGAAAGAAACAAGTGTGGAAAAAGAGAATACATAGGATATGATCTTAGGTTGCTTAATGAATCAGACATTGTTCTGCCCATTTCTTGTCTTAGAGAGAGGTATTTTCATTCACAATGGAAGTATCAATTTTGGAATCAAATGGGTAAAATATGCAAATGATGTAAACAATGAACAAGATGGCAATGAACTGACAGGTTCAACATGAAACTCATCCCATAAGAAAAGTTTTGCTGGATCAAACCAGTAATCAGTCCAGCATCCTGTTTTCCATACTGGTCCATAAAACAATGTTCCTGTCCCATTGTTGCTGATTCATAAATGGCATTCTGTGACACTTGGAGGGAGATATAGAGCTCATAACTAGTGGTCATTAATAATTTTATTCTCCAGATCAGCCTTGAGCAATCCATGTCCCTTGATTACATAAATCCTCCTTACTAGTTCTTCATCCCTCACCTTGGGTTCCCACCGTTGCTGCTCCATGTTCTGCTGCCCAGATCTAGGAAGCATGCTGCACAAGGAGTATGTGTCCTATTTCCTAACATAATCATATGCTGTCTGGCAACCTGTTAGAATCATAGAGTTGGAAGAAACCACAAAGGCTGTCCACTCCAACCTCCTTTGACATAATACAGAATGAAGCAATATTCAATCAAAGCACCCGTGACATATTGCCATCTAACTTTCTTTTAAAAACTTCCAAAATGAAGTCTTCACCACTTTCTGAGGCAGCATATTCCAATGTCAAACAGTGTCAGTAGGTTCTTCTTAATGTTGGGGTGGAATCTCTTTTCCTGTAATTTGTATCCATTGCTCCATGTCCTAGTCTCTAGAGCAGCAGAAAACAAGCTTGCTCCCTCCTCAATATGACACTCTTCAAATAGTTAAACAGGGCTATCATGTCACCTCATAACTTTCTCTTCCCCAGGCTAAACATACCAATCCCTGAGATGCTCCTCATAGGTTAGTCCCAACAAGATTAGGTCCATCAATTGTACATCCCACTGAGTCTACTCTAATGAGTACTAACAACAGGATTTATGTCTTTCAGTGGGCTTCCAGCAGCAATATTCTGCTGGGAATAGAATTGCCAGGTGAATTAGTGGGACAAGGTTCCTGTCACCCTAATAGTTGTGTTGAAGAAAGAATTTCAGCAGGTGGAGCTGGCATGACAAGCAACACCTGCTAAAATTCCCTCTTCTGTACACCTGTCCCCTGGCTGCCCTAGCTAGGAAACAAGGTTATGCTATATTTCCGAGAAACCGCAAGGTATAAACATGTGGCAGTGGCAGAATTTCAATAGCAATAGAATGCTATAGTCCCTAGCCAATTCCAGGATAGACAATGTGGCACCAAAACCCCACCCTACTCCAGACTCATCCCCTTTCACATTCATCTAAGCTGGTAACCATCACTACATCTACTGCTGAGCTACATAAATTTATTTGTTGGATGAAGTATTGCTTTAATTGGCCTGACCTGATTATCCTGCCAATCAGTTTCATTGACCTTAAATTCGAGTATTCTGGGGGGGGGAATCCTTTTCTGTTTCTTCATCCTCTTCCATACGTTCACAAACATTTGCTTTTTTAGTTATTTTTTTTTTTAAAAAGGCCAGATTTGTCCATCACAAACTGGCACACTGACTAGGAGGCATTACTGTGATACAATGTGAGAAACATTAGCTGTCTGAGGGAAGCAGTTTCATACTAGCATGCCAAGGCACTTTCTGTGCCTCAGCAGGTTGAAAGTGACTTTGGCATACCACAAAAATGTAGGTAATTAGTGGGCGATGTCTGCAGTCTGGTCCCATGATATTATTCACCTGGCTGTCAAGACTAGAAAGAATGTGAAATGCCATTTTGTTATTTATATATTGAGTTATAGATAACAATTACAAAGGAGTAACTATTTCACTAGGTAAGGAGTTATGAGAGAGCAGCATATTCCTTATTTTGCCTTAGTGGTGGGGTGCAGGTCAGGAAGGAAGCAACAACTGATTTTCAGGGAATAGGACCAATCATGCCCAAAATATTCCAGTTATTAAGGTGTTTGACCATTCATGGGCTCTTGTACACTACGCAATCATAGCTCTTTGATTCTATCTTGCCATGACACCATCCTAGAGAATCCTTGGGTTTGCAGTTTGATGAGGCACTAGAACTTTCTGGTTGAGAATTCTAGATCTCACCCCCTAAATTGCAAATCCCATGCCAGTCAAAGGAGAAATCACAGAGCTATGATTCTGTAAGTGGAAGAGGCTCCTACAGAATCCTGGGATTCTATAGTTTAGGCAGGGGTATTTAGAACTCTCAGCCAGAAAACTCTAGTGCCTTATTGATCTACAAATCCCAGGATTCCATAGGATGTCCTCCTGACGGTTAAAATGGAGCCACAGTGGTGTACTGTGAAAAAGTGATAGTCATTCTACATACATTTGTTGTTGTCTGCCTTCAAATCATTTCAAACTTAGGAGCTTATCGTTCCACTTAAATAACCCATTCTCATCCCAGTTCAAGCCTAAATCATAGACAGCCGCCAGGTGAGTACAATCTGGCTGAAGCCTGCGTCCTAGGTGAGCTCTGGCAACCTTATTTCAAAGCTAGGAGCTTTCTGACTTCAGATGAGGCAAACTGGGTTATTTAAGCGGAGCAATAAGCTCCTTATAGTGTCCCTAAAGCAATACTGTTACTGGGCTTTCTTGCCAAAATTTGTTCTGAAAAGGTTTATCATTGTTTTCCTCTGAGGCTGAGTGACTTGTCGAAGGTCACCTCCGTAGCTGAGCAGAGATTCAAACCCTGTCATCTCAGAAACCTAGTAAACACTAAAACCATTGTAACACACTTGATCCTTTACAAAGATTACCAAAGAGTATTTTCATTTGTTACAAAAATGAGATCTATTCAATGTGATCTTGTAAATTCTAGAAAAAGGGTTTACAGTGTGCCCGCATCATATGCAGGCACATGAGACACAGCTTTCAGTTTACGCTGAAAGCTGTGGGACAAAGAGGAAATGGTGTGCACACCCATGGTGTACCGTGTGCACCAGCCACATTAGTTACAATGGGGCTCAAGCACACCTGGAATTTGCCTTATGTGGCAGGTCCAAAATGGATCCCCCGTGTAAGGCAAGGGCGCACTGTATTTTCAAGTCAACAGATTATTGCCAGGTTGTTTCCACTTCCTAAGTATAACTTGATATATTTCTCCTGATCAAGTCAGAACTACTGCTAATGTGTAAAAGACAGCACTGGAATAAATATTTAAGTATGGCCCACAACAGGCAGGCCAAAAGAAGTGGTTTCTGGCCATGATGGAGGCACACTGTTTATGCAATGCATTCCTCCAAGGTGGCTGGAAACTGAGCTGAAGTCATGCTCTTTTAGACCAGAGCAAAAAAGGAGCTGGAATAATCCGGCTCCTGATAGTGTAGCATTGCTTGGGGCCAGTGGTGGTGGCTCACTTTCGGAGTGGCCCATGCAGTCACCACAATCCTGACCCAATCATGGCCAAAGTGGCCTCTGGCCTCTTCTTCCTGGCAATCTGTTTCATCCCAAAGTTATCTTTAAACTGAGCCTTTGCACTGAAATTACCTGTGTCTGAAAATTGTGCTATTTCTTTCAAATATGCCTGACCACCAGATTGTGGTCAAACAAATGTCAAGCTGAGCAGCAGCCAGCTTTGCCAATAACCATGCTGAGAGATATCTTTGGAATGTTGGGCCTTTTATCAGCAAGCATGTATAAATCCTGTTTGGAAATGAAATAAAGTCACTGTACTCAAATGTCTTGGTATTATGCCCAGGATATTTTCAGAGTATTCAGACAGGTTTGTACCTGTTCCTATGATTAGCCACACAATGTCAATCTCACCATTCATATAGTTAAAGCTGCAGGCTTGCATTAATATTGCATAATTAAATAATGTTTATGAAAGTGGTTGAGGGGCAAGAATGAAGTAATATGTGGTATTCTGGTTGGCGGACTATAGTAATAAGAGATAAATGCAGAACCTTTGAAGGGAGTGACAACTTTGGGACGTATTATTAAAGGTCAGAGGAGAGAGAAGAATTTCAATTTTATAGGATTATCACAGTTTTAAAAAAAGTTTCCAGAGATTCAAAATCCATAGCAATCAGCTCTGTCAAGGGACAAAGACTCCATTGAATACCTGTGGAGAGTGCTCATGCAGGAAACTGTAATTCTAAAGATTTAAAAGGCTTTGAATTCAAACTATTCTACCACATTGTACTTGTGTTTTTAAAAATCATCAATTTTCATTGTGTATTTTTTCCTTACGTCCTAAGCTAATCAGCAGGACTTGTGAGGTATGGCAATAAACACACTCCATTAATCTGGATCCACCACATTATTGAAAGTTGTTCCTTAGGCATTAAAGTTTGTTTCAATGGGAGTATCTAAACAAGTTTATCATGATCCAGACACTGGGAACTTTAGCTTGTCAGAGGAACTATGGGAGGCTTGGTTGTTTGGCCACTCCTGCGTACAGTCAGAGACATTTTAAACAGGTTTTAACAACTATAGTGGAGTTTTGGTCCTGGGAAAGATTTTGTTATTATGAACACTACTGATCAAGTGACTACTGAAACAGCCTGAGCCCCATGTTAAGGTTGGATGGCCATGTGTTAGGAGTTCTTTGATTGTATATTTCTGCATTACAGGGGGTTGAACTAGATGATCCTTGTGGTCTTTCCAACTCTCTCTTTCTATGAACGTCAGAGAGTATCATTTGCCATTAACAATTTCAGATTCTATCAGGCACACCATTTACAATAGTCATACTTTTTAAAAATCTGTAATTCAGGAAATTATATTTCCTGCAAAACACAAAAGGTTTTTTGTAATAAAAAAATCAAATTGAAACAATACTAAGGCATTGTAGATATGTTATTGACTCACCTCTCTGATGAGAACATCTCTTGCTAGATGACTGTAACCTTCAGTGTTTCCCTTATTGCTTTGTTTTTTAAGCTACTGAATAATGAAACCTAATACAGTTCAGTGGTTAACACTGGGTTTGCAAATTAAAGTATCTCCAGCTTTCCATTACTAATGAGGCTCACAAAGTAGCTGTTAACTATCAGGAGACAATTAACACCAATAATGCAGTAATAGAAACAAGAAGGCTTTTTTATTTTGTATGAAAGAAGAAGGAAAACTTTTTGTACCTCATTGTTTCATGTAATATAAGACCACCCTGCATTTGAGCTCTTGCCCTGCCAGTCACCAGAAAAATCTGTTTGCAGGAGATAAATGGTCTCGTGAAAATAGATGTGAAAAATAATAGTAACTTACATTTGATATTCCAGAATTCTTTCATTATTATGTTTTACTGCCTTGGGTCCTGTCCCAAGAAAAAGGCAGAATATTAAATACACACACACACATACAGTATATAGTGAAAGGTAATATGCAAGGGTGAGAGTATAATAGCCTGAGCATGCAATGTCATTGCTTAGATGAAGAAGAGAGAGTCTCCTCTATGCATACAGGCTTTTCACATGGTTTTGAACCCTGATTCACCAGGGTTTGAAATAACATGAAGAGCTGCCACACATGAGGGAAGCTCACCCTCCTCCTTCACTGTGGTGGAGGCCTCCTCTTGAGGAGAAAGCCACTGCTGCAACAAAGCAGGGGAGGGTGCAGTTGCCCTTCTCCTTTGCCATGGCAGTGCTCCTCTTGAGGAGTAAACCACTGCCACGTGAAGCCAGGAGGGATGTGCTCACCCCTTCTCACCCCACAGTTGGAGGAGGCCCCAACTGGGTGTCATGCCTCTTCTGTGGTGTCACTCAGTGTGGTCTGCACCCCCCCCCCCTCGCCAGTAATACCACTGCTTCCATATTTAAAGTCTGATGACAGGGATGTAAATACTCAACTTTACATCCTCTCAAATGGGGACTTAATTCCCAAAGTACAGTTCTGATCTGGTATTCATACATGCTGAAGCACTGAGGGAAAATAATTTTTACAGAAATACATGTGGGCTTTCTGTATGGAAATCTTGGAGGTTTGGGCAAAAAACACTTTCCAGATATCCATATGTCTTGCATTTTATTTGTGCAAGGTCACAGGATTTTGCTCAAAAATCAGCATTCTTTCACCAAAAATTACTGGAAGTGTAGATGCATTGTTGTTGTTAACTGCCCTCGAGTTGATCTTGACTCATGGTGACCCTATGGATGAGACATCTCCAAGACCCCTGTCCTCCACTGCTCTGCTTATTCCTGCAACTCCATACCCATGATCTCCTTAATAGAGTCCATCCCATCTGGTATGTGGCCTTCCTCTCTTCTTACTTCCTTCCACCTTTCCAGCCATTATGTGTCTTTTAAAATGAGTCCTTCCTTCTCATGATGTGTCTGATGTACGACAGCTTCAGTTTGGTCATCGTTGTTTACAGGGAGGTTTCTGGCTTGATCTGTTCTAGGACCCATTTGTTTGTCCTTTTGGCTGTCCATGGGATCCTCAGAACTTCTCTAGCAGCACATCTCAAATGAATTGATTTTCTTCCTATCATCTTTCTTAACTGTCCCAGTTCTCACATCCATACATGGTAATAGATAATACATGGTTTGTATGATTCTAACTTTGTGCTGAGTTGTATATCTTTGCATTTTAGAATCTTTTCTAGTTCTTTCATAGCCATCCTCCCATTCTTAATCTTTCTGATTTCCTGACTGAGTCCAAGTATGAGAACTCTTTTACAATTTCTATTTCTTCATTGTCTAGGTTGAATATGTGTAGATTCTCTGTGGTCATTATTTTTGTTTTTCTTATGTTCAACACTAAGCCTGCCTTTGCTTTTCTTCTTTGATCTTCCTTGCAGGTGCTCCAAAATGTTATATTGTTGTCTTTTTTTGGACTTGGGTGTACATGCCCACTAGGGAGCATTTGGAATGTACATGGCCACTTCACTGATTTCCTTCTCCTTAGTAACCTCACATCACTCTGTAAAGTATGTTTGTGGAGAGGTAGTTGTAGCCCTCGGTCACATGGTAAATTCCATGACCAAGCAGAGATTTCAGTTTGAGTCTGTCTTCTCAGGAGCCAGTGTGTGGGTAGTGGTTGGACTATGACTCTGGAGACCAGGGCCGGCACTTTAGTGATGACGAGCTCGTCACGCACTAAACGGCAGCGGCCCTTCCATATGGCCGCCGCCGTGAGGACGTCACGGCCGTGCCGCCTCTAGACGGGGTGGCGCGGACGTGACGTCCTCAATCTGCGGCAGGGCGCCTGGGCGCCCTTTCCGCGGACCAGGAAGGAGCTCCGTTTTGAGCTCCTTCCTGGTCTGCGGCACTGCTTTGCTTCGCTGGGCGCAGCCTTCAGACGGCTGCGCCCAGCAAAGCAAGGGAGAAGGGGCCTTACCCCTTTTCAGGCTGCGGGGAAGCGGCATTTGCTGCTTTCCCGCAGCCCGAAAAGCAGCAGATCGGGGCCTCAGCGGCTGCCGCTCTGCACGCTGAGGCCCCGATCCGGTGGGGAAAGGGGCGGGTGCAGACCGCCCCAAATGGTGGTCTATAAACCCACCCGGGTTCATTCCCGCTTGGCCATGAAACCCACTGGGTGACCTTGGGAAGTCGCATGCTCTCAGCCTCAGGGGAAGGCAATGACAAGCTCCTTTAACAAAAATCTTTGCCTTTGACATGTGTATTTTATTGATTTCCTGTTCTATTCCTTGTAGTAATGTTTTTAACCTTATATTGAATTTTTTATCCTGTATGTAACGTTTAATTTGTAAGCCGCCTTGATCATATTATGGAAAGGCGGGGTAAAAATAAAATTTTTTATTATTATTATTATTATTATTATTATTATTATTATTATATTATTTTATTATTATTTTGCCAAGAAGACCCCATAATAGGTTCAACTTAAGTCATGATAAGTCAGAAATGACTTGAAAGCACACAGCACACACATTATCTTTTCAAAGTCCACCACTGCAAACATTACTGCATATGTGGTTCTCTCAGATCAGTTTAATTGGAAAAATTGGCAAAATATTTGAAACAATTGGAGAAACTCCAACATTAATGCATCTAATACATATAATTAAATAAATTGCATAACATGCAATTAGATATGCAGATCTGAGAATGAGGAATATAGTAATCCTACCATTGAGTGAGACACAACAGTAGCCATTTGTAATCCAGAATCATAGAATCATAGAGTTGGAAGAGACCACAAGGGCCAACCAGTCCAATCCCCTGCCATGCAGGAACTCTCAATCAACGATCCTTGACAGATGGCCATCCAGCCTCTGTTTAAAGCCTCCAAGGATGGAGATTCCACTATACTCTGAGGGAGTGTGTTCCACTGTTGGATAGCTCTATTGTCAGGAAGTTTTCCTAAAGATGAGGTGGGATCTCTTTTGCTGTAGCTTGCATCCATTGTTCTGGGTCCTAATCTCTGGAGCAGCAGAAAACAAGCTTGCTCCCTCCTCCAAATGACATCCCTTCAATATTTAAACAGGGCTATCATATCACCTCTTAACCTTCTCTTCCCAGGCTAATCATTACAGCAGAAGCTATACCAATAGCAGCAGCACCAACCATTTGGAAATGCTTAGTTTTATGTGCAGTGAGAGTGAGAGCTGAAATAAATATAATAAATGAAACTTTTATTTATATCCTGCCTCTCTGTCAATGACAATCGAGGCGGCTTATGTTTAACGGAAATGAAATGAACAGAAATGAAAGAGTGGTGCTGAGTTCAAGTGCCAGCAATACAGTGAGTAGGAAGGCAACAACATTTCAGCTGTCTTTGATTACATAACATTGGCCCAAGACAGACAGGCCAAACTGGAGGGATGCCACAGCAGCCAAACCTCACGGTGTCCCTCTGGAGTGAAAGAAACTGCAAAAAACAGTTTTTTTCTAAGTCGCCCGGTGCACATCAGAGTGTGATATTGGCATACCAGTAAGGTAAGTGACGTGCAGTGACATCTGTACACTGCGCGTTGCTTACGTCAAGATGGGCGCCGCTGTGACGTGCTAGAGTTCCGGAGCATGTGGTTGCTGCTGCCGATACTGAGTTCTGGATGCGCAGCAAGCACATGCTCCGGAACTCTAGCATGTCATGGCGGCAGCCATCTTGACGTAATCAACTCACAGTGTACAGACATCTCTGCATGTCGCTTACGTTACTGGTGGGCCTTAGAAAAAAAACTGTTTTTCGCAGTTTCATTTTACTCCGGGGGGCATCATGAGGTTGGCTGCTGCCAGCATCCCTCCGGAAGAAAATGGACATCCCCAGGCCACCTTTTTGGGGTGATATATATCACGCCATTAATTCAGATTTGTTCTGCCAGCATAACTTTTTTAAACATGAAAGCCCAGGCCAAGGTTTGGTAAGGGAGACATTTCAACCTGTTGCAGGTGATGAAATTGGCTTGGAACCAACACCCACAAAAGATTCTTCTGGTTAGAATCCCATTCTTGTTCATCTCTCTGAGTACAACATTCCTGAACTGCCCAGCCACACCATGCTGTTAAGAGCTCAGCTGTAGTCTTCCTGTTCTATTGTCCACACATAAAGATGTCCTTGGATTGTTTATTCAGTCAACAAATTCTTCTCATGTATGCAAGCCACAATATTTCTCCTATATTCTGTTAAACAATTCACCTAGGGTGTGGTGAGTTTCAGGAGGAGTACAAAAGAAAAAACTTTGCAAAGAAAGACTTGCAGCTTGCGGTATGCTCCCCGTATAAAATATACAGCACATTAAATTAAAGCTGGAGAAGGCTGCAGACGAGGAGTGGTGGATGTGTAGCCTTCAAGATGTCATTAAACTGCAACTCCTTTCTAAGAGCATTAAAAGTGTCTGTTTCTGTGTGTTTCTTTGTGTCTTTGACCTATGTCCCTTCAAGTCATTTTGACTTATGATGAATCTATAGTTAAGAACTCATCTTGGGGTGTGTTGGCAAGATTTCTTCAGAAGGGATTTGCCATTACCTTCCTCTGAGGCTGAGAGAGTATGACCAGCTCAAGGTCACCCAATGAGTTTCCATGTGCTGATTCAGATCCTGGTCTCCCAAACTCCTAGTCCACACTCAGACTACTACACCATGCTAACACAGTCTCTCTTTTTTAACCCTTGACCAAAAAAAAAAAAGGGGGGGGGGCTTGTCTGTTGAAAACAATTGAAACTAATCAGAAACTTTGCAGTTCAGAACTCTTTTCATGAGAAATCTCTGTCTGCTAATCATGTCTTCTGGTTGTGGAAAATGTCATTTCCTCGACAAACTTGGTTCCTATTAAGAATATCATTTTTTCTATACAAGACATGTTTTTGTGGAGATGACAATGGTGTGTGTGTGTGTGTGTGAAAACCCCAAACAAGTAAAACCACATGAGTTACTGCAAAAAATACCCACATGTTTTCAGATGATATTTCATTTGATATCCTTCTGGAGCGCCTGGCAGAGGTGGGAATCGGGGGCACTGCGCTCCAGTGGTTCCGCTCCCTACCTCTCGGGAGGTTCCGATGGTGCAGCTGGGAGACATGTGCTCCGTTAAGAGGGCCCTTATATCGGGGTCCCCCAAGGAGCCATTCTGTCTCCCATGCTTTTCCATTTACATGAAACCGCTGGGAGAGATCATACCGGAGACATGGGCGCGGGGTTATCAGTACGCTGATGACACCCAAATAGTCTTCTCTATGTCTCCGACTGATGCAGTGACCGGGGATGGCATCTCTCCTCTCGTGGCTTGTCTGGAGTCAGTAATGGGCTGGATGAGGGAAAACCGACTCAGTCTGAATCCAGAGAAAACGGAGGTGCTCGTGATAAGGTTCTCCTGGCCCAGGGATGGCGGTGGTTCCGCCTGTCCTGAACAGGATCACGCTTCCCGTAAAGGACTCGGTGCGCAGTCGGGGGTGCTCCTTGACTCGTCCCTCCACCTTACATCTCAGGTGGATGCGACGGTCAGGAGCGCCTGTTATCAGCTTCAGCTGATCTGCCAGCTGCGTCCCTACCTGGGCCGGGGAGACCTTGAAACGGTGGTACATGCTCTGGTAACCTCTCGATTGGATTTCTGCAATGCGCTCTACATGGGGCAACCCTTGTACCATACTCGGAAGCTACAATTGGACAGAATATGGCAGCCAGACTGGTTACTGGTACATCCAGAGCCAGTCATATAACACCTGTACTCAAAAGATCTGCACTGGCTGCCCATTCGCTTCCGGGCCCAATACAAGGTGTTGGTTATAACCTATAAAGCCCTACATGGCTTGGCCCAGGATACCTTGAGGACCGCCTCTCCACATACAATCCGCCCCGCACACTCAGAACATCTGGGCAGCAGCTACTGAGGGTACCTGGGGCAAGACTAGCCTCCACAGCAAGGAGGACTTTCACCATCTCGGCCCCGAACCCTCTGGACACGCTGCCCATAGAGCTCCGCTCGGCCACCTCCCTAGCCCAGTTCAGGAAGGATCTGAAAACCTTCCTGTTTAAGCGAGCATTCCCCGATACTAGTTCTAGTTAGTCCCCCCCCCCGACGGCCAATGATGTGCTGGCTAGTAGCTGATTTAATGTATATTTTAATGTGCTTTTGGTGCTTTTGTATATTATGTTTGATATTATGTTGTACACCGCCCTGATTGGAAGACAGGGCGGTATATAATAAAAGTATTTATTATGATTATATTATTATTATTATTATTATTATTTGAGGAGCATTAATGTACAGTATATTAAAGAATTACAGAGTTGTTACAGTTTTCCAATTTATCTTTTTCCTTGCAGCCTGCCAAAATGTATATGTGAAGGGAAGGAAGGAAGGTATAAAAGAAACAGAAGCAATTGAAAAGACAGAACTATTCCTCTCTAAGCAAATAATCAGTAAGTGCAGGTATAGTTGTGCCCATATATGTAGTATAATCAGTGGGCTGTAAAAGAGCTTTACCAATGCCTAGTTTCTAGTACATTATTTATGGAATAGGCAGCCTTGTTTTTGTTGTTATTTGTTGTCAAGTCAACTTTGACGTATGGCAACCCTATAAATGAAAGACCACCACCTGGCCTGGTCAGGTCTTCCAGACTCAGAACTGTGGCTTCCTTGACTAAATCAATCTACCGGTAGCGATGTCTTCCTTTTTCCTACTGCCTTCCACTTTATCATGCATTATTGTCTTTTCCAATGGGTCACATCTTGTCATGTCCAAAGTCTAACAGCCTTGGTTTAGACATCTTGGCCTCTAGTGAGAATTCAGGCCTTGTTTGCTCTAGGACCAACTAATTTGTCTTTATTTTATTTTTTTATTAATAAATTTTACTTTGAAACAATGTACAAACCACAAATAAACATGTATAACCAACCAACAAGGATAGACACACAAAAACATAAAATCAACTTCCTCTTTTTTCACACTCCCATTCACGTCTGTTGTATACAATCAGGTTTTGTCAAAATAATGTAAGGTTTAACAGACTGTCTCAATGTTCTCTGATTTTTTACTTATTTCATTCATAGCTCTTCATTCATCTTATAAACAAGCCTCCCCCCCCATTCTTGCTCTAAATATATTAACACGTTATTCCAATCATCTTCATATTTATCCGATCTTTCATCTCTTAGTTTTCTGGTCATCTTATCTAGCTCTAATATGGCATAGAGTTTTAAGAGCCATTCTTCCAAACCGCAGGCTTTTTTGTTTTTCCACCATCTAGCATAAAGCATTCTGGCAGATGCATTCATATAAAACAATACACATCCATGTTTTTTTCTCTAAATGTTCATCTACCATATTTAATAAAAATATCTCAGGTTTAAATTCTAATTTGAAGTATTTTATTTATTGTTCTTTGTATTTTTGTCCAGAATTTCCCCCCTTCCTTGCACATCCACCAGATATGGTATATTGTTCCTTTTTCCTTGGCACGTTTTCAACATTTGTCAGTATTACCGCATATTTTGCAAAACTTATCTGGTGTCATATACCATTTTATTTTATAATAATTTTCTCTTATTTCTTGGTGCAGTGTATAATTCTCTTAGTTCATGATAGCTCCGATTGATCAAGTTCTAAAACATGGCCAATATTTTGTGCCCACTTTACCATGTTTTGTTTAACAAATTCATCTTCCATATAGTGTTTTAGCAAATATTTATACAGACTCGATATAGTTACATCTTTTTTTGGCCAAAGAATTTCATCTAAAACAGTTTTAACTCTTCCTATACAAGCTGTTTTACAATCAACTTTAAACCTTTCTTTTAACTGTATATATTTGAACCAATTGTTTACCAGACCTTGTTCTTTTAGTTCGTCTATTGTTTTCATGTCTAGTTTTTCCGCTTGCATTTTTAATATATCATCATATCTGAACCATTTCTTGTTTCTTCGTGGATCTGCTCTAAACAAAGCTTCATGTGAGGATGCCCACAGGAGGATTTTAGTACAGATTAGTCTTTTATATTTATTCCAGACTGTGTATAAAGCATTTCTTATAAAATGATTTTTGAATTCCCTATTAACTTTGATATTATCATAAAACAAATAAGTGTGCCAGCCAAATCGAAGAGTTGTGCCTTCTAATTTAAATTGGTTTCTGCATTGCAGATTCAGCTAGTCTTTTAGTCAAATTAAAATGCACATTTCGTGATATAACTTAAAATTTGGTAGGGCCAGTCCTCTTTCTTTTTGGTCTTGTGAATTTTGACTTAATTCTTGGTTCTTTCTCCTCCCAAATAAAAGAGCTTACATTACTTTTTGCCAATTTTTAAATACTGAGTAATTTTGAATTATTGGAATAGTCTGGAATAAAAATAAAATTTGGGGGAGGACAGACATCTTAATAATAGCTAGACAACCAAGAAAAGACATTTTCACCTCATTCCACTTTTGAGGTCTTCTTTTATCTTCCCCCTACATTATTTATAAAGAAGTCTGCATCTTTCTAGTCAGTACTATTCCCAGATATTTAACCTTTTTAGTTATTTGAAAATTGCTTAATTCACTCAATCTTTTTTCTTCCTGGGAATCTACATTTTTTTTGTCATAATTGATGTTTTGTTACTGTTAATTTTCAGTCCAGATTTTTTTTTTAAAATTATCAATTCCTTCTCCAGACTTATAATATCATTTAGGAGGTCACTTAAAGATATTAACAGGTCATCCATGAATGCCCTTAACTGTCTTTATAGCGATCCATAGTATCTGCAAAACTTTCCTCTAGTGCCACATTTCAGGTGATTTGATTTTCTTCCTATAAGCTTTTCTCATTGTCAAGCTCTCACAACCATACATAGAAACTGAAGATAACTATGGCTTGGTACAGACTGCCAAAAAGTGGTGTACCAGTGCCGGTATTAGGTTTAGGGAGTGCGCACCATGTACATGCTCCCTAATGTTAGTACGTACCAGCAGCGACATAATGGCGGTGCCCTGTGTACATGGGTGCCGCCATTATGATGTCATGGCCACACCGTGTCCAAATGGCACGGCACAGATGTGATGTGTTCGTGCTGCCCCAGGCCACTTGTGGCGGCCTAACAGCGGCACGAGAAGGAGCTCCAAATGGAGCTTCATCTGCCGCCGGCCTCGTTCCCGCAGTCACAAAATGGCTTGGCCCCTTTCTCCTCTGGCTGCAGCTGTCGGGGTGTCCTGGGGCATGAAGCCACTTTAGAGTTATGTAAACCTTTATAACTAGTCATATATTCAGCCATCATTCTGCTTTCTTCTTTAATTTTTATCAGTAGTTGTTCCAATTCTTTGCTGTTTTCAGCAAATAGCATGGTATCATCTACATATCTTAACATCTTAAATTCTTTGGCATGCTCCATTATCCAACTTACATTTGATAATGCAGTTTGACCGCTTTAAATGCCATTGCTTAGTGCTATGGAGTTCCTTTATTTGTAGTCTTATGAGATATTTAGTCTTTTCTGTCAGAGAGGTACCATGAAAAACCACAAATTCCAGAATTCCTTAGGATGGATCTATGGCAGTTAAAACAGTATCAAAACAGTACATTGTTTCTGTAGTGCAGATTAGACCAATGTCTATCCTTTTAATCAAATTTTAAAATGTGTAATTTGAAGGTAGAATTTTAACAACAGTAACAACACTACTAATAAGAGTGACGACAACAATGATGATGAAGTTTATACTTGGTTCACTAAAGCATAGGTAAAGCTGGAAATAAGTAAACCAACTTAAATGCTTTTTTCTTTGTGTGTGTATGTATGTGCCTTCAAGTCATTTGTTGATTTATGGCAACCCAATGAATTTCATAGAGTTTTCATGGGTAAGTAATACTCAGATGTAGTTTTGCCAATTCTTTCCTCTGAAATATAGCCTACAGCACCTGGTATTTGGTGGACTCCCATCCAAATACTAACTTGGGTTGACCCTGCTTAGCTTCCAAGATGAGATGGGATCTGGTATCTTTGTGATATTTAGGTTTTGCACCAAACAAAGTGAAATGCCATTTCTGATGACTGGGAAGTACTATTAGCTCTGTTTGTGACTTCAGATTAGAATCTTCATAGGCCTATAGCACAACACACCTCTCATATATTTGAGACTAATCCACAATGAACACAGTGGGAAGTGACTTGCAAGGAAATATGCATGGATTAAACTCTGTATTTTATTTTTTTTAAATGTACATTTCATGATATTATCTTTGCTTATTTTTGTACAACCTGTTCCCCCTTCTCCAAACTGAGCAGCTGTAGAACTGACTTTATAAAATGCTACAGTTTTGCCAATTTTATTTTATTCAGTTTATCTCAACTTTTGCCCAGAAGAGATGCTTGAACTTGCTGGCAGTTGTGTAAAAAAATGTGAAAAAATGTGCTATGCTCAGTGGATTTACACAGGGTTTAAATAGCACACTGTCCTTGTGCAATGTTATCAGGAACTTCCCTGAAGGAATGGTCTTACCTGGGAGCAGATCCCACTGAACCTGATGGGTTTTACTTATGAATAAATATGCATATGCTTCTGCTGCATATCTGCTGTTGTTGCACAAGAAAGACAGCTGCAGATAAATCAAAGCCCAGAAGACAAAGCAGAGAGAAGAAAAATGTTATTTTTTATTAAGAACCAGATGGTTACACATGAATTGGGAATTCAAAAAAAAAAATGTCATTCAGGTTTTCTTTTCTTTTTCTTTCATAAAAAAATGTTTTGTCAGAAATGCTGCATCTGCAGGAATATGTGGCTTGTTTAGTGAACTGCAGGTGGGTATTTTGTTGAGGATAAACAGATTTAACACATATAATAAGCAATGGTTTGCACTGTGAAGAAGAAAGTACACAGAGTTTCTTATCACATTCATTGAGGCAGGATCCACCCTGCAGAAGTAATCCAGTTTGACACCACTTTAACTGCCATGGCTCAGTGCTGTGGAATTCTGGGAACTGTAGTTCTGTAACACTTAGCCTTCTCTGTCAGAGAGCTCTAGTGCCACAACAAACTATAAATCCCAGCATTCCATAGCCTTGAGCCATGGCCGTTGAAGTGGTGTTAAACTGGATTCTTTCTGCAGTATGGATGCAGCCTGAATTGACTCTCTGAATTGAGAGTTATGCCTCAAGTTGCAGTCTGCTTGCAGGGAACCTCAGAAAGCTGACCAGTTCCTAGTATGGGTGCAGAGGTATCAGGACTCAACTACAAGACTCTGATGAAGTTGAATCTATGAACAACTTCTATTGATGGAACCATTTCCATCACCAGGAAAGGGGGAATGATTTTATCTCCTCATGCTGTAGTCATAATGTGTTCCACAAGTTTCTAGGACATGTTCTGCAGTACAGGCTTGGGGAGTGCATAGGTACTTACACAATCTCAGATTTCAGTGGACAGATGAAAGGGAGCCCTAGTGGCACAGTGGTTAAATGCCTGTACTGCAGCCATTCACAGCCAGAAGGTTATAAATTCAATCCAAGGCAGAGCTCCAAAGTCCACTCAGTCTTGCATCCTTCTGTAAATCGTAAAAATGAGTACCCAGCTTGTTGGGGGCAATTAGCTTACACATTGTAAATCGCTTAGGGAGTGCTTAAGTGCACTGATAATCGTGATACAAATGTACTTGCTACTTGCTGCTAAAAAGACTTCTGAAATTGTCTGGGTGAATAGGTCACATTCTTTTGTTGCAGCAAAAATAATGCTGTAGCCACATTGCAGAATTAAAGCAATTTGACACTATTTTAACTGTCATGACTCTATCCTACATAATCCTGGGATTTATAGTTTGATGAGACACCAGAGCTCTCCAACAGATCAGGCTGAATACCTCACCAAATTACAAATACCAGAATTCTGTAGGATAGAGTCATAGCAGTTACAGTGGTGTCAAATTGCTTTAATTCTGTAGTGTGGCTGTATCTTAAATTAAGATTTTATGGTGGTGGTGGTGGTGGTACTGCTGCTGCTGCTGACACTGATGGATTTATATATTGCTATCAATGTAAGGAAGACTCTTGTGGCATATTAAAAGACTAGAGTGCTTTCTTGGGGATGAAATCCTGTGGACTGCAACTCGCTTTATCAGATGTGATAAAGTTGGATGCAATCCACATAATACTGTGGCATATAAAAACATAGCTACAAAAGATTTTACCAGATAAAACCAATTGATGGGATTGTGCTATCAGTCATTGTCTCTCTCCCTGCCTTGTTACTCTTTGTTAGTCCAAACTTGGCTTTAAAAAAATGTAAACCCATTTCTATAAAGAGAAAGAACCAGTGGGATGAAACAGAGGATAAATATGGCGTTCTTGTGTTATCAGTGAGAAAAGACGGTTATGTTGCCATAGAGATACTAGCTAGGTGGATGAGCAACCTGCACTGCATACCAATTACAAGCCCCCAGCTTGTCAACACGACTTGAAGTTGCTGTGGCAACATTATTTTTTAAAAAATAAAATAAAAAAACAAGGCAAGTTCTTCAGCTTTTATAAAAATTAATTAGGAATTGTGCTCAAGATAAGAGTTAGGCTATAAGAGCTAAGTTATATGTCTTATCTATGTAGTCATTTTACCCCACCCCCAAATTTCTCTGCCTTTGACAATAATGCAGGTTGTAAGGTTTTGTTTTTTTTAATATTCCCAGAATTAGGTACAAAATGTGTCATCCTGATCTGTCAGATTCACTTAGCCTTAGCAATCACCAGATTTAGCATGAAAAAAATATAGCAAGAATTAAAAAAAATAGTGGGGTTCTTGTTATCCATTAGAATTTGATTCCAGAACCTCTTGTGGATACAAAAATCCATGGACTTTCAAGTCCATTACTGTATATACAATGGGGTAGTAAAATAGTGTCCCTTATATAAAAGACAAAAATCAAGCTTTTGGATTTTTATTTTAAAAAAATATTTTCAAGCCATTGATGGTTGAATCTGTGGATATGAAGGGCCAACTGTATAAAATAACAAAATCAAGGTTTGCTTTTTAAAAATACTTTCAAACCATGACTGGTTGAATCCATGGATGCAGACTCTATGGATACAGAGGGCCAACTGTACACACCCTCTAAACAATTCATGTGGCTGGTATCACAGTTCTTCCTTATGTGATCACAGCTCTATAAGTAAAACAAACCACTCTTTCAGATGCAAAAGGGATGTAGACTCCCAGTAAAAAATTAATCAATACCCATAAGATCTAACAAGTGACAAGAATGATTAAATAGACCTATTCTAAAGTACTTAAAGGTTTTGTTGGTTAGGTACTAAGAGATGATTCAACCTCTGGTGTGAAATGTAACTTCTGAATATTCTGGATTTAATTGAAAAAGTAAGTACAGTATAGAATCATAGAAGCATAGAAGCATAAAATCATATAGCTGGAAGAGACCACAAGGGCCATCCAGTCCAACCCCCTGCCAAGCAGGAAATCTCAACTAAAGCATCCCCAACAGATGACCATCCAGCCTCTGCTTAAAGACCTCTAAGGAAGGAGACTCCACTACACTCTGAAGAAGTGTGTTCCACTGTCAAACAGCCCTTACTGTCAGGAAGTTCCTCCTAATGTTGAGGCGGAATCTCTTTTCCTGTAGCTTGCATCCATTGTTCCGGGTCCTGTTCTCTGGAGCAGCAGAAAACAAGCTAGCTCCTTCCCCAAAATGACATCCCTTCAAATATTTAAACAGGGCTATCATATTACCTCTTAGCCTTCTCTTTGCCAGGCTAAATATCCCCAGCTCCCTAAGTCATTCCTCATAGGGCATGATTCTAGACCCTTCAACATTTTAGTCGCCCTCCTTTGGACACGCTCCAGTTTCTCAGCATCCTTTTTAAATTGTGGTGCTCAGAACTTGACACAATATTACAAGTGGGGCCTGACCAGAGCAAAATAGAGTGGCACTATTAATATAAGAACAACAAGAAAGTATGTGGTTTTAATCCAAATTACATTCAGTAATATTAAGTCACATTAACATAAATCAACCTTGGGGTTTGATGTGTCAAGCATTTCACAAGGACATGATGTGGTCATTTATCTGGATTCCAATCCAGTGGCCTTTGTACCACTCATGCAAAATCCTAGAATAATGTGAAGGATGGAGAATTAGGACAGATATATTCCAGAAGTAAGCGTTCAGAGACTTCAAAATAGAGGCACATTTAGTCCTATGATCAATCAGAAGAGGCCTCTTAGGCTGGACTTCAACCCAACTGCTTCAGGTGAGTTGCACTATAAATTGCACTTTCTTCCAATAGCATAATGCTGTCTGGGAATGATGGGAATTGTAATTTGATGCCTCTGTTGAGGACAGACTGTTTTAGATTGATACAGAAATAGAGTACCCGCCATTTGATCTGTCAATGAGAAGCCAAGTAAGTAAAACTCCCCCCAGCTATGTATTGTGGTTGTTGAGTGCTTGGGTACAATGAAAACAATAAAAACAATGTGTTTTGAGTCATTAGTGGGTTACCTACATGGTGATGTACTGCATTTTGTTTAGCAGTCCCATGGCACAAAAGCAACCAAAGCAGTTTAACAGCCCTATAAAGGTCCCGTTTGTTGTTGGTTTTCTTTCTTTCTTTTTAAAAGCTTAGAATGAGATTATGTGAGGCTTTCAAAAGTTAAAGGGGATATAAAACAGATATAGACCCGTGTTTAACAGCCACAGCAGTTTTGAAAGCAAAGGTTGTTATGTTGCTGGCCGTAAGAAAAAATCCAAAATCCATATTAATGCAACAACTCTGAAATGCGTAGCTTTTGTTTTCAGGTAAGTTGATAAAAATGTAGGTTGTGGAAAAGCAGAAAATCATCTTTTTGTATAGAAAGGAACATTGAATATATGAGGGCTACATTACTCACTATAGGATGTATCACAGGGCCCTTTTACACCACACAATTATAGCATCATGATCACACTATGATTTTAAGTGTTATTTTCCCTAACAGAATTGAGTGTCAGCTCTGTCATTAAGCAGAGTAAAGCAGTCACTAGATACCAGAAACTGAGAGGGAAGGGATGGTGGGGAAGTACCAAGGACTGAACTCTATATGCTACCCATTTTTTTAGCCCCAACGCTAGCTGCTGCTCTGAAAAGTAGCAAAGAATACTGTCCCATCACCAGGGATGAAATAAGATTCATCTCCTGGTTGGCTGGTTTGTAGACATGCACCTTTCAACTCTCTTGATTTTGAAGGAATCGTCCCGATTAGTCTTCTGCACCCACTTTTCCAGCTGCTTTTAAAATGTTCTAGTTTCTCTCTGTTCCTTCCACTTTCCCCCTTCATCATTGGTTTACTTCATTTGCTATAAATGGAGTGTATGCAATTAACTCAGCAGGTAGGAAAGGAGAGTAAGGAACAGAATCTTGCACTTACCAGTAGGCTCAGGCAAAGACAAACTGCTGCACCCTCTCCTACCTTGTATATTCTTCCTCATGGATAATTCTTGCCATCTTGACCACATGCTGATGTTATTTGGCCACATATGTCCTCAGTTTTCATATCTAAAATATTCGAAGGGATGCATCTTGCCCTATGCTTCAGTTAACAAAATGTGCTGCATGAGCCCTGCAAGCATCATTCATCATGCCCAACACTGCCAATGGCCCATGCTCTGAGCCAAGGAGTTGCACTTCATCTCACCACTGTGGGATGAAGTCATACCTTCCACCCGTGCTTGGACACTGGCCTTCCAATTTTCAGTGTCCTTTGAGATTTGCTGCCTGAGGGCTCATTCCCACTACAAAAAATTTCGGATCTTGATTCGAGCTATATGCCCCTGGTTCCCACTTGAAATCGATTCTGATTCTCATTTGATTGATTCCAGTGGGAAAAACCCAAGGCAAAGGCCAAAACCCAGGGTATTTAGGTAGCAGTTATTTTGAAGTTCTTTTGCGAAGAATCGATCCCGACGTGTTTCCAATAGGTGGGAATGCCAGATCGGGATTGATTCATTCAGAGGGGAGGGGCAAATGGCAGAGGGGTGTGTGTCACCCATCCCCAGAGATGTCTCTCTCTCTCTCACACACACCAGTACCACTTTTTTGAGAGATTAAGGGAGAGAAAGAAGAGAGAAAGAGGGTCTGGTTGGGACCTTCCAAAGGGGTCCATGGTGGGAGGCTGGCTGAAGGGTTGCTCTGTCTTCCCAGCTCCAATGGGAATAACGTGTGCCAACTAGATAAATCGATTCCAAGCAGGCCCCCTTTTCACAGTGAAAAAGAGGGCCCTTTTGTAATCGATTGAGATAGTGGGGTAGAGCCAGATCCAAACGCGGGTTATTCAGCCAGTGGGAATGACCTCTGAGTCACATAGCTTTCCTCTACCATTGAGAATCGGGGGGGGGGGCATACTTTCATCATACCACAGCTTTATTTCTGTTGTATACCATCGTTTGAGATCAAGAGTCAAGTACTCAATGAACCCTTGAATGGAACTATTGCTCCTTGTTGATAGTATTAGAGCATGCATTCTCCATCTTTTAGCAGGAAGGCAAAAACACTTCTCAAAAATTCTATGTTGAAGGGTATTTTGCTCTTCTCGTGCCTGTCATTCTAGGCAGCCAGACTTGTCAGGAAGGGTAAGGATAAGTGAATCCCTGGCAAGCAATTAAATGAGAAAAGAGACAATTTAGCTGCTTCAACCCAAAAGATCCAGAGATGGAAGGGGCCATAAGAGACCCCATTGTCTTTTTTGCCAATGGAACAATTATGAGGATGCAGATGTAATCTTGTCAGTATAATCAGCTGAGTCAGGAACCAAAACACAGCATTCCAAAGAGCTATGGAATTCTTTATTTTTAAAACCTATGGACAGAAGTGTATAACCATATGACAGAATGATTATATAAAAGAATAGGAAAATGCAATTAAACCAGTATCTGGTTCAGTAGTTACCTTAAGAGGAGGATTTTCAGAAATGGACAGTTCTCCTCTGCAACCAAGACTCAGTGCTACCACTGGGCAAAATGAGGCCATTGCCTCAAGTGGCAGATGCTCAAAGCAGTGGAACCCTCCCTGGCTATTCATCTTGAGTTCCTCCATTTATTTATTTATTTGCTTCCTTTCTTCCAGAAAGGGACCTAAGGCAGCTCACAATTAAAACCATTTAAAAAACTTTACAATAAACATTTAAGAGTCATTTAAAATCAACTAATTAAAAACAGTATAAAATTACACCAACATACAAAAGTTAAAAACAACTAAAACACACACACACACCTATAAAAGCTCATTAACTTCCTTCATATGGAAGATTAGAGTTGTGTAACTGACATGACATGACACTCTGTAGAGCTTCTAGGCTTCTAGAGTTGTAGGGTGGTTCTGGGAGTTAGAGTTCGAAAAAGTAACATTTGC